>NW_006778765.1:294771-309758 GCF_000442215.2 Lipotes vexillifer
CCCCCCCCCCCCCACAGCCTCTCACCCATCCCACCCCTCCTGGGGTTTCACATCCCCAGTGTCACAGGCTCACACTCTCTTTGTGTAAACGTCTTAATTACACCTTTAATGCTCTCACATAGAGATGCTATGAGTTAAATTACAGTTTCTGTGCATCCTAAATTACCCATAGCCCTCCAGTTGGCTCGAATGCTAACGTATTTATAGCATCTAGAGGAGGAAATAAATCCAGAACCTTCCCCATGAAGTCCTCCTAGGCCCTCACAGCCTGACACCTTGCATTTGCCACCCTCACGTCCCCGCCAACCAGCAGACAGTGATGGCGGCGAGGCTGGGCACAGGGGCGTGTGTCTGTGCCTGCTCAGGTGCACATGCGTGCCCAGCGGAGAAGTGCCCAGCTCTCGGGGTCTGGCTTGACCCAGTGCCTTGCCCAGATGCCCCAGCCTGGCAGAATTCCTGCGGGGCATGGGGTGGGTGGACAATGGGTAGGTGGGTTGTGTGATCAAAACCCAGACTAGGTCTCTTAGGTCTGTTTTCCAAGGGGCTATCCCCACCCTGTTTCAGGCACTCAGAACTTCCCCTTCTAGCCTGCAGCTGGCGACCACCGCCCTCTGACCAACAGTCTCTCCCCCAACCCCAGGTCCCCGATAAACACCAAGACAGGGAACTGTTCCAGAAGCAGGTTACCTGGCTTTTAGAGCCCAGTGAAGGGATGTGGTGGGCAGTGGACCCTTGCCTCTGCTTCCCTCTCCCTTCAGTCCCTGAACACTGAAGGTGGAGAAGGTGGCCTACTTAATGTTCCTCTACACACCATGGGGTGGGGGTTGGCTTGGAGGGTGGAGCCAATGCAGGGGTCTCCATCCTGCCCCCTGTGCTGGGACAGGCACACGTCTGCAGGTGGGCACCTTCATGCGCATGCAGGAGGCCTTCCAGCAGGTCTGGGCACTGCATCCCTCCACACCTGCTCCCCCACCTCCCTTCCCCCTCAGCTCTCATCCTAGCTTGGGCCCAGCCAATAGCCGACCACCACGGAGGGGTGGCTGGAAGACCTCATGGATCCCTGTAATTTGGACTGACCTTGGGTATGAGCAGCCCTCCTCCTGGCATCCTTGCCCACTTGGCAGTTTCAGCTCTATCCCTGAGCCTCTCCCAGAGTACCACCATACCATGTGCCTGAGACCTGGGTGGCTGCCTCTCCCCACCCCAGAGGAGACTCCAGATTCCAAAGATATGTCTCTCCCTGATGGATGGGAACCCCCCTACTCTCCTTCCCTTCCCCCTCCCATCCCACATCTCCCCCCATTTCCTCCACATTAGAGGAGCAGACCCTGAGGTGAGGGGTCTGGGAAGGGCACAAGGAAGCCAGCCAGCATAAGGAAGACTTATGAGGGATGCTCTGCATTCCAGGGCCCTCAGGTCAGGTGATATCAGTGGCCATATGCCCAACCTGGCCAGGGGCCTCTTTTAGAGCCTGGAGGGTCAGCAGCTGGGTCCTCAAAATAGCTGAGGCCTTGGCAGGGCAGGTCCTGAGAGGAGGTCCTAATGATCTCGGAGTGGGCAGCTGAGGGCACTGTGGCAGGTGTTTTCATCAGAGGTCCAGGCCTGTCCCAGGACTCCTCACGCGTGGATGGCATTGGCTACATCAGTGAACACCAGCCGGCTGGGCCTCTGCATTGGGCCCTGAGAGGGGAGAGTGGTCTGCAGAGAGACAGTAAGGGGCATCAGGGACCTTGACCAAGGCCATGCACTCTCTGGCCCAGTCCCCTCCACCCTCTGGTGCCCACGTGCGCTTGGCACCAGCTATGTCTTCTGCCTGGAATGCCCTCCCACAAGCTCAGCCAAGAAATACGACCTGGCTCAGATGACTCCTCTCCCCAGCCATCCCCAGCTTGCCCTGCCACCTCAGCCAGTTGCAGCACTTAACCTAGGTCCCAGGGCCTGCATTAATTATGCATGTACCGACCTCTCCCAGCAGAGGGGGTTCACCTCTGTACCCCCAAGCCCCAAAGCCCGGGCACAGGGGCTGGCACAAAGGGAGATGCACAGGAAACAACCGTCAAATAGTCAGTAGTCCCAAGAGCTGGGCGGACCAAGGTTCTCAGCCCAATTTCCTGAATATCCCAAGGGGGAATGAGTCCTGATCCAGGTGGCAAAGAACTGGTAGCAAAACCAGGGGACTCCCAGCCTGGACTCTTCCTGAGCCCAGTCTCTTAATTCTGCCGCTGTGGAGCCAGGTTCCCTAGCAACCTGGGCAGTCAAGGCAAGGAGGGATGCAAAGGGGCATCATGGGTCGGGGGAGACCAGGCCTCCTCATGGTGCTCTGGCCCCTGGGGATTTCAGGGACCGGTGGCAAGTGGCCAGGCAGCCCAGTGACTCTGGCAGGATAACCACACAGGTACCCAGCACTTTGGACATGGGAGGTGAGTCCGGCTAGGGTCTGCACCTGCCTGGGGTCTGCCAGCTACTAGGAACCCACCAATCTACTCAGAGGTGCCACTGCCCCAGAATCTGACGCCAGTCACAACTCACTCAGGACTGGGATCTCAGGGAGCAGAAGAACCCAGGGTCTCAGCCCCCCAACAATCCCTCCCGTGAGTCTTCTCCTGCTTTCCCCCTAGTTTGAGGGGGCATACCTGAGGCAAGAATCAGGATTTTCACTTGCAGATGAGAAAACTGAGGCTCAGAGAGGCCAATGGAGCTTCCAAGGTGACCAGGCTATCGGGACAGAGCCAGGCTGGATCCCAGGGCTGCCCTGGCCTGGCCTTGTGCAGTGAGTCTGTGGGTGGCCGAGGAGCAATTCTACTAGTTTCTAAACAAACCTGACAAAATCCATATACCCGATAGCTGCCACCTGACCACATGGCAGGTGCTAGAAAGCTACATGGGAAAGGAGGGAGGGTGGGGGTGGAAGAGCCACAAACAGGCTGCACGCTGGGTGGAGGAGCCTGGTCAGTGCCCACCTTGGCCAGCGTGGCCTGCACAGCGGTGGCGGCCTGCACGGAGGCAGTGTCCCGCCCGTGCTCCAGCAGCTCCCGCTCCAGTTCATCTTGCTCCTCCGTGGGGTCGAAGTTGTACATAGGCATGAGCTGGTGGCGCAGCTTCTCCAGCCTGGGGGGTGGGGGCAGAGACTGCTGCAGGCAGGGCAGGCCCTTCCGTTCCCACCAGCCCTCCAGGTGCTGCTCCGTGCTGACCAGCTGACACCACCATGTTTAGGGTCCTAAAATTTCCCCTGGGATTCAATGAAAGACATTTTTGCACATACAGTACTAGCTCTACCCCTTGGATGGGTGGCCTGAGAGGGACAGGTACCCACTCTGGGGACCAGATGGGGCCATGGGCCACAGAGCTATCATCCGTGAGAGCCATGGGGACTGCCTAAGCCAGGGCCTTGTGCGATCCCCAGCCTCTGAGGGGCCGGGGTGGGGAAAGGGGAGTCAGTGGCCATTAGCTCAGGGCAGCAGGGCAAGGGTGGCTCAGCCCTCCCCAGGGGAAAATGGTTACCCCCAACCCCGAGTGGGCAGAAGAGGCCCTGACTCCCTCACTAGGGAGAGGGACCCTCATGGTGGAGGGACTCTCCTTTCCCACCCACGTCCCCTGGAGTCCAGCCCAGCATTGCCCACGGGCTGGAGTCTTGGGTGGCAGATGGGGAGTTACCTCTTCTTCTTCCTGATGTACAAAACCTGCAAGAGAAGGAGCAGCATCAAATGGCCAGGAAAGGAGGCCCTAATTAATCCAGCAGTCCCTCGGGACCGGGGACATGCTGAGGCTGATGAACGGGAGAACTATAGGTCCCCATGTCCTCACTGACCCCATCCCAGGGACACATACATCCTAAATTTGTGCTTCCATTTGACGTTTATTAGATGCTGACAGCGCCCAAACTCAGAGGTGGGGAGAAGGCCAGCCTGGGAAGACCACACAGGTAAGCCTCGCCTAGGGACGCATGGGCCCACCCCTGCCAAAACTGACTGTGGCTCCAGCCACTCAGTGCCTGCCTCGGACTCCTCAGGGCTAAAGTGGTGGGGGAGGTACTTCAGCATACCCTCTCCTCTCAGCTGTCCCCAGGACCAAACTTTCTCCCCATGTATGGGCAAAAAGGACAGAGGATAGGCAGTGGCCAGACTCTGCAGGGCAGTGGCTCTAGGCAAGGCTCTGGGCTGGCTTCCTGGGGTTTCTATGGGAGGCTGATGGCCCTCAGGGGCTGAGGAGGAGGGTCTGAGCCCCAGGACATCAGCCTAGACCACACTCCTGAACCCTGATGCTGGAGGAACCTAGGAAGACCCCTGGGTCCTAACCCCCATCATAATGACTTGAAGGTAAAGGCCTAGGCAGCCTGAGAAAACATCTGAGACCCAAGAGCTCCTGGCTAGAGAAGGAAATCCTGGTACAAAGCACTCAGGGGAGGGAAGAAGGGGGTGAGACTTGGGGACCTCTGCAGGACCTGGAGCGGGAACTCCAGGGACTTCTGCCCCCATCTCGCTCATCCCTCAACTGGTGTTTTTTGACTACCAGGAGCATGACTGCTTCTGCTTGGGGGAAAGCCATGTCCCTAGAGTCTGTCCCAAACCCCCTGTGGCTCCTACACTCTTTGTGGCCCATTCACAGCTTGAATCTGGTTTGTTTCCAGCCTGACCCAGAGCTCCTCCTGCTGCTCATTCCTGGGGGACCCCAAAGGTGGAAAGAAACTGCAGTGCCCCTTGCTCCCCCATCCCCTCCAGGAGGTCACATGTTGGCATGCCCCTTGCTCTCTTGTGGGTGGGATGCAACAGGAGCTCCAGGTCTCTGGCATAGCCCCTGCCTGCCCTGAAGCAGCAGCTCCAGCCCCAGCACACTGTACTCCCTCGCCTCTCAGCCCTCCTGCCCGCCCTGTGATACAGAAGGATCTTTAAGAGAGGCTAGAACCAATCTCCACCCCTCACCCTTGCTGCTCCCTCCGCCCCAACTACTAACACCCTCCCCACAAATACCTTCCTTTCCAAATCTTCCTTACCCTTCACTGTCCAGCTGCAGCCCCACCTCTTCCAGGAAGCCCTCCCCCACTGTTCTTCCTACGTGAGGCACACGGCCTGGCACTGATTTGTTCCTCCTTGCACCCAGCATGGCCTGGCTCAGGGTTGGCATGAGGGGAGAGGAAGTAACACTTAAGGAACATCTCCAGACCTGGCCCCTGCCCAGGAGCTGTTTCCTGCCCTCCACTGCCTTTGCCCCATAACTTCCCTACCTCTCCGTTTCTGGTGATAAGGCCATCCACCGCGACCCTCCGAATATTCCTCCAGAATGAAGAGTAAGGAAGTCTTCCCAAGTTCCCAGGACAAAATCTTTGGCCAAGAGTGACAAAGGCAGTTTCTAGGCCCTGCTCTGCCCCTGAGGTTAGAGTGTCTCAGCCTGCTTAACCACCACATGGGTGCCAAACACCGGTATTCTGCCTCACCCCTGCCCCAGGCGACTGCTCAGGCCCCGGCCTCACTCTGTGTGTTGCATCCTGGCTCTGCCCGCTGGCCAGCAGTTGTTCCCTGGCAGCAATCCGGAGCCTGTGGGCCCATATGGTGACCCTGTTTTACCAGCAGCTCCAGCCACGAATGGATCATCCAGCCCTATTTGTCACAGCAACATGCTCCTGAGTCTAAGGCCAGCCGTCAGAGCCTGTGAGGGGCAGCAGGCAGAATGCCACCATTGCCGGGCCTGCTGGGGGACCTCAGGTACACCTCCCACCCTTCCAGGTCTCAGTCCTCGCAATCTCCAATGGGCCCTCGGTGACAGAATTCTGAGTGTCCATGTATCATCTTAAGAGGAGAGTCCATATCTTTTTTTTTTTTGTCCACGCTGCACAACTTGTGAGATCCTAGTTCCCTGACCAGGGATTGAACCTGGGGCCCCGGCAGTTAAAGCGCTGAGTCCTAATCATTGGATTGCCAGGGAATTCCCAGGGGACAGTCCATATCTTCAGCGGTAGATACCAGATCTGGAAGCATCATATCCACTCTCAGGGGACACCTGCAGCCCTCACCCCAGCTCACCTCTGCCCTGATGTCTGCCAAACTCTGCCCTTCTCATGACGCTGGGGCCAGGCCTCCACTGTGACAGCTTAGCTCTAATGTTGCCTCCTTAGTTGTCCCTGACCACCCAGCCTAGGAAGTCCCTCCAACTCCCACCCAGTTCCCTAATCTAGTCCCTACGGGCTTCCCTTGGCACCCTTGGTTTTACCTATCTCTCACTCCCTGTAAGAACTGCAGGGCAGGACTTTTTCTCCCTAGTCCCTGGGGTGCCAAAGGCTCGGTCCAGGGCAGGTGCCCAGTAAATAATTGCCAAGTGAATGAATGAATGAATGAACATTGCCAGCAGCCTGCCATGCCCAAAGCATCCCATTCGGACTCTACAGCCCACGATCTATCCCAATTGCCTTCTGGCCTCTACTCCTATTGCATCCCCACACTCACTTGCCTCACTGTCCTGCTTGCTGCTCACAGATACCTCCTGTCTGCCTCCAAACTTTTGCCCATCAGGACCCTCCACCTGCAACACCCTCCTCCCCAACTCCTACGTGGCCTTCACGGCCCAGCTCAAAATGCCATGTATTCCTCAGAACCTTTTCTGGTTCTTCCAATTGGAGGCAGCCTCTCTGGTCTCTGGACCCCAAAAAACAAAACTCTGGGGAAAGAAGGGATTGTACTATCACTAACAGACAATTGTGTTCTGATTAGATCCTCTAAAATCTAAACAGTGATCGCCCTCTGTCAAGTGAGGGCCATGTGGGCCAGCCCCAGCCTGCCCCAGCTCTCACCATGGCCACAGCCAGGCCAATCACTGTGATGATCCCAAAGGACAGAAGCATTGTGCCCACGCCGGCTGTGCCACCAGCCACGTCAGGGATTCTGGTGTCATTAAAGCTGGTGGCTTCTGGGCTGAGTGTCGTGGTCTCGGAAGCTGGCCCATCTGTGGCAGGCTCCAGGTCAGGTTCAGAGGTGGGTGGGTGGCTGCTGATCCAGCTCCTAGCAGATGGGATCCTGGAGTCCATGCTGATGCTGAGGGACTGCTTGTGGTCAGTCAACCTGCCCACTCACTTCTGACATCAGGGGTGTCCCAGCCTGTGGCCCCCACTACCCATACAGGGGGCCACGTCCTTGGATAAAGAGAGCTCCCTGCCTCCCTGGGTGTTGGAAAGGAAAAAATAAAAAACATGAGGCTGAGGATGGGACTCTGTGAGGAGATGAAGTCCCCCTAAGTTCTGAAGGCACAGGGGAAATAAAAGTTTGAGGGCAAGGGCAAATTCAGGGAACATCAGGACATGTGCTTTATATATCTATGGATCCCATGTGGATTTAGGAACATGAAAATGAAGCCCTGCCCCCTCTTTGTGGGTAAGATGATCATAGTGATCATACTTGGAAGATGTGAAAAGTAGTGGGGAGGTTTGAAAGAAAAAGTTCATTCCCCACCCCCAGCCCCTACTCCCCACACTGCTCACCTTCTTACTTCCTGCCCCCCACATCCCTCACCTCCTGCTTGGAGAAAAAAATACTGCAGCTTTTTCCTTTCCTGGAGGAAAACACTTGCACGAAAGTCGGACAGGCTTATCTTTGAATCCCAGTTCAGCCACTTAACTGGGTGACCCTAGGCAAGTCACTCCACCTCTCCATGTCTCAGTTTTCCTGAGTCTAAGGTAGGGGTATTAAGGACACCTCCCTCACATATCAGAATGAACAAGTTCCTAGAAATGACTTAGCTCAGTACAACCCTCATCCACAGCAAGTACCCAATAAATGTTAGATCTTCTCCCTCTGGCCACTCCAGTTGGGAAAGGGGAGCCCCAGAAGCCCCTGGACCCAGCCTGCTGTGTGGTCCAGCTTGTGCCTGGAGTAAGGGCAGGGACATGTGTGGCAAGACCAGAAGACAGGAAGGAGAGAGAGGATAAAGTCAGGTCCTACAGCTTTCTCTGTAGGCTCTTGGGTCATTGGACTCCCTACAGGGGCTGCCAGGGACTAGGAGAAAATCAAGGGGAGCGTATCTTCAGAGGCAGGGATGGAGCTCCCACTCTGAGATGCCTTCTCTTCCCCTTCCCTCGTCCCTTGGGAGCAGAGGGTGGGCGATGTGCCCAGTCTAGGCAGTGACTTTGGCCTTCCCAGGCCAAAAGGCCCTGGGTAAGGCAGGGTGGGAAGAGGTCCTAGCCAAACTGCAGAAGGGAAGGCCGAGGGATAGGAGGGATGCACAGCTCATGGCTGCATACACACCTCTGCGCTAGCTCACGGGTGTATGTGGGATGCCTCCCTGTGCAGGTGTATGGGTGTGTGTGAGGTGTGCACACACCAGTGATGGCCTCTTAGGAAGGAGCAAGGCTGGCACAGAAACATGGGATGGGAGAAGCTCATCGTCCCTCTCTGTCCTCCTCCTCTAGCTAGGCTGGGCACGTCAGGAGTCCCAGGTTCTTTCTTGGCTCTGCCGCTGACCCCAGATGTGACCTTGGGCCAGACCCTTAATACTTGCTCTGGGGCTCTGTTTATTCTTCCCTCCAAAGGAGAGAAAGGGCCCTGCTCATCACTGTTCAGGAATGCGTCATGGTCCAAGGGGCAAGAGAAGGAAGCCAGAGAGAAAGGGGTGGGCACCACCACCTCCAAGAACCCGCATACCATTCTCCACCAGGTTCATCAGTCCTCCCTGCCCCAATCCCCAACCCCACCTTCGCGACTCTGTGATTCCTCCATTCTTGCACAGAAGCGGCGACCTCAGCACTTACTTAATCCTCCCTGGGGCGCCGAACTCAGCGGGAGAGGCTAGGGGTGGTGGCGACTGGCAGGAGGCCGGGGCAAGGTGAGGTGGACCCCCAGGCCCCGGGATTGGGGGCGGCGGGTCCGACCTAAGGCCCGCCCTCCCTGGGCGACCTGGGAGGACCTCCCTGGGCTGGGCCAGCGACGTCACACCGCCCACAGCCGAGAGCGCCTGTTCTGCCAGCCTGGACAGGGACTGGCCGTCCGGGACCCACCTCGGGGGTGGGGCTGAGGCGAGCAGCCTCGCGGCTCCGCGACGCTCCAGCTCCTCTCCTCCCTGCCAGCTCCGTGCCCTCGGCCCCGGATTGGCTGTCAGGCCCAGAGCCTGCCCTGCATTGGCCCGCTGGCCTGCCGCTCGGATCTGGCTCTGCCCCCAGCAAGAGGGGGAGCCTGGTCGCAGTTCTTGGAGACCACTCCTCACTGCCCGTGGGCTGTGCCAGAGTCGGGAAGGGGTCGGTGGGTGGCCAGGCCTTCCTAAGGGCTACAACTCTGGTCTCCGGCTACCCTGGGCTCCATCTCCGCCAGGACAGAGTCGGGCTTCGCAAACGCAGGTGGACACAAATTTGGGGAGATCACTAGACTAGGAGTCCTTGAGTCTGCATTGAACTCCGGCTCGACCCTCCACTAGCTTAGTGACCTAGAGCAAGATGCTTCTCTTCCCTGGGTCTCAGCTTCCTGCTCAGATGGACTCTGGTGTGAGGGCTCTTGTTAAACGATACCCATCCCAGGCTAGAAATGAGACATCTTCAGAGAAGTTGGGGGGCGGGATGGTATTTTTATTACAGGAGTGGTATTATTGGACACCTGGACCCAAGCAAGCCTGCATACACCCCTCCAATCCAGAGCTCGATCATCTCTGGAGAGGAGCCTTCTAATCCTCAGGTTTTTAAAGGAGCTTATGGGGATCACCGGAGTAGCTTGTTACAAATACAGATCCCCGGGTCTGGGATGGAGCCCGGGAAACTGCATGCTTCATAGTAGTTTAGTCAACAGTGATCTAGTTAACAATAGATTAGGCGGCGAGGGGGTGGCATTGGCAGGCCATACTTTGCGAAACACTGCCATGAATTTTATTGGAGCGACTGAGGCCCACAGAGGGGCACATGGACAAAGCCTCACGATGAGTCAGGATTCAAACCCTGGTCTACTACTTCCAGTTTCGAGCTCCCTGCTCGAAAATGGGAGCTAGAGGGTCAAGAGCGGCCCTGGGGTCCAGTTGCCACCTGAACCCCAGGTCCTGGACACTGGGTCCCACCCCCCAAATTAGCGCCCGCCCCCAACACTGGGACCCGCCCATGTGCCGCTCTACCAGCACACAGCCTACGTTAGATCAGGCCCCTGGGCATCGCGCCCCAACTCTGGAATTCAGAGCCGGCTGGTGACATGCCTCCGTTCGGGCTGGCTACACACCTCCCGGCCGGGTACCCAAACGCCATCTCGGAGCAGTCACCGCAGGCTGGAGCCTTATCCCTGCCTCAACCTTCAGGAAGACCGTCCGGTCCAGGCCCCCGGGGAGCAACCCTACTCCCAACCACGCACTTTCCCGTCAATGGGCCTTTGGGCGTAGTGGGCGTGGCGTTCATAGCCCCCACCGGCCGCAGGGGCTTCCGAGGTGGAACACATCGGCTCTAGGAACTCTGGAGCTGGGCGACGGGGTCCGCCCGAGCCCTTCCTCAGTTGCGCCAACCCCGGAAGCAGAGCGTCGGAGGGAGCTTATCGCGGGTCACGCATGTCCGGGAGCCGAGCCCGCGGCAGTTTCTTCAGGCTGGCGGGCGAGTGGGGAAGCTTCTCAGGCAGGTATGCGTTAACACCCTCGAGACCTCGAGTTCGTCAGAGCTCTGGCAGCCTTCCTTAAAAAGTCTGTACCCCCGTTGTACAGATGGAGAAACAGGCTTGTGGAGAGGCGACCTCGCGGTGCGAAACTGAGAGGGAAGCTGCGCCCCTGACTTCAGGCCTCGGCTCCTCCCTGGGCGGCGCTCTGGTAGACAGAGCTGCCTCTGGAGTCCGAAGGACTTGTGTCTTGACTGGGACAGTACCTAGCTGGGTGACTTTGGGCAGGTTGCTTCCAGTCTCGGAGTCTCATTTTCCTTTCTGTCTCTGAAGAGCGGCACCTAGCAGGTGTTCAGTAAAGGCTAGTTTGAACCCTGGTCTCTGTAAGAGGAAAGGAGACCACTGGTTTTAAACCTTCAGTTAAATTTGTTTGTGATAACTTGCATATAAAATTAACAGAAATTGTCAATTTTTTACCTGGGAGTTTATGCTGGTGTTTAGGACTATGGGTTAAATTGGGTGGAGGGGTGATTTTCAGCATACAGATCAATGACAGTGCATGCAAAATGTCAAAAGCAAAGCTCCCAAGCAAGGGCAGTCTCCTCCTCCTAGTAATATTAGTCAAGAGCATATAAAATTGAGTTCCTGTATGTGTTGAGCTGGCTCCCAGGCCCTTGATATTCATTGACCGATGCAGTGCTCACCGTGGAGTTTGTGTTATTTTCCCCATTTTATGGACGAGGAAACTGAAACACAGAAATAATGACTTTCCCAAGGTCACACCCTCTGGGTCAGATAGATCTGTCCAACCCCCAAGCCTGGGCCCTGATCCACACCAGCCCATTTATTAGTAGGGACTGAGCTATGGCTTCAGATCACTTGAGCCAAAAACATGAAGAAGATGTCACTGACCAAGACAAACTCAGATAGGTGGGCGAGGGTCTAAAATGGAGTCAAAGAGGCGACAGAGCAAGAGCATGCCCTTTCTCAGGCAACAGGTCAGAGAGGAGTGGGTCCCACAAGTCTCAGCTACTCTCCTGGTTCTCCTTCCCTGTTCTAGGGCAGCCACATCTGAGGACCAGAGCCATGCTGAGGAGCCAGAGCCCGTGACCTTCTCCATCTCCATCCGGCTGAGGCCAGCCACCATCCTCAGCAGCTGACATCACGAGAAAGATTTGGGGACCTTGGGGAAGTACTCAAGGGATCCTTTCCCTGAGATGTGGGACGTCAGGGCAGAATGCTGAGGGCCCTCCTATCTGGCCTGGGGTGGAGGGGAGGCATTTGGGGCTGCACCTTCAGCTCACGGCAACCCCATCTGCCTCCGGCTCGGTTGTTGAGTGCCACAGAACTGGTCAGCCACTGGACAGTAGTCTTTGAGAAAAGGGGCATCCCTGAGGCCCGGGAATCCAGTGAGTACATCGTGGCTCATGTCCTTGGAGCCAAAACAGTTAAGTGCAGTGTTGTCAGGAGGGCAGGAAATGGGGGGAGGGAGGACTCTGGGGAAGAGACATCCAGGCTTTTCCATTCCACTGAGAGTGCTGAGCTGAGAATGATGGGATTTTTCTGGAGGAATGTCTTAGGCAGATACTTATTCATCCAACAAACTATTACAGTGTGTGCCAGGCACTAGGGGTTCAGGGATCACCAAGGTGGCCAGTGTTGGACCCACTGGCATTGTCTACAAAAGAAACCTGGGTCAGGGGAGCCAGCCACTCACATTCTCTGTGGTGCAGTTTCAGAGCCTGAGGCCAGGACTTTGGACCCAGCCCCTGACCCCTTGGCAGTTACAGTATGTCCAGGAGCTGAGTAGCTACCGATTGCAAAGGTGAGCACCATGGGCCAAACCAGAGGGTTCTGTGTGGGGAGCAGGGTCCAGCTTCCTTCAGCTCCACCAAGTTCATGGTCAGGGAGGAAGAAAATGTCCAAGGACTAGGGAGGTGTTGGGATGAGAGAGTGATGAGAGAGGGGTCATGGTAGTAAATAGGAAGAAGGGAGGAAAGGAAGGTCTTGGCTAGGAGTTCTGGGGCGTAGGAGACATGACCCTACCCGACACTTTTGGCCAAAAGTGGTATCCCAGCCCAGACATGGTCTTGTTGGTCCAGGTGCTGGCACTGATGATCACCCTGCTGCCCCCTCTGCAGGATGCCTGTGCAGTACATCCTTGGTGAGTGGGACTTTCAGGGCCTCAGTCTGAAGATGGCGCCCCCAGTGTTTATCCCTCGGCCAGAAACGGAGGTAGGTGTGCCATCAGGACTGGGCAGGATGGGAATGAAGGGGGCTCAGGGCACTTGTCTTGTCCCAGACTTCCACCAGGGGGCGCTGGAGCCCCATGACTGCTGTCCTTTAGAGGCAGCGCCCTTCCTGGCTGGCTGAGTAGGTGGGGCCAAGAGGAAAGAGGTCTCCTGCTCACCTCCTTGACTATCCTCACTTCCCAAGCCACTGCCCCAGCCCCAGCCCCTAGGCTGGCAGTGGCTCAAGATGCCCCAACTAGTGCTGCCCACCAAGTACTCAGCCGGTTCCTGTCATTTCCCTAGGAGCTGTCCCATGGGCCCATAGCCTACCCAACCCATTGGAAACAAGTGCCCTCCTCTTTCTCAGGAGGCATGGGCGAAGTGGAGAGGGCTTCAGCTGGACATCTGGAAGCCTGGTACAGCTTTGTGACCTTGGGTAGGTCACTGCCCCCTCTGGGCCCAGATGATGAGAGGGTTGGGCCTCCAGACCAGGGAACTGGTTAGGACCTTTTACCTATTACATCCACTATCTAGTCAGGTAATCACCTGTGTTTCTCAAATTACTAGGACTGGGAAGTGTATGGTCCCAGCATGCTGTCTGTAGGTGCAACACCCTAGTCTTGGGAGAAATGCTTTCTATGGCCCTTCTTGGGCTTCCCCATGACCTTGTAGGTGGCAGGGCTGGGAGCCAGAGAGAGCAGAGCAGGTGGAGGGGTATGTGGGTGGGGGCTGGTGGGCAAGCCAGAGGGCACCAGGTTCTGAGAAGGGGTGTTTCCAGAAAGGCACACACATTCTTGGGAAATATCAGGCCTCATCCACCTGTCCCAGCCAGGGACCCAGAGCCCCTTCTCACTTTCCCAGCCTCTCTCCCTCAGCCAAGAAGCCCTCTGACCGCACTTGCCCCCTGCATCATGTGGTTGGGAGGCCAGGTCCTTGCCTTAATGCCCAGTGTCAGGGCAGGGACAGTAGGGAGTCTGAGACCTTGCTGAAGTCACAGGGATGTCAAGGCAGGGAGCATATGGGGGCAGCACTCAAGACATCCTGTCTCCTGGGTCAGGGCCCCATACCTTACAAGGGGCTGAACCATCTGGGATTGGATGAGCTGGATAGGTGCAGAGACCCAGAGCAGGATGTAGCCTGCTACCTGCAGACTTTTGGGAGGCCAACCTGTGGCCCCTCCAAGCATGCGACCTCTGGCCAGAAGGTCACTCACCATCCCCTGAGGCTGCCAAGGGTCAGGGCATGGGAGGGAAGCTACCGCGATGACCTTTGAGTCCCCTCAGAGCTGACCTGGCACCAACCATGTGTTCCAGGGTTCTGAGTGTTGGGTGTGGACTTCCGGCTCCCATGTGGGGTCCCCTCCTTTTCTGGGTGGGTCTGGGCCAGGAGAGCAGCTCTGCTATAAGGGGTGGGGGAGAGGAGGGAGGCTGCGGTTGGGAGGCCAGGTCCTTGCCTCACTGTACAGACGTTTCTCAGAATTTGCCAGGTTGCCCCAATGTGCAGCCGCATTGGGGAGTGCCTTACCAAGAACTTGAGAGGACGTGGCCTGTGGTGGGGCGTGGGGAGAATTAGTGCAAGGGAGGGACCATGGTGCTTGCGTTCTCTCCATCCATTGAAGGGTTTCTGATGATGGGTGCAGAATTCTGAAATGCAAAGTTGTAGGCGATGTGTGGCCTGACCAGTTGGGTTTTCTCTGGGGATGGGGAGGTGGCTCAGTCCCTGGACTGGCGGTGTGTACAGTGGGAAAACCAAGGCTGGAAGTGTGAGCCATTCTTGCCCAGCTTGGCGAGGTGAGGCTCTGTGAGGTGTGGGATGCTCAGTGCCTTGTCTGTGATTAGCTTGAGGGAGGCAATGCTGCCTTCTTGGGGCTGCCTCATCAAGAATGTAATCCTAATGAGGGTCCTTATGGCACTCAGGTCCTGCTGAGGCCTTGCGCCAGCCTCTTAAGGGGTGTGGAGTCCTGTTGAGGCAGTGGCTCCAGTAAGAGCCGACAGCTGCCTGCTCTTTGCCTCCTTCCCACATTCCCCTCTGCTCCGACCCTGCAATGTTCTTGGATTCTCCCCTTGTTCACCTGGGAAAAGTGCCCTGGGCCTGTGACCAGCTTGATTTTCAGCTTCCCCCAAGAAGCCACCAACTGTAGGCTGAGGAGACTCTTTACTAGGTGAGGAAGAGAGTTTCTGGACTTGCTGGGAGTGGTCTCCATCCCTACCCCCCACCCCCCGCC
>NW_006778765.1:309879-312131 GCF_000442215.2 Lipotes vexillifer
CCCGCCCCCCCGGCCCCGCAAAACCCGAAGTGGTCCTACAGCCAAGATAACCTTCCCCGGATCTGGAGGGTAAGGGAGAGGCCAAGGGGCACTGGTGGCAGTGGGGGCCCAGTCTCTCATCTTCATGCCCTGCCCAGGGTAGCCATTCACACATGTGGTGTGTGTCTCTGATGTCAGGATGTCTCTCTGAGGTGGCTGGCCAGTGTGGTTGACTAAGGGGTCATTCTCCAGCCAGGGTAGGTCTGTCTGTGGTCAGGAAACCAAGAGAAGTTCATGCCCCTGACAAGTTTCAGCTGTCCAGCTGGCCACTTGGTATGTGGCCTCGCCACTGTGACCGCAGGCTCCAAGCCACAGCCCTAGACTGTTGGCTCTGTGCTGGTCCCAATGCTGTGGGCGCAGCTTGCTGCCAGCACTCCAGTTCTCCAGTGGTGCCTGGTACAGGGCTGGTGGGAAGGAGTGAGGGGAAGCCCTCTCTGGCTGGAGAGGGACTGTCTCACTCATAGGCAGTAGCTTGTTTGGTGCAGAAGGGGCTTGGAACAGAAAAGGTTGGACCCACTGGCCAAGTTCCACCTGCCTTGGACTTGCTACCCTGGGGACAGGTGAACTTTGCTCCCAGGTTGGGATGAAGGATGAAATACTTTTGGGGACTCAGCACTGAGCAGCTTATGCGCAAAATGAGTCTGCGTGATCTGGAGCCCTCTGCTCTATCGGGGCCTAACTGTTGACACTGGGGCTTGGGGGAAGCTGCGGGTCTGAGGCTCAGGGTAGCTTCCTGTGGCCACTGAGAGCTTGCCCAGCGCTTGGGAAGTAGCCAAGAGGCCTCTCTGTGGGCCAAGCCCTGCCCGTGTGGGACACGCCATGACGGGTTAGATTCCTGGTCTTCACGTCATGGAGCATTCAGTTTGGTGGGAGAAGCACACCCCATCCTAGACCTTAGGCCCACAGTGAGGAGGGTCATGGTAGAGAGAGCCTGGAGGAAGTAGATCTCTTTCAGATGAAGGAAACACCTACTTCCTGACTCCTCCCCTCATTCCCTGAGCCAGCCCTGCCTGGAACCCCAGGAATCCTCAGCCTCTAGGGGGGCCTTTCCTGCCCTCTTCCAAAGGGCAGGTCCCTTTGAGAAGGGACACAGTGCCCTTTCCCTGCTCCATGCCTGGCTACTTGGGCCCCCACTCTACTGCTGTTTAGAAACATTTTCACCAATGCACAGCAGCGGCCCTCTACCCTCACCCTATATTGGCTTCCATGCACAGTCTTCAGGTGACAGATGGGTGGGTGAGACTTGAAACTCTGTTGTTTCTAAAGTGACAGTGTCTGAAAGTGTCCCCCTGCCACCAAGGCAGGCACAGTGCAGTTAGGCACCTCTTCCCATGCCATGCCCACTTACCCCATGCCCTGTGTGTGCCACAGCCCCCTTCAGATATGGGGCTCAGGTAGGGCTGTCATCCCCCTGCCCCTCCATGGAGGGAATTTCCTGTCCCTTTGACCTGGGAGCCTCTCTGGGGGGGCTGTGAGGAAGCTGGGGACACACTGGCCCCTGATTCTTGGCCACCATGAGCTGCAGGCCAGGTTCCCAGCGGGGCCTTGACCCCTGGACCTCACTTTCCTCATGAGGGTCCAACAGGGAAACCTCCGGAAGCAGGGCCAGGCACAGAGGGGTTGGCCAGGGACCATTAAGTATGATTCTTAACATTGCTGTAAGCACAAAACAAGAGGATTTCTGTAAAAGGATTAGCTGAGGCTTACTGAACACTTACCACGTGCCAGGCATGAGATCAGTGCTTCATGAACGTGCTTCTGTTAAATCTCCACCTGCTCCCAATGAGGTAGGTTATTCTCAACTGTGCTCAAGTTTGCAGATGGGGAAGCAGAGGCATGGAGAGGCAGTGTGACCTGCCCATGGCCGCAGCTGACAACGAAGTTCAGTCTGGCTTTAACTATCCCCCTTCTACATTCACCCAGGGGCTAACTATGCTTGGGCCTCTGTGCCAAGACCCACAGGAGTCAGGTCAGCACCAACTGTGATCAGGATCTATCTCCCTTGCAGGAGCTGGTTGAATGGGTGCTGGAGGAGGTGACCCAAGGGCCCCGTGTGGTGGGAGCTCAAGGTGGCCCCCTCATCCTGGAGGTGGGCTGTGGATCAGGAGCCATTTCCCTCAGCCTGCTGAGCAGGCTCCCCCAGGTGAGCCCCCTATATATCCCTCCACCCCACCCTCCGTAGACTGTGACTGGCACTTACTGTCCTTCCTGCT
>NW_006778765.1:312901-322328 GCF_000442215.2 Lipotes vexillifer
CTGATCCCTCCCCAACCCACTCTGCTAGAATTACTTGAGAGGAAATGACTGAAAATAGGAGGAAGACAGAGCTGCCCCAGCCCACCATGGTCACAGCCTTTAAGCCCCATCCCCTTCCATCTGGCCAGACCCTGACCGCAGAGGAAGAAAAGCTACTGAGTGTTTCCCTCCTCTTCTAGCAGAGGGTTGGAAGAGGGCCTCTGGTCCCCAGGCCTGGCCTTTCCAAACACCCTGTCTCCCACGTACCTTTTGTTTGTTCTTGGGGCAGAGCCGAGTCATTGCTGTGGACAAGGGAGAAGCCGCCATCTGCCTGGCCCATGAGAATGCTCAGAGGTAGGGGGGCTTGGGGGAAGAGGGTCAGGGTAGGGGGAGTCAGACTTTGGGGCCTGATCTCAACCTCTATCTGGGTATCAAACCCGCCGATGTCCACCCCCAAGAAGGAGGAGGCAGTGGGGGAGGCCTGGTGTAGGTCCCACAGGGTTACAAATGGACAATGGACACCAGGTATCTTACTGGTCCAAGAAGGGTTTATTCTCCCATTCTTTGTAGCCAAGGGTAGGAGTCTGTCCCCACCCCTGCTCCCACCCCCTCTCCCCGTCCCCATGCTCACCTTTACCTTCCTATCTCTCCAGGCTTCGGTTGCAGGACAGGATTCGGATCATCCCCTTCGATGTGACCTTAGGTACTTTCCCCACCCATCTTCCCTGGGTGGGGATCCTGGGTCCAGATGCTGATGGGTGGATGAAGCACTCTGCAGAGATAGAGGGTTGGCTTACACACACACACACACACACACACACACACACACACACACCCCTTCACACACCCCTTCACACACCCCTTCCCCACCCCCAATCTTTGCTGAGGACAGGCAAGTCCCTGTTGCCTCCTGGGCTGACCTGACCCATGAAGGGACCAGCCACAGGATCTTTCTTACCTTTCGTATCCCCCATAATTAATGAATTTAACTAGGGCTTGTTTGTTGTCAAGAAGTAAGCAGAAGCTCAAGAGATAGCCTTTGGGACCAAAATACTTGAGTGTCTGCCTGCCCCCGCCTGGCCCAGGCACAGCATGACTTGGCTGCATCCTTTACAGAGTGCCCTCAGAGTTCTGGCTCCAGCTCTGGCTCTATCACATGCCCACAGCATCCTTGAGCTTCATGTGCCCCCTCCGTGGAGTGTGATACCTGGTGCAGGGTGGGGCCAGTAGGAATCAACTGACTGAGGCCAGGCTTGCCCTCTATACACTCAGTCCATGTTGGCTTTGAGGCAGAGTGTGGCAAGGCCAGCGGGGTGGCAGAGAACAGAGGCGCTTGCTTTGTCAGGCAATCAGAGACGGCTGCCTGAAAGTGGCACTTGATCTGAGTCTTGCTTATTGAGGAGGTTTTTGATAGGAAGAAGAGAAGGCCAGGACACTCCGTGGGGAGAACTGCCACGTCAGAGCATACACACTACCAGCCAGGCTGCTGGCTGGGGACACTGGGCACTAATCTACAAGTCTAGTTTATTGGGTCCAGAGATAGGCCTAAGTTGTGGCTTGGGGAGAGGGATTTACCCAAGGGACATAGCAGCTTCCACCCTTTACCTCCCATTCTCTGCTGTGTGTTCCCTTTGACCACAGAGGGGAGCTGGGCACATCTTCTACCTTGGGGCCCTGTGGACCTGGTCGTCAGCAACCCTCCCTACGTCTTCCACCGGGACATGGAGAAGCTGGCCCCTGAGATCCTCAGGTGTGGGGTAGACCAGGGAGGCCAGGCCTGAGAAGGCCTAATGGGATGGGTCTGCCCTGGAGGACCATACTTTCGAGAGGGATGGGGAGGCTGGGGGGCTGAACGGGGCAGTGGTGTTGAAAGAGAGGCTCACTCTGGAACCCACAGACCTACTTTGGTTCAGCATCTGCCTTCCCACTTAAGACCACTGAACCTCTCTGAGCCTCAGTTTCCTGCCTCTGAAAGGAGAGTGGTAGAGCTTTGCTGGGCCATGGGGAGGACTCACTAATGACTAAAATATCAGACTACAGTATACAACACATAGAAGGTGGTCAGATGGGTGCATCATTTTCCAGAAGACTGAGGCCCAGAGAGGGAAGGGACCTTGTCCAAGATTGTGTGGGGGCTTAGCAGGAAAGCTGGGACTAAGACTCTACTCCAGGCTTTGCACTGAACCATCCTGTTCTCAAACGGTCTGAGAACCAGGGGTAGCCCAGCAGCCTCTGGATGAGGCAGTGGTAGTGAGTGTCAGGGTGCTGGCTTCCAAATTCTTGGCTCTCAGGAGTGGTCAGGGCCAGCTCTATGCCTCCCCAAGCCAAGAATAGGAATATCCTTGTGGGGAGACCCTCATGCCCTGGGGGTAGTCAGTCAATGGGATTCGCTGAGCATGCCCAGCACTGCCTGGTAGGGGGCTGCCTGTATGAGGTAGGGGAATCGGAGCTGCCATCATTCGGGGTCCTCAGACTTTCTTCTCAGCCCAGAGTGTAAGTTCCACAGAGCCTTCTTTGTGGAAGTCCTGGTCAGCTTCTCCATACTTTTCAGATACCCCAGGCCCTTAGCTCTCACTGTTTTCCCCTTCAGCTATGAAGATCCACTAGCCCTGGACGGTGGGGAGGAGGGCATGGACATCATTACCCACATCCTTGCCCTGGCACCTCGGCTCCTGAAGGACTCTGGGTATGGATGGGGTGTCTCCTGAGTCTGACCTCAACAGCCTCCTCCCCTCCCAGTATGTACTGGGCCTGCCCTGGGTGTCATTCTGCCTCCACCCCTCCCAGCTGGGACAACCCAGAAATGCAGGTCCAGCCCTGCCCAGCTGAGCTGACCCATTTCTCCCCCACCCAGAAGCATCTTCTTGGAAGTGGACCCAAGACACCCAGAGCTCGTCGGCAGCTGGCTTCAGAGCCAGCCTGACCTGTCCCTCAATCTTGTGGCTGTGCGCAGGGACTTCTGTGGGAGGTGAGACTCTACCCTGCCCCCAGTCCCCACAGCCATGCTGGTCCTTCCACTCAGACTATCACAGCTCTGGCTGTGGGGCAAGTGTGCGGTTCCCACCCCCTGCTCATTCCCCAGGGCCCAGGCAGTAACTGGCCCCTTGTCCCTGTCTCCTTAGGCCTCGGTTCCTACATATCAGGAGGTGTGGGCCACAGCATGGTTGCCCTGTGGATGCCTGGCCAGGGCCCCAACCTGCCAGAGTGCCTGGCTGACATTTCTACCTGGAATGCTACTTGGAGGGAGGTGGATGGTGCCTTCCAGAACCCCAGATGTTTGTGGCATTTCCCATGGCTCTGTGATTCTCCATGCTCTACATTTCTAGGAGACTTAGGAGTAGGCACAAGGGCCGGGGTGTCCTTCCTGGGCCAGCAAAGAGCAAGAGCACTCACAATCCAGCTTAGGAGCTCAGCAGACTGGATTCCCAGTCTGGCCCCATCGTGTCAGTGTAGCCAAGGCAGGTTGCTGTGTCTCTGTGGGTGGAATTGCTCTAGGGATGTTGGGAGATACGGCCAATAAAGTGGCGAGAGACCAGCAAGTGGTGACCTAATGTTTTGTTATTGTGATTTGTGGGTCCCCTGACCCCTTGCCCTTAGGCAGTGCTGGGGGTAAGAGCTTCCTTCTGCCTTTGCAGGGCTGGCTGGCAGGCCCCAGCTGGTGGTGTGGGGAGCAGTGTGGAGAAAGGCACATGGCTGCTCCTTTTGGCCTTGGAAGCCAAGGTACTTGGCACTGATCAGCTCCCTCACAAGGGCTGGCGTAGCACTCAACATACACTCCCCTAACTGGGCCTAAGCTCTGAGCGCAGGAATGTCGTCTGAGCTTGAGCTTGGGGATGGCAGCCTGCTTCCTGGTGGGGATGGGGCTGAGGGGCCTTGCACAGTTCTGGGGTCACATGTACACGTTCATTTAAGTGAAAGCTTGAGCCAGTGAGGGGTGAACAGGGCTTGTGTTTACTTTTTATTCCCATAGTTTTGAGCTAAAACATTCCTTCCAAGCCTTGGGATTTCTGAAAACCCATCTGTCCCTGGTTGGAGCTGGGGAGAGTGAGAAGCTGAGACAGAGTGGGCACCAGGTTTTGACCTCCACCCTAGCTCTGGTCTGCAGGCTGGTGGCTGCCGGGAGGCCCAAAGGCCCTTCTGTCCACAGCGACAGGAAACCTCCAGGTTGGCAGGTGCTGGTGTTAGCCTGCATCAAGGTGGGTCTCAAGGAACATGGCAGACTAGGCTGACTCATTCTGTTGGTCTCCCCTCCCATCCCCCCAACCCAGCACTTTCAGAGGCCTGACCTGGTGATGCAGTGGCCAGAGGCAGTGTGTCTGGTAGACAGCATCCTCTGATGGAGCCACGATGCTGGGTTCTAGAGCTGTGTCTTGCAGTGGGACCTTGGGCAGCTCCCTTCCCTGTGAGAAGCTGGCTTTTCTGGCTCCAAGGCCAGTGCAATTAGGCAACCTCATTTTAATCTCAGTCAGTCAGGTAAAGTATGTAGCTGGTATTCAAGGGCCCACTCCCTAGGCAGGGACTCCACAACAGAAGACATGGTCTGCCTGAGGTCCCATGATGAGAGGAGGCCAAATGGAGATAGGAAGTTAGGTCCCTGCCTTGGGAGAGTCTGTATTGCTGGAGTCATACCTGGCCTCAGCTACTCCCTCGCTGTGGTTGGGGGTTGTATTTGCCTTAGCAGAGGCCACATTGCACTTCCCAGGGCTACCGTATCCTGCTCCTTGCCCAGACCCAGCTGCATGGACCTCAAGCCGCCCATGGCTTCCTTTGAGGAGGAGCCAGGGACTCCCAGCCATGGTTGTTCCAAAAGGAACCTGGAAAGGCGGCGTGGGCTTTCAGAGCCCCCGTGTGCTCTCAGATCTCGGCCCGCCTCACCAGTATTGCCCTTCCTCTCCTCCTACCTGTGTCCTTGGGCTCTTGCTCTCTTCGCAGCATCTCAGGGTAGCTGCCCTGACCTAGCAGTCTGTTGCCTCCTTGTCCCACACCTCAACCACTGATGGCTTCCCTGATGGTCTCACCCTCCTGGCTTCAGGCCTTGGCAAGCATGTGGATATGGCTCCCCAAGAGTACATAATAATGGGGAGTGACAGTGTAGGCGTAGTTGGGGTCACTGAAGCAGGAGGCACCCTTGGGGACAACTTCCTCCCATGAGGCCTGACTCCCCTGAGAAAGAGGTACAGGCCAAGTGGACTGGCAGGGCCGGGCTTCAAGCCTGCAGCCACTGGCTTGACGGGGACTTGGACGTTAAGCTCCAGTGTTGGAGCCACACCAGCCTGGGTGCAGATCCTGGCATCTGCCCCTCACTAGGGTATGTCCTCGGGTAGATGACTTCAACTCTGTCAGCCTTGGCTTCTAAGTCTGAGAAATGGGACCAAGTGCTTTCTTTATCTTAATATGATGATTTTGAAGAGACCGTGGGCTGTACCTTTCATGGGGCACTGTGAACATTTTCACTGCTTGCCTTGGAGGGCAGACATAAGGAGGATCCTGTACCCTCATGTGTGTGTCTTGTGGTTGGCACCAACACGAGTCAGGCAGAGACATGGCAGTCTGGAAAAAAGGGAAGGCAGGGATTTCAGTCTTGGGCTCTTGACTTCTCTGCCCTCTGGAGATGGAGCCACCAAGAGGCTGGTAGCCTGGCAGCCAGATCTCCCCTCAGTCCCTCCTTTCCCTCTTCACCAGGGCCTGAGTGCCCCAAGGTCCAGGCCAGAGCAGCCTGTGGCTCCAGCCCAGGGAAAGCCAGTCTCACCTGCCCTGTCTCCTCCCTCCTTACTGGGGCCAGAGCAGAGATGAGCTGCCTCCTTTAGCATGTGTCATGGAGCCCAGGAGACAGAACAGCAGGAGGATGTGGGGCTGACGGTGGAGTCCAGGCTCTACAGGCCCTTGAGGTCTTGAGGGATGTGCCTGATGTCCACCCAGCCTCTGTCAGCTGGAGCCCCAAGCGTGGGCAAAGGGTGTAGGAGTCCCTGATGGATGTACTCTGGAAGAGCAATTACATCTCCTCTTCTGACAGTTGAGGAAACTGACACTTTGCCTCAAGTTGTATGCTTTTCCCAGCTGCCCATGGCTCTTTCCATGGGGCCCATCTAGCTGCTTTATTGACATGTACCCTTTCTGTTCTCCCCTAACCCCACCTGGACCCTGGGCCATTAACTTCTCCCAATCCCTGCTCTAAACCCTTGGCTGGCTCCCCATGACCTGAATGTGGTCTCCGTGTCCTGCAGAGTCCAGATCTGAAGAGGTAGGGGAGGATGACTATGGGAAGGGTCTTGGGGAGCCCTCCCAAAGCCTCATCAGTGCTCTGAGTAAGCTTCCATCAGAACAAAGTATTCCACTGCTGACTGGCTTTGAGAACTGCTTTAACCTATGTAGGCCAGCATGTCCCTCCCTGTCCATCTTTGGATTCTTTCTTCCACTGCCCTAGACTCCAGCTTCCCTGCAGAACTCTCCATTCCTCAAACACCCCTCCTTCCCTTTGCTCAGGCTGTGCATTCATCAGAAATGCTCTTGCCCACCACTTCTAGTCCAGATAATCCTCTCCTTCAGGCTCCAACACAAATGCTCTCTCCTCTGGACCACCCGTCTGACCTCTGGGTTCTCCCCACCAGACCCTAGCCCACTTTTTCCAGTAGCAATGACATTCTGTCTCATGCATTTGGAAGCCTTCCTGTCTCTGTCTTCTCTCTGGGGTCCCATGTGGGTCTAGCATACACTAAGCTCAGTAAATGTCCACCAGTAAGCCAACAGTGTATGCGTTTTCTAGAATGGAGCTGGAATTTCCCATGTGGCTCACATCGTACCTGACAGCAGCTCTCACATATTCTGGTCAGCAGGGAGAAGAAGCTATGAGGGCTTAGCCTCCCACCCGAGCCAGGCAGCAGTTCAAGTTGAGCCATAGCCACTTCTTGGGCTACAGTGCACCTGATCTCTGCACAGTGGCCACGCCGAGTACAGGCCGTCCTTTCTGCAGCAGGGGCAGGCGCCAGGTTTCCTGGAGCTCTGGGCCCCGGCCAGCACTGGCCAGAACAGCAGCCTGATCCCCCCTCATGACTCCCCAGTCCTAGGACAGGCCATCTGGGCAGGGATTGGGACTGGTAAAGCAATCTTCTCCCTCCTGTAGTAGGCAGAATAATGGCCCCAAAGATGCCCATGTCCTAATCGCATAAAGCTGTGAATTTGTTACCTTACATGGAAAAAGGAACTTTGCAGATTTAAGGATTTTGAGATGGAAAGATTTTTATCCTGGGTTATTCAGGTGGGCTCAATATAATCACAGGGGTCCTTATGAGAGGGAGGCAGGAGTGTCAGAGAAGGGGATGTGATGGTGGAAGCAGAGGTCAAAGTGATGCCATTGCTGGAGGAAGGACCACGGAATACAGATGGCCTCTAGAAGCTGGAAGAGGCAAGGGAATGGATTCTCCCCTAGAGCCTTAAGAAAGAATGCCAGCTTGCCAATATCTTGATTTTAGCCTCTTAAAACTGATTTTGGATTTCTGATTTCCAGAACTGTAAGATGATACATTTGTGTTGTTTAAAAGCACTAAATTTGTGGTCATTTTGTTGTAGCAGCAATAGGACTGTAATAGGTCATTTTGTTGTAGCAGCAATAGAACTATAAGATGATACATTTGTGTTGTTTAAAAACACTAAATTTGTGGTCATTTTGTTGTAGCAGCAATAGGACACTATTACGGATTTTGGTACCCGAAGTGAAGTGCTGCTCTAACAAATACCTAAAAATGGAAGTGGCTTTGGAATTGGAATTTGGAAATGGGCAGAGATTGAAAGATTTTGAGGTGCATGATAGATTGCTTTGAACACTTTTCCTCTGAGCAGTGAGGTGGGTGGGGATGGGGGTGGGAAACCCTTCACAACCTGGAGACCTGAGCTGCCCAGGCTCCCTAGAGCTGACCCTTTCTTGGAGTGAGAGACTAGAAGACTGCCCAGGGTGGGACCCAGAGAAGCTGGCCCAGGCACTGGGAGCTGTGGGGAATGGAACTGGGATCAGGGGGAGAGAGCAAAGCTGGCCTCCATGGTCTATCTCCAGTGGTATGGGGGCCACCCAGGCCCTCAGAGGGGACCTCAGAGACTGGATCCGAGCCTGGTCCTGACTCCCATGGAGTCACGTGGCTGACCCAGCACCCCTGGAGTGTGTGATAATGAACAGGGTGTGAGGGTGAGCAGGTACTGTGCCTGAAATGAGTGCAGCAGCCCCTGACTCCAAGGTGATCCCTCCATGTAAGCCATGGAGGTTTGGCTCCTTTCAGCCCCCAGGCAGTGCCCAGCTCCTGCTACAAGCCTGTGCTGGGCTGTGTGGCTGGGCTAGAAGTGGGTCATTCCTAGGATTCTCAGCTTCATGATCCCCAGAGCTGAAGTGGCTACCTGGAACCTTCAACCCTATCCCTGATGTCAGCCATATTAGCCTTGGGTGTGCGGACAGATCTGGGTCTCATTTGAAGCCCTGATGGTAGTTGTGAGGAGAGCAGGGGTTCCTCTTTTCATCCCTCCCTGAGAGAACTGGTTATGCACCCTGCCAAGGAACCTTTAGCATCTTTGGCCTCATAACCAGGAATCCGATGTGTAAGAGCTTCAAATTCTGGGACCACTCCCCTTCCAAGACACTCCTCTCAATCATCCTATAGGGAAACAGTGGGGAAAAGCCAATTTTACAGTTCACAGAGTAGGAGAGGCAAGGGAAGCTTACGTCAGCCTCGCTGGGAGCCCTGGACTGAGCTGGCTTCCACCTGGCCTTGGCCATGACTGAGCGGAGAGGTGAGGTGGCTCAGAGCAGCTCTGCCCAGCGGAAGGCAGGCCTTGTCTGGTCGCTCCTTCTCAGAGGCTGGGGTCTCCCTCAGAGACTTCACCTTTCAGAGTGAGGGATGCCACTGTATTGCCCCCTGCTGTGCTGGGTCTATAGCCCACCCCTGGGGCATGCATCTAGGGGAATGGAGGGGTCAGGTCTCCCAGCCTACTGAGCCCCAGGAGCAGATTATTGGGACTTGAAGCACCCACAAAGATCCTTATGTGCAAATGAGAACATTAAGGCTCAGCAGGCCAGGGCTGGGGCTCAAACCCAGGTCTCTTCTCTGCCTCGCAGCCTCCAGCCCTTTATCATCTGCGGACCCCCAACCTGCCTTGCTTTCCAGGTATAGTCTTGTCTGCCATTCCTGGGGGTCAGTGTGAGGCCAAGCTACGTGGGTGAGTAGAGTGAACCCCGAGCTAGAGCTGCTTGGGCCTTGTTTGCCCTCAGACCTTGCAGCTGAGTGAAGTATCTGGGCAGCCCCCTGGGCCTTCCTCCTCCTCCTTCATCTCCTTGCCATCATTTCTTGAGCTCCTGCTGGGCACTAGGCCCCAAGCAGCTGCTTTACATTTATTGGTGTTAATCCTCACACAACCCCACAGACTGGGTTTTTAATCATCTCCGTGATGAGGAAACCAAGGTTCAGCA
>NW_006778765.1:322530-324974 GCF_000442215.2 Lipotes vexillifer
GCAGGGTGCAGTCACGGATCAGGTCTCACCGCTGGATTGGAAGGGAGGGTGAGGCCACCATTGGTGCCCATTTGACTGGTCAGAGACTGAGGTCAGCATAGCTAGGTCCTGGGCTGCCCCTGCAGAGCTTAGTGCAGCGGTTCACCTGGGCCTGTGGATCCTCAGAGCAGGAGCAGGGGTTGCCAGTGTTGTTCCCAGAGGGCTTTCTAGAAGCCCAGTGCCTACCCTGGTGGGCCCTTCTCCTGGGGTGTGTGCAGCATAGGCTCAGGCCTCTGTCTCCCAAGCCCTACTATGTGCCAGGCCCTGAGGAGATGACACCAGTCAGAAGAGCTTGTAAAATATGGAGATTGAATGGTGCACCCTGAACCAAGTGCTTCTGGGATTATCTTATTCACTCTCAAGACATCCCGTAAGGCAAAGACAGTGAACCCTCCCGTTTTACAGTTTACAGGAAACTAAAACTGGGAAAGGCTAAGGAACCTGCTTATATGCTGGCTGAACTGGGATTCCAGTGCAAGCCTAATGACCCAGGGCCTGAGGCCTTGGTCATCACACCTGGCTTGAAGAGGGTAGGGTGCAGGACAGGGATAGAACAGGCCCAGAGTGAGGACAGTCTGGGCAAAAGCCTGGATGCCTGAAGGCACATGGAGAGGACTATGTTGTGGTGAGGTGGTGGTGGTGGTGGGTGCCTTTGTATGAGCGCTGAATGCATTTCTGAGTACCAGAGCCTAATTTAAGGGTCTCAGGGTGAGTTACAGGGTCAGGTAGGCATTGAGGATATTCTCTAGCTGCCAGGAAGAGGGGAATGGGGCAGGAGGCTGCAACTGGGCCAGGATCTAGAGGCCGCTAGGGGCTATAGCAGTGGCATATAGCAACAGGCCTTCTGGAAGAGAACCAACTCAAATCCATTGCTGAGGGATTGGAGGTAGGGTGGGGGGTGGCCAGGACCACGATAGGGCCCAGGGCTCTGACTGGAACCTGGGGGCCCTGGAGCCACCCTGAACTGGGCACTGGGGTACTAGGGACAGACAGCTTGAGAGAGTGGGGTGCCCTCAGGCCACCCCATAGGCAGTGTCAGGGGCAGTGGGCAGGGGTGTCTGGAGATCCAAATGTGACCATGTGGGGACATAACCTAGAGGGAGCCCTTTAGATGGAGTTGTGAAGACCACCCTCCCAGGCCTGAGCTCAACAACAGTAACTGGGCATCTCCATGTGTAATGGTGTCCCGTGCCGCACACACTTTGTCATAAATCCTCTGTCTGCACATGAGGGGAGCCTTCCTTGGCCCACTAGACAAAGCAACTGAGACTTAACCGGTGCAACATCACACAAGCAGGAAGTAGCCATGCTGGGCTTTGAACCCAGTCCTCTGACATCCCAGCTGGAAGGGGAGTGAGCAGGCCACAGAGGCCAGCTGCAGCCCAGGGCCTGGATACCCAGCTGGGGTGTCCCCAGGGCTGACATGGGCTTCCAGGGCAAAGAGGAAAGTGGTGAGTCAAACAGAAAGCACCAGATGTGGAGTGAGCTTCCTCCCCTCCCAGCTGCCCCTGGTGCCAAACTTTCACACCCCACAGCAGAGGAGCGCATGGGGGAGGGGAGGGCAGTGAAAGTGGCTGCTGCTGAAAGGAGGCTCTGATGTACTCCGGATGTGGGGTGGGACTGACAGACACCCAGACTCTGGTTCCCTGCTGACAGGTGGGTGAGGAAAGTGAGTCCCCTTGCAGCATAAGGAACTGTAAAGCCTGCCATATCAGGTGGAACGTTTCAGGTCCCCAGGCCTGGGAGGTTCTGGGAGAGTGTGCAGGTGGATGTGCCTAAAACCCTTCTTGAAGGCATTTCCACAGCTCAAGAACTGACCAGGGCTCCCCACTCTCTCTGCTTGCACAGAAATACTCTGTCTCTTGTCATTCTGCCCAGCCCTCCTGCCCAGAGCCCTAGAGCTGTAGAGTTTGTTCTTTCAAACCAAGTTTCACATGGAACTCAACTATGTAGTTTTTAAAAGATAAAAGCATCATTTTAAACATAAATGTATTTTATAAGTTCAAATTCTCAACACTTTCTTAGCATTAAGTCCATCAAGGTGAACAGCGATGAGCACTGACGTTTGAACTGGGGGCTAGGATGGGAGTTGCAGTCTTACGTCAGCCTCAGTGTCTTTTCAGTGTTTGGTTTTGGTGGCACAGGACCAAATGACCCCACCAAGTGATTCTCACAGATAAGTGGTTACAAATGGTAGCATGTTTCTGAAGGGTCCCTTGCAGTCTCTTTCATTTGCAGGGACAGCAGGAGAAGGCTCATGTCCAGCTCAGCCCAAACCTGGGTCTCTGGACACATGGGTAGGATTCTAACATATCATAGTTTGGTGTTGTGCCCATTTGAGTGTGTGTGTGCTTTTTAAAACTGGGCTTTTCCCAATAGTTAAAAATATGAACGAAAGAGGGAAA
>NW_006778765.1:325027-345233 GCF_000442215.2 Lipotes vexillifer
GGAAAGAGAGGGGGAAAAAAAGGAAAGGAGGACGGGAAGGGAGGGCAAGGAGAAAGAAGGAACTCACGTGGGGCATCTGAGGATGCCCTCACTTAGGTTCTTGGTGAGGGCAGCCTCTGTCTCTCCTGGGAAGTCCACCCTGACTGCTCCACCCCTACCTGTCCAGGAGGTTCTAGTGCCTCCTCTCACTTAGCATCTGTCTCAGCAAGTGAATCTGGGCCACATACTTCTGAAAAGTCTCAGGAGTCCACGACTCCCTTCTGGCTCTCGTGTGGACCTTCCACTCAGTCCCTGGTTCTGGGGCAGGGAAGAAGATCCCAAGGAGGGGACAGGGACTAGGGGCTTCCCCAGGCCCTATGTGGGATCTCCAGGGGTGGGAGGACTGGGGAACCCAGTGCCCCTGAGAGCCTGGGGTTTCTGTACCTTCATTTCTGGGAACTTGCTATGCTTTAGGAAGAGAGAAATGAGAAGCAAAACCCTAGGGCCCCAGCACCACCAACCCCCCTTCCTGTCTTCCTTCCGCTGAGTCATAGCCAAGAGCCCAGCACCTCTGCCTCCTTTGGGGCCATCTGGGTGGGGTGGAATTCAGAGTCATGTGAGGACACAGCATCTGGACAAGTCCTCTTTTCCTGCCAATATCTGTGAGGGACCCAGACTTGCTGAGGCCTGAAGCTACCTCCCAAGTTTGGAGAATGGGTGACTGAGGTCCTTAGTGTCCTGTCTCTCCCCCATCCCCAGCCCCACTGTTCACCTGCAAGCACTGAGCACCAACTGTAAGCCAGGTAGGGTGGTTCAGATGGGGCCCTGTCCTTGAGGAACTCATGGATTTGGACATGGACTCCTCCTGACAGGCCCCTCATGACTGGCTGGGTCCTTAGGCTTGCTCTGGTCAGCAGTAGGGAGCCAGGCCACATCACACATGCCCATCATAGAGACCTGCATACCCCTACACAGGTACCCATAGATATGTGCATGTGCACAGGTGTGGGACTTGAGCATTGAGGTCCATGTCCATGATCACAGGTGTGTCCACGCAGGGCTTCCATTGGATGGGGGAGCTCCAGGCTCTGGGAACCAGTTCAGGATCTTGTGTGTGTGGCCTCTGTGAGAGGCCCCAGGTTGCTGAGGGCCAAGGCTGCCTTCCATACTTGGAGAAGGAGTGACTGAGGTTCTTATGAGGTATCACCCTGTCTTGGAGGCCCAGCTACTGTCTCTGAGTTATGGGAGCCCATGGGAGCTTGAGTACTGTGCCCCCATTTCATGGAAAAGAAAGCTGAAGCCCAGAGAGGGCCCATGACTTGCCCAGGGTAACACAGCAAGTTAGGGGAGATCTGGGAGGGGAATGGGCCAGACCTGGGCACCTGTCCACATCCCTGACCTTTCTGGCCTGGCATTTGGGGCTTGGCAATCCCTGATGACCACACTGCATCAAACTCTGGGTTGATTCTCCCAGAAAACCCACCTAGGGACCAACCACAGGGTCCTCCCAAGCCTTGCCATTCCTGGGAATTTCCCCCACACTACACCTTTGCTTGGGCTGTCCTAGCTGCCTGGAATGCCCTCTCTCTCTCAATCAATCTCTGTCTATCTCTCTCTGATTCTGCAAATAAAATCCAAACTTCCAAATTCTGTTTAAATGGTTTCTATACCTCCTTTGACCCCCTGGAACTTTCCCCTGCCTCTAGCCTCCCTCAGCCTCTGTCCCCCTCACTCCCACCCATTTTGCACCCACCTACTAAACATAAAATTGACCCCTAGAGCCCTAGGCTGGGTGTGAAGGGTCCTTTGGGGCTGAGACAGTGGAAGCCACACCCAGGCCAGCCCAGCCCTCCAGACTTTGCCAGGCACTGGGGTGGGCCCTGGAGCTAGGAGAGGAAACCGCACCTCTGCTGGGCCTCACCATCTGCCCCCAACTCTGCGCCTTCCCTGAAGGCCCAGAAGCCTGGAGCACTGTACTCTAGGCAAGATTGATCCCTCGGAGTTTACCATTCCAGCTTTTGTTTATTCCCCCACACCCTGAGTACCCCTCAACTGGGGGCTAGGCCTGTGTTTGGTGGGGTGGAGGGTGGGGGTTGAACAAAGAGTAGAGAAGCCTCAGATTTGTTGGGTGCCGCCCTTTCATTAAATGGCCCTGGACAGAGCTGTCTGCTCCTTTCCAGAGCTCTTCCCTTCCACTTGGTCTCAGGAGGTGGGCAGGGAGTCTGCCTTTGCCCCATGAGGCACTGAGTCCCATCACTGCCTGGCTATCCCCTCACTCCCCTACACCCCTAACTGGGAGCCTAAGATTAATTGTCAGGCCTACCCTTGGTGCTAGAGTATGAAGGAAAAATTGACAGACACTGCCCATAAGGAGTTCATGGCCTAGTGGAGGACAGAGGCAAGTAAACAGGTCCTTATCCTTGGACCATGTGGCATGCATTTGATCACTGTCTGCTCGGCACTGTGCCAGGCACTGGGCATGGGCAGTATTCAGATAAGGCCCCACTTGCATGGGGCATATCCCTTCCCACTTAGGTTTCCACACAGCAATTACAGTGCTCAGCTTGAGGCTTTGTGGCAAAGGCCAGCTTGGTAGGTGAAATAGGCAGGGAGTTCACCCCCTGGAGCAGCCCTAAGCCAGTGAAGAGTGGGAGTTGGTGGATACACATCCCAGCTTCCTTACCTCTCGGGTAGGACAACCCTGATGTGTGTTCTACACTATCTCTCAACCGAGGACTGACCTCAGTAGCCCACAGAGAGAGCACACTCATTAACACACCTGCTTCAGCTTCCTTTCCTTCCCTGTCTCACTTCCCTGTCCTCTATGTCAGGAACTGGGAAGGCTCTGAGATTTCACCCAACTCACAAGCTAACAAGTTGTCATATTCCCGAGGATGTTGGCAGAAGACACAGATTCCTGCTTGAGAAACAAAGGTCAGTTTACTTTCCACAGTAACAGTAGACAGAGTATCAGCATTTTCTTGTACCACTTCCCTGAACCCCAATTCCTGCAGAGTGACCCAATAAGGGCCAGATGATGCCTGTGCATGCAGTGGGTTGACAGGAGAGGAACCCTGAGATCAGGGAACCCAAATCTTTTATAATAGACTATAAACAAACCTGCCCACCCTTCACTCCAGAGGCAGATATTATCTTTATTATACTGGACAATGAATCTGCCTTTTTCCCTGGAGGGAGACGCTCTCTCTATCTTCTAAGGCTGTTCACTGGAATAATCACCCTTGAAAGTATTGTTTGGAACAAGGGAAGTCAGTGCCTCTACCAGCAAGTGTACAGAAATGGGAGACAACCAGGAAAAATTGCCTCCCTATCCTCTACTGGTGTTTCTTGACATCACCTCTGAAATAAGCTGTTTGTGTTTGGATCCTCGTCCCTGAGCCTGCCTCTGGGGGAAACCCTCCAAGACTGGGAAGATGACACTAAATGGGCAGTAATGGATTTCTGGTGTGGCTCTCATTTCTCCAGACCTGTCCTGCAAGTAATGCAGGGGAGCCACATGAAGAAGTTTCCTTACCCAGAATCGATACTGTTGTGACTCTTAGGAAGATGTTCTAAAAGACTCTTAGGGTGTCTTTTTCATTTTTAAATATTTAGTCCATCTAGAATTATTGAGATTTCCCTGTGTGAGGTAGACATTGGACTTCATTTTTTTCCCAAATCAATATCAATTATTGGATTGATATTGGATCAATATCATTTATTGGAAATTGTGCCTGGCCTGTCACCACTCTCTTCTAAGCTGCTTGGAGGCTGTTCTTTAGAATGTATCACAAGCACACAAATGATCAATTCACAATAAATGGACTAAAGAACACATGGGCATCACCATCAATGGAGATTTGACACTCAGCACTGGCACAATGTGAGACAAACCCAACACCCACTCGTGATGACACCATTCAGACCCCAGGGAAATGGAGGGAGGCTGTGAACCAGGCTTACAGTTCACAGGGGATTTGAACACGAATTGGGAAGGTTTCTTTCTACAAAAATATTTAACAGTTAATAAAAATTTCAAAAAGTTGAATAAAATTTTAGTTTAAATCTTTTTGACTTAAATTTTTATATCAGTTCATTATATTTTGCCTTTTAATTGTACTAATTTTGATTATTTAAAAAATAACTTTTTGGAATATATTTTAAATACTTTCAATTTCTAATATTTTAAATTTAATTCATATTTTTCTGCTCTTTGAATATTTTATTTTAGTCTTTTAAATCATTATTGCCAATATAATAGTAATTATGTGAAAATCTTGACTATAACAACATAATCAATAGTTTTACTGGAATCAAAGCAAGAACAGTGAATGTTACAGAATAAATATATAATACCTTATGAATTAGGCATGTCTTTATCTTCTTACTCACTTGGTATCAGTGAACACCTGAACATAAGCAATAATCATTAAATTGAATCATCTTTGATATCTGACTTTCTGATATTTTTATGACTTTCAGACATACAAAAACCACAGATTTACAGATTTTTTATTGTTATGAAAGTTTACTTGTTGAGTAGGAGGATAGCACGTGTTTTTATTAGCAGTTTGTAGCTTGACTTATGATTTTAAATATTTAGATTCTGTAGTGTGGGCCTCCATTTGTCCTTTTGCCCGGAGCAACTGCAAATGTCAGGGCCTGTGCTCCAGTGGGAAGAGCAGATGTGTTCATAGTTCTTCCTGTTGCAATAAGGGCCAAAGAAAGAGTGCTTCTGGGGCTCTTGTCTACTTGGGCCTACGGTCAAGGGGGAGCCGGAGGGGTGGATTGGGACCAGGGAGGAGACCCCAAGGAGAAAAATCACCAAACATATTTACTCCTCACCATGATTCTGTAAGGTAAGAAGTCATGACTGGCTCAAGTCATGCAGAGTGCCTGGCTCTGGAGCCACCTATATAGAGCAGGGCACCAGTGTCCTCTGCAAACCCAGTACGTGCCACCTAGCAGCTCTTCCCACTCAGGTCGGGTGATTCCAGGTCCAGTCCTCCCATGGTATCTTCCCAGTCAAGGCCAGCCTGACCTGGGTGCAGGCGCCAGGGCTGCTAAGTGGTGGAGAATGCAGCACTACACTGCCAGCTGCCTCAGGTAGCCCCAGAGAACCAGCACTCCAAAGCGCAAGCGTAATGGTGAACTCTGTCCCTAGGGTGCCCCACCATCTTCCTGCAGGGGTCAAAGGGCCTCTCTGTCACAACCCTGCCTCACAGCCCCCGCCTGGGCACTGAGTCTCAGCCCTTCTCAACCCCAGGACTGGCCTCTGGAGGATGGGCTGGGGGCCCCATCTCTGTGACATGTCGGGGGTGGGTGGGTAGCAGGCTTGGAGCTGTGCTCAGTGAGAGCCAAGGAGTGACCTGAGGGCATGAGGGGAGAGGCAAATCCCTGCCCACACCTCTGTCCAGCCTAGCCAGGGAGCGTTCTCCATTCTTCTGAGGGCAAACAGGTCCTGAGTGGTTAAGACTGCCCCAAGGTCACCCAGCTAGAGAGGGAGGCCCTTACTTCCCCTCTCTGCCTGTCTAGACATGCCCCCCAGCACCCCTTCAAGACCCCTGCTGTCCCCAGGACCCTGTGATGGGAACATTCATGGCTACTCCCTCAAAGTGTGACTAGGTCCCAATCCAGTCCCAGAACCAGGTCACAACCTGCACAGTCGTCCTGGGGGGCCCTGCAGCTTCTCCTCTTCATCCTCTAAGTAGGGAAACTGAGTCTCCAACAGGCCAGATATGTGCTCAAGACTGCACAGCTGGGCACTGGTGCTAGGACCATACCAGGTGGCCTGATGCTGAGGCTGGGACCTGTACCCCAGCTGTGGGACAGGGATCTGAGGGGAAAGACCCTCTAGGAAAAGACTGGCCTGAAGGAGAGACAGAAGTCCTGGCCAGAGATTTCCCATTCATCAGCAAGGGACTCAGTGAGCAAGGCCTGCCACTGCTGATCCCACCTTGCTCGCCCTCCTCCTTCCTCTTAGCCTTCGTAGCCCTGACTGCTCACCGGCCTGGGCAGTACACTTGCACCTAACATCCCACTTTCACCTGCGCCCCCTCACCCGCCTATTGCCCCTCCTTCCAGGCACGCACGCCCCACATTTTCCCTATTGTTTCTGGTTGTCCACTCTGTGCCTATCCCTGGGCTGGATGCTGGGTACCGCAGAGGTTGTGCCAGACCTGAGCCTGTCCTGGAAGAGCCCTGAGAGGGACCCTGCAGACTCAGTGCTGAGAGAGGGGAGTCTAAGGAGGCATCCACAGTCAGGGAGGGCTTCCTGGAGGCAAGGACCCCAGCTGTGGCCTCAGCACCCCCTCCCCCTCACCTAGGTCACTGCCCCTCCTGTGAGCCTCTCTCTGTGGAGTGGCCAGCGGGTTCCAGGAAGCGTCCCCTCGCTCTGCAGTGCCGATTCCAAGAACCGCGGCTCCTGGCAGCACTTGCTCAGGATCCTTTCCTAGAACATAGGCCTCGCCCCACCCAGGCTGCTGGGGTCTCATTGGGCAGCTGGCAAAGGGAATGAAGGAGGGAGTGCCCTGGGCGGGGGCCTCTGTGGAGTCCGGACACTGGGAGGTGGGCCTAGGCTGTCAGCCTGGAGAGGGTGGCCACACTAGGGTCGGGGGACAGGAGGTCAATGTGTGTGAAGGCACTTTGACTCCCAGTCAGCTACGGGGCGGGGTAGGCCCAGTGAGTTCAGCTCACAGCCTCCCTGCACACACAGGAGGCTCACCCCTTGGACCTAGAACTTGGGCTCAGCTTGCTACACTCCATCCTCGATCCCCCGACCCCCATCCCAGGGTCCCATCTCGTAGGCAAATGGCACAAGCCTTACTCTGGCCTCAGAGCAGGCCTTCATCAGATAACCTCCAGAGGTATAGGCCAGGGGACAGGAGTGGCAGGTTCTGAGCAGTGAAGGGGGGATGGGACAGTCGGTCCTTGGAAGGACATGACACCTGTATTATTAATCTTATAATTTCACCTTGCCTGATTATGATGGAGGAAGTCACCCCATCCAACACCCTCAGCAAGGTGGGTTGGGGTTGGGGGTGACAGGCCCTGATTCATGGGCAAGGACAGGGCCTAACTTCCTTCAAGGTCACTGGGCCTCCCACTCTGGGGCGTGTCCTCCACCCCTGCCACCTCTGAGCTGGCACCAGGCCTGCCCGCCTGTCTGGGACCTGCCAGATCATGTTGAGCAACCAGTTCCTGAGAAGCGTTGAAGGCTGTTTGGTTTAAAATTAACTCCCCGCTACCCCTCCCCTGTCTGCAGGCCTCCTCCGAGTTCTTGGAAGAGGCGCTCTGCTCTTTCTTCCTGGGAAGAGGCCTCTAGCCACAGCTGCTGCGATTCCAGCAAAAACACATCACCCAAGGTGGGGGTGGGGGGTGCCCATTCCATGCCTTCTCTGCCCTCTAGTTCTCTGCCCTCTGTGAGGCCCAGGGATACTCCTGGAGCCTAGCATGCCCCAGTTCATCATACTGAGACCCAGAGGAGAAAGGGGGTGACTGTCAGGGTGCTAAGAGCAGGTGCTACTGCCCCAAAGCCCACAGCTCCCCATTCAGGCACCTGCTGGCTCTGAAGAGAAAAAGGGCTATAGAGACCCAGTCTGAGCACCTCTGGGGTAGAGAGAGTATGAGCTGATCGCACTGACAGCAAACCCAGGACTTTGGTCTACTTTAAGACATGTATGGCTCAGAGAGAGAAAGCAATCTGCCCAGGGTCACCCAGCTTTGCCTGCCTAAGCTCAGCCTACCCATGAGATGCCAGGCTGACAACACTGACCTTGCAAGGATGCCCAGAGGCCAGACCCCGCAGGCCCTCACACTGGCATTAGAGCTCTCTTTTCCTCTTACCCACACTCCTCTAACTGCTCCGGAAACCCATCTCCTTCTGGATAAGCCTTCATTTTCTAGTGCTTCCTTGGGCTCCATGTTTCTATGGTTTTGGAGAAAAGGTTTCCTGAGAATCTGCTCTCCTAACAACTCCTCCTACCATGGCCATCTACCCAAAGGAGCTGAGAAATACAAAGGAATGTTGGCCAAGTGGAAAGGTCAACACACACACACACACACACACACACACACACACACACACACAACACAGATGTTGCTCAGAAGTAGGGCTGGTGGGGGTGGGGAGGGGAGAAGTGCTTCTTAGGAGAAGGCTGAGAGGTGAGAAGCACTTTTAAAAACAAAGCTTTGGCCCAACCCAAACTATGAGTGAAGTCCTCACCTCTGATGGAGGAGGAGCCCGGCTCTGGTGACAGGAAGGGCCCAGTCTGGCTCATCGGTGCTGGGTGTGGGGAGTCCCTGGAACAGGCCTGTGCCTGGGGAGCATTTGCTGGGTGCCACTCCCCTTCCAGCCACACCATCAGAGTGTGGATCTCCCTAGTGGGGACTGTGCAGTGAAACAGTCCTAGAGGACTGCCTGGAGGAGTTGTGGCCATCCCAAGTTCCCTCAGCCCTCAGAGGCCACTTCTTGCACTCTGGGCCCTGCCTGCTTCAACCAGGCCTGAGTCATGGAAGCAACTGCCTTTCCATTGAGCATAAAGCTTTGGCCACACAAAAAGGCTCCTCCTGCTTTGGGCCTGCCACATCTCCTGCTCAGAGATGAGCATCAGCTTCTACTCACCCCATATTCCCCCAAAACTAGGCATAGCCACTCTCCAACCACCCTGTGGCAGGGCACTTCCACTATCTCTGTTAGACAGATGGGGAAACTGGGATTTCCCTGGCAGTCCAGTGGTTAAGACTCTGTGCTTCCAATGCAGGGCACGTGGGTTCGATCCCTGGTCAGGGAACTAAGATACCACATGCCATGCGGAGTGGACAGAAAAAAAAAAGAGCTCTTGGCTGTTTGCGCTCCAAGGAGGAGCTGTGGAGGAGGCAGCTGCTTGGCTGGGGAAAGAGGGAGCCAGAGCCCACCTCACCTGCGACTCAGCAAAAAAAAGACATGGGGAAACAGGCTCCAAGAGGCTAAACCATTTGCTTAAGATCCTACAGTGATTTTGGAGGCTCTGAAATTTGAACTCTGCCTGAGTTCTTTCCACTTGGCTAATTTGCCTCTTCAAAGACATCCCCAGGAGACTTTCATGGGAAGCATGGTGTGTATGTGTGAGAGAGAGAGAAATTTAGTCAAAGAATGGCTGTTTTGAATTTGTTATGGAAAGTATGTTTTCTCCTCCCCAGGCTGAAGAGACCTGGGAAAACTCAGGCTCCAGGGAGATTCCCTAGGATGCAGTGGGTGCCCAACACAGGCATGAATAAATGCAGGAGAAGTTAAGGAAGACTTCTCAGAAAAGGAGCATTTGAGTTGGACTTTGAAGGGTGAGTAAGAGTTTGCCCTGGCAGAACTGAGGAAGAGGACATTCCAGGATGAATGATATCCTGGTATGTGGAGGGCTGTTTGGAGGGAAGCAGAATGAAATGGCTTGTTGGCAGTTTGGGAATCCATGTCTTGGAGCCTGGGGTAAGGCACAAGCAAGTTATGAGGGGATCCTGTGAATATCACTAAATGAGGAAGGCAGGACAAGTTTGGGTTTGCAAGCCACTCACTCTGGAGATGGTGGTAGGGCTGAGGGAGCCAGTGAGGAGGCCATCAGAATGGTCCAGTCAGGTTAGTGAGTGATGGTAAGGCTAGATCTGGGCAAGGCAGCCATGGGGAGCAGCAGGAGAGCAGCTTGAGAAGGACCAGGGGCAAGGTAGACAGATGTGGAGATCAACAGGTGGGGGGCGCATGTGGGGGTTGTGGAGGCATGGTGGGGGGAGAGTGGAGGCATGTCTAGGGGACAGTGAAGAGTCCAGGTCTGGACAGGGGGAGTCTGAAGGGCCTTGAACCAGGCTGTCCATGTTCCTAGTCAGAAGGCAGCAGACTCAAGTTCAAGAGTTCTAGGGTGAGGGGGACAGGCCCTGGCCTGGGATTCAAAGCCCTGGGCTCCAGCCCTGTATGGCCACTTCCTCTCTGGGTGACTGTGGACAAGCTACCCTGACTCTCTGGGTCTCAGGCTTGCAGCTTTGAAATGGGACAGACCCAGAGGTGCTACCCAGCTCACCTCCCTCACCTGTGACTCACCTCTGAGGGCATAGACCACCGAGGGCGTGGAAAGTAACAGGCCTGAGGGAGACCCATCCTCCAGGTGTGGGCAAGGGTAGCAGATGGCCTAGTCTCTACTGGAGCTGCAAGGGAAGTTGCTAGAAGGTTAGGCTGGTCTAGCCTCCACCCCAGCCCATGCAGAGACCAGACAAAGGGTCTATTCACCACGACTGGAACCCAAGGCCTTGGTTGGCAAATGATGCCTGAAGGGGGAGGGCTGGGCTGGCAGGGCAGCATCAAAGCTGGTGGGGTGAGGGGCTGCTTATAGCTCCAGGGAGTTCCAGCCAGCTCCCCTGTAGCTCCCATGGGGACCTCAGGGGACATCAACACCTGTCTGGGGACTTCCCTGGTGGTCCAGTGGTAGAGAATTCGCCTTCCAATGCAGGGGACGCGGGTTTGATCCCTGGTGGGGGAACTAAGATCCCACGTGCCATGGGGCAACTAAGCCCACATGCCACAACTACTGAGCCTGTGCGCCTCAACTAGAGAGCCCACGTGCCGCAACTACACAGCCCACGCACTCTGGAGCCTGCACGCCACAACTACAGAGCCCACGTGCCCTGGAGCCTGCGTGCCACAACTAGAGAGAAGCCTGTGAGCTGCAACGAAGAGCCCGCGTGCCGCAATGATGATCCCACATGCTGCAATTACGACCTCACGCAGCCTAAAAAAAAACCCCTGCCCTGCCCACCTCTCAAATGGGATTAAAACAAGGGACAAGGAATAGTTACAGTGACAGCTGCAGCAGCTGCCAGGTTGAACCCTCAGGCTCTCCTCAGTATCAACTTATAAATCCTCCTGGGCCCCCCATGTCCCCTCTGAGAGACGTGCAGTCACTCTCCCCATTTCATAGCTAAGGAATCTTATGAGGTTCAGTGAGGTTGAGGGAAACAGCCCCCCCAAACCAAGTGTACAGCACGTAATCCAGACTGGAGGGGAGGTGGGGTAAAACCAGGGTTGGAGGGAAATGCTAGCCAGGAGTAAACCTCCAGGGACCTCCTGTCTTAAGTATCAGATGTGGGAGCCCCAGCCTGCTGCCCCAGAGTGACCACTGGAATGGCCCCTTGGGTGGCTGGCTGTGCATGCAGCCTGCCTAAGCTGTGGAGGGGGCCCATACCCTGCAGTTGGGGTGGGGAGGACACCTTCACCAGGAGAGGCTGTTGAATTTCTGGCAAAGCTCCAACCTGCTTTATATTAAAACTGGTCTAACAGGTTGGTATGAAAGGGCTGCCCAGGCCTGTGAAGGCTCCACTTCTGAAGAAAGAGGGCCTTTGTGAGGTCCCAGAATCCTCCTGCTTTCTTGATTAGGACTTATTTCAGGCTCTTGGCTCCTCTGTTTCACTGTGGAGCTGTGCTGGGTGGGAGGGTTCCCATCTGAGAGTGGAGCCAGCCTGGCCATGTCCCCAGACCTGTTCAGACCCATGTTCGCCCTTGATCCAGCGAGATTTGCTCAGTTGGCAGATTAGAAGCTGGGCCCAGTTGCAGAGACCCCGATGGTTCAGGGCGTTAGGACACTCGGTGATCACAGGTGAAGCCTCCCAGCAAGACCTCTCATTGACTGACAAGAGAAACCTGAATGGCCTAGTGGCATCTCTGTCCCAGAATTTTTCCAGAGGGGCATTGTGAGTCCGAGGATGGACACCACGTAGGATCAATCTGCAAACCCACTTCCCCGTGGCCTGACAGAATCCTTTAGGGCAGTCCCCAGCCCCCCCCTCCAAAAAGCCTTCCTGAATTGCCTGGCCTTCTACATGTCCCCAGTGCTTTGTGAGGGCCAAGGCCTTAGCATGCCAGCCCCTGGGAGGCAGAGCAGAGCAGCAGTTTATACAAACGAGGGTTTGAACCCCGGCTCTGCCCCTCACAAGTTCTGTGACCCTGAAGAAGCTACCACCTCTCTCTGAGTCTTACCTCTTCTGCTGTAAATGGGGACAACCTCTGCTGGTGTGCAAGGCTGCAGTGAGAACTTAATGGGGCATGAACCCCACCCAGGATCACCTCGCCTCCTCTGTCTGCTCTCCACCACACCCTACTCCTCCATATCCCATACCTCTCAACCTCCTCCTGACCTCTGGCCCCCAGGCCCTTGTGGGGCCATCCCCCGCCCCCCAGCTGACAGGTTCACTCCTTAGAACTGAGCACTGGATCATAGCTTGTCCCTGCTAAACACTGAAGGGGCGCTCCACCGCACCAGAGCACAATCCATGTGCACCCTCTGCCCTCTCCACCGGCCCTCTGTCTCCTCAGCCCTCCTGGGCAGCCAGCCATCTTCTGGTCACACCAGGTTTGTTCCTGCCTCAGGGCCATTGCACTGGAGCTCCTTCCACCTGGGATGTCCTTTCTCTAAGTTGTCTGCATAGCCAGTTCCTGCTCTTTGCTCGGGTGTCCAGGCTCAGTGCCACCCTGCTCCAGAGCTTTCCCCGACCCTCTCATCTGCAGCAGTGTCCCACACCCAAAGCACTTTCTTCCCCACCTCCTGCTTTGCTTTCATTTCACTCTCAAAACTCATCCTGAGTGCCCATTTGTTTACTTGTTTATTATCTCTCGCCCACCAGCCCATGAGTCCCACAAGGATGGGGAGTGTGTCCATCTTATTCCCTGCTGTGTCCCCAGGGCCCAGATGGAGTCTGGCCCAGTTTGTGCCCAAAGAGCATGTGTGCTGGTAAAGGACTTAATTGGTAAAGGGTTACCATCAGTTATTGTTTGTATGTTGTGCAGGGTCCTGTGTGCCCTCCAGTCAGCTCCTTTCTTCCTCCTCGGTCAGTGCTGGTAGGTGTGCTCCTTTCACCAGCCCAGAACCACCCAGGGGTGATTGCAGTGACCAGAGGATTTTCAGCATCTGTTAGGCTGGGTGTCTGACTTGGGCCTGGGGCCCGATAACATGCTCTCCACTGATCCTGTTCTAAGTAGGCGTCACTCACTCCCTTGGTAGGGAAACATGAAAATAAGATTGAAGCAGATTGGGACTTCCCTGGCGGTCCAGTGGTTAAGACTCCGTGCTTCCAAGGCAGGGGCTGTGGGTTCGATCCCTAGTTGGGGAACTAAGATCCCACATGCTGCGCAGTGCAGCCAAAAAAAAAAAAAAGATTGAAGCAGAAAAGTATCAGGGGTCAGAAGTAGCTGGTAGCCCCTCCTCAGGCAAGAGCTGGACCCTGGCTTGGGCTGAGGTAACGGGGAATGGGATAGGACCCTTTTGGTCAGGCCAGTGGCTCCAGAGACCTTAGCAGGCAGGAACGCGAGGGGATAAAGCCAGCATCCAAGAACAACTCACCTGAAAGCTGCCCCCCTACCCCAGCTGCCCGTCCTCGCCACCTCATATAGCAGTGCAGGGGCAGGTGGGCAGTCAGGCCCCTCAGGCTTAGCTCTGCTCTGTGCCTCACCTCTTCAGCCAGTCCCTTGCCCACTCTGGGCCTCAGTTTCCTCATCTGTGAAATATGGGTAATATTTAGACCTACTCCCAGGGTTGTGGTGAGCATTACATGAGGTGCAAAGCCCTTGTCTGTTGCCAGCACCCAGTGGGCACCCTGAGACGTGTCCCCTCTGTGGACACCGAAGGGCTTCCTCCTGCTCCAGCACTTTCTGTCTGGGTCATGGCACCAGGTGGTGAAGAGCCTGCCTTTGGCCCTTCTGTGTCTGCTACCCACCCACTGGGTGACTCAGATCTCGGGGTGGAGCAGACAGAGGGGTCACCTCAGGTATTTTGGGAGTCATCAAGGGGCTGGGATCCAGGCTGAAACAATGAGGAACTGCAGACATCCCTGGCAGGGCCATGGTGACCTGGAGGAGGTGTTTGTTGGGCCCTGCAGCCAGCAATGGAGAAGGCACCAGGCGGGACACGTGGGCCTGGGCACCGCTCTGATAAAGACAGCCCTCACCCACTTCTTGCTCACTCTCACCCAACATCAGCTTCATTCTTTCCCACAACTATCTCCGTGCCCCCAAGGTTCTGTGCCTCCATAGTTCTTGATTTTTTTTTTTTTTTTTTTTGATACGCCGGCCTCTCACTGTTGTGGCCTCTCCCGTTGCGGAGCACAGGCTCCGGATGCACAGGCCCAGCGGCCATGGCTCACGGGCCCAGCCGCTCCGCGGCATGTGGGATCTTCCCAGACGGGGGCACAAACCCGTGTCCCCTGCATCGGCAGGCGGACTCTCAACCACTGCGCCACCAGGGAAGCCCCATAGTTCTTGATTTTTATCCTTTCCTGCCTCCTCCTCGTCATCAACATGTCACTCCTCACACCTTCCTGCCTTCAATCTGCCAACATTTGCCTCTTCTAATCTGCAGCTTTTAATTGTCTGAGGGCTAAGAAGATAGAAAGGTTAGAACTGTTTCTAAAATAAGGGTTAAAGGCTATGAATGAGGTTCACAGGAGCCTTCCTGTGAGTTACTCAAGTAAAGGTGCAGAAAATTTCAGGACATAGTGGGATTCCAGGTGCTGAAGTGCTCCAAAGGCAGACCATCAGATAATGGAGAGCGTTTTCATTTGAATTGCTTTTTCACCTACTTCTGATATGCAGGACCCTGAGTGAGAGAGTACCCAAACCCCAATCAGCCTAGACCAGAGCCCCATTAGCCCCATCCCAGGCCAGACCCTGCCAGCTTACTGGCCACTATCCACAACTCAACTGTTCCACCCCACTGCACAGAATGACCCTTCCCCAGGCCTCCTTGTGGTCAGGAATATAAGCTTCCCAGTCATGCCCTGGTGCCTTTGCATGCCCTGTACCTTCTCCTTGGAATGACTGGCCCTGACTTCTCTGATTGTTGGTCTCCTCATCTCAAAAGACACTGCCCCCAGGTGTAGTCCACAGTCCCCATCCCCCTAGTATTCTCCACTTTCAATCTTTAATTGACATCACCTGTTTACACATCTCTCAGACCTGGTGCTCCTCTGCCACCACCCTGCTCCTGACACTGGGCAGTGACCCTACAGGCAATCCAACTGGGCTTCATCTCCTGCATCCCACCCTCCAAGGGGAAAAGAGGGAATGAGTGGAGAAAGGCTTCTCGCTATCCCCTCCACTCCTTACTGGGTGCCCTAGCAGGGCCTGCTCTGCCACATAGGTCTCTGGGCCTCTGCTGACCCAGATGTAAAATGGGGGATAATGATAGTAAAATCAAAGGGGACAAACTGTGTACAACTCAAAAGAGGCCCCACTGAGGGCTCCATAAATGAGAGGTACAATTTTATTATCATTACAGAAAAATCAGTGAAAAAAAATGACTACCAAACTGTGGGTTTTTTTTTTTTTTTTTAGAAATAATTATTTTATAAAGTCTTATCAGATATGTATTTTCTTTCCCTCTTTCATGTGCAGGCACCTTCCTGGGCAGGAAGCAGACCCAGCAGAGGTGGAGTGGCAGCCCTCAAACTACCATGCCCCTCCCTGACATGGCACCCACACTCATGAGGGCCTGTGCCCCAGCGAGACCAGCTCTGTGCAGACAGGGCTCTGCCCTGCAAGGGGGTGAGTAGCAGGCTCTGCAAGGCGCTAACACTTTGGCTCCCTTTTCTTGTTTATTCACCCATCCTCCCAAAACAGGGCTGGAGGCAGAAGAGGGTGGACACCTTCACAGGTGGGTGGGTCAGTGCCAGGACATCCAGGACTGCCTTGGGTCCAGCAACATATCTCAGGAAGAGGCTCTCGGCCGGGAGGAACCAGAGAAGCTGAGGCAGGGCTGGGGTCTCTGGAGCACTCAGGGCTCAGGCAGAGAGGTGGGGTTAGCTCTCCAACCCAAGGAGAATAAATAAATAAATACTATATAACTGTGCCGTCCCCCAGCCTGGCCTGCTCCCGCACCAGGGGACTGTCAGTGTCAACCTCAGTTCCTCTGGCTGCCATCCCCCCTGAGACAGAGGCTGGCTGAAAGGAGGGGGCCTGCCCCACCCTGTGGACTGAGAAACCAGGGCCGGCCAAGTCTACGCAGTTCAGGAGGCCACAGCAGGTGAGTTGGGGCCTGGGCCCAGCCCACAGGGTGAGACGAGGTCCTGCCAGTCCCCTCTTCTGTCACATGGCCCACCACAATGGAGCCACATGGGAGCTGGGGGAGCTGACCTCCAAGTCGTGTGACACTTCTCCCTACCCCTCACCCCCAGCCTTGTTCCTGCAGACCCTTCCTGGTCCAGCTGCCAGATGCATGTGGCACCAGGATGACTGGAGGAGGGATAGTGGGAGCCCAAGTCCAGCTGGAGCCGGTGTCCCCTCCAGGGTCTGGCTGGGTGAGGCTAGGCGGTTGCTCGGCTGGGTCAGAGCTGGAAGGGGTACTGTCGGAGGTAGTCAGCCATGCGCCGGGGTAGTGGTAGGCAGTCCACATCGGCCACCAGACGGTTGATGACGAGGCGGCACAGGTGCTGCAGGCTTCGGGTGCTGCTTTTGCGCACAAAGGGCTGCACCAGTTTTAGGTGTACAGCAGTAGCAGGCAGTGTTGGGTCACCAGGTGCATCTTCCTTAGGGGTAGGCAGGGCTTGGGTGGTTGCAAGGTCAGGACTGTCACTTCGGGTATCTGCAGCACAGGAGGCCACATAGTGCTGCACAAGGCTGACCACATCTGGGAAGGCCAGGATGCGCGGCCTGGACAGGCAGTTGGAGTCCAGGCGGAAGCTGGAGTCGGCGTACTCAATGCGCACGTTGGTGGGGCCACGGGTGGTTTTGACCGACAATGTGAACAGGTAGCTGGGGTGGGTGCTGTCACGTACTAGGAATGTGCCCTCTGGCATCTTCTGCAGGTGTTGCCGGGCCTCACTGGCCGTAATGGAACCCCAGTACCAGCCTAGGCAAGTGGAGAGGGGGCTAAGAGACTGGTCACAGTGGAAATTAGTTGGGTGCACCAACCCAGGGCAAGGCAGGGCTCAGCCTCTCTCTTCACACCTCCCTGGGGAGTGCTGTACCCCTTCTCTCCCATCAGACTCTTCTGGCCAGAGCCATGCCTCTCAAATTAGACACAACAGGCAGAGCTAAACTTTCCCCATCAGACTTCAGGACAAGTCCTGCCTCCCTCCTCAGACTCACCAGATTCCCGAAGGTACGAGAAGGTCTTGGCTATGCACAGCAGATCTTCTTCGGGGTCCAGCACCTTGGGCTCACCCTCTGGCTGGGCTGGGGACTCCTCTGCTGCTTCCTCCAGGAAGGCGCCAGCAGGTAAAGGCTGCATAGCTGGTTCGGGCAGCTCCAGGGACTGGGCCCACAGGGGCCGCTGCCCGATCTGCTCCACAGCCAGCAAAGGACAAGGTCTAGAAAGAGGTGGATGGGCAGTGAGTGGAGGCCCTGTGCTCTCCCCATTTCCAGAGATCCCCTCTGCCCCAGACTGGCTATGTGACCTCTGGCCAGTCTATCTCACTATGAGTCCTAGTTTCCCCTCTGTCCACCCATGGGCTCAATGAGACCAGTACCCCGCCTCCCACTTGTCATCACAAAAGGCCCCTTGATTACTTCCCCCACATATGAACCCTCTTCTGAAAGAGACTTCTCCACCCTCCTGCATTTATTAAACAGTAATTACAGTCATCCCTCAGTATCCGCGGGGGGTTGGTTCTGGGAGCTCCCATGGATACGAAAATCTGCAGATGCTGAAGTCCCTTATATGAATGGCGTAGTACAGTGAATACTTTGGGCCCTCCATATCCATGGGTTTCGCATCTGCAGATACGAAGGGTCAACTGTAATCTCTCTTTCTATTTTGCACCAACCAAGTACACTTTATTCTCTATAGGCATCTCTAGCTCACAGTGGCCAGTTGATAGGATCCAATACAAAGAGGCTTCACAGTTGTGCCCTCCTGGCAGTGGTGGGCCAATTAAATGGCACTTGTCCTGGTTGAGCCAAGGGATTGGTCACATGCTACCACCCCATAGATAGGAGTATCTGTCAGAGGGACCTAGGTCCACACTGGCCAGGGCTTAGGGGCTGGAATAATATCCCCAAACAGGTCAGATACCCATCCTGTTCTCTCCTCCTCCTGGCTGAGGGTATAGGATAGACAGTGGCCTCTAAAGGCACTGACAAGTCCCACCTCCCATAAATATGAGCTCCCACCAAAGGGCAGGGTACTCATCCCACATTCCAGATTCTACCCTGACGAGCCTGCCCTACGAGGCACTATGATCTTATGCAAACACTGTTCTTCACTAGACGTCAGTTTCCCCTCCTCCTCAATGAGGGGTCCTACCAGCCCAGACACTGAGGGGTGCGGTCACACCATATTTTCAGATGGCTAGAGTTGGGTTGCTGAACTGGCCCCAATCTGAGCAGTAGCTTCCCTTTAGGGGAAGCCCACCCGGCATGGTGATCCTGGGGCTTCCTGGGAGTGAGGGGCATGGCCCTGGTTCCCAAGGAAGAGACTGCTGGTCCTCTCCCACTCATCACAAAATAAATCCTCGGGTCTTGGGTCTGGTTCTCTGCTGGGCCTCAAGACACCAAATAATGAAACCCTGGGCCCTACCCTAAAGGAGAACTCATGACCCAAAGTCATAAAAGCAAAGAATGTTAGGGGGAAGTCAGGGTCTGCCTGTTCCTGAGCTGAATCTGCCAGGCTAAAGGAAGGAGTAGCGGGGAAGGCACCGCAGGCAGAGATGATGGCATGGGTAAACACTGACAGGTACTGCTTACGAGGCAGGAAGAGGTGGGCAGGAACCGGCAGCAGGAGTCAGGCAGAGGAACCAGATCTGACAGTGTAAGTTATACAGTGTAGGCTATAGGTGACTCTTAGAAGATTTTAACAAATCAGGGGCCCGTGACCACTCAAGAGAAGGGGCCATAAGACCCTAGCATACCACAGCCTGCTAATACTTTTCCACCCCTACCCTGGCTGTACTACAGGAGCTCTGGAATCCCTGTTGGGGAGCTAGAGGCTGAGTTTCAAGGAACTGGCTGATGGCCTGCCTGCTGGGACCCAGAGCTCAGCTCAGGCCCAGGAGCCTTCTAGGAGTATGGGAGGTGTCGTTGTCGTGGCGGTGGCTGTTATGTTCCAGGTGTGGGTGGCCAGTATGTGTGTGTGCCTGCTGTGGAGCCCAGCCTGTGAGTTCTGCCTGGGCACATAAGCCAATGAGGCAAACTCAGCCCTGAGCGGGGATCCCTCAGCAAAGTTGACAACCCATACCTACAATTGGGAATCCCTGCGCCCTACCTCAGGAGGGCACCAGCTGGTCTGTGGCTGTGTGTGTGTGTAGGTCTTAAAAATCTTGCTTTCCCTGCTGTGGAGCACCCATTCACATCTTCTTTCATTCTCCTTGGAACTTTCTGAGCTCCTGTCAGATCAGTTTGGAGAGCATCAGACCCTTGGTTGAAGGGGATCCTGAGGCTCTGGCCAGAAGGAATGTGCCAAGAATGCTCAGCTGAGGCCAAGACTCTGTCTTATCAGTCCCCACCCCACCCCCACATTTTGGGAAACTTGGAGAAGGGAGGTAGGAGCCAAGGTCCTTCTCAAATTGGGATCCCATTTTGGGCTGAGAGGAGGGCTGAGGTCATTGTGGGGGGTACCTCAGGCAGGACTGGGCCAAACCTAGGCTCTCCCAACAGCTGCTTGTTCAGCAGCTGCCAACCAGGGGAGAGGCAAGGATCTCAGGCTGGCTTCCCAAGAACAGCCTAATTGCTAGCCGAGGCAGGAGAGTGGATGACAGGACAGAGAAAGGCAGGGGCTGGCCCAAGGTCACAGTAGGCTGTTGGGCCGGCAGGCTAGGATAGAGCGCTCCGGGGCCAGACCGGCTGGGCAGGTGAGCCACGCCTTGGAGGACGCGCTGCCTGAGGCGTCTACCTTCTCCCGCGCATAGCCCACCCTGTTTCTCCTGTAGCCAGCCAACCTCCAGTTTCCCTACCCACAGTGTCAGTAGAGGTGGTGACGATGTTGTCACTCTTCCCTGTTGTCTCCCTCGAGGTCTTTCCGCGCTCGATCATTTCCGACCGGTCAAGCCCTCTTAATGCTCGGCAGCTAGCACGAGGCCAGTACTCTGCCGCGTGCCGGCGCAGAGCTGGTCGGGGGCGGAGAGCCGCGCTTACCCCTGAACGCAGAGGACCATGTCACGGCAGCGGCAGCGGCTGCTCCGGAGCTGGGGCTCGGCCTAACGGCGGCTGCTGGAGGGAGCCAGTGGGCGCGGGTCGCGCTCGCAAAGCAGGCTCCTGGGGAGCGCGAGCGGCGGGCCGGGACTGAGA
>NW_006778765.1:345283-362144 GCF_000442215.2 Lipotes vexillifer
GGAGCGGCGGGCCGGGACTGAGAGGTGGCTGCGCGGGCGGGCCGGGAGGGCGCGTGGGGCGGGCCTGGAGGGCGGGGCGAGCAGCCTAATCTTTTGTCCTCTGTGTCCCAGCCCTTCCCGGAAGCGACGTCTTCCTAGAACCGCCGGCAGTGCGGCCGGGCGGGGAGGGGTGCAGGCGAGGGAGTCGGTTCCATGGTCTGCGGCTGAGGGCCGCTAAAGGAAACACCTTTGACAGATTTCCAAGAACTTTCCAGGAAAATGGGGCGGGGCTCCGCGCGCCGACCAATCGCAGAGCAGGAGGTGGAGCCGAGTGGTCACGCAGGGCCAATTACAGCGCTTGGACCCGAGGCTGACGTGACGAAGCCGGGTTGAGAGTGACCTAGAGAACATTAGGGAAAGTCCAGGTTGAAGAGGGCTAGGGAGGGGCAGGTGCTCTACCTACCGGAGCCCAGATTTCTTTCGGGCACTCCGCTTCGTTGGAGACAGGCCCCCTTATCTCTCTGTAGAACCGGTGGCAGCACGAGGGCGCGGTCACCGGCCTGTCCGCCCAGCTAGCGGCTCCTCCAAGGCGGTCTGTCTGGTGTGCGGGAGCCCCCTGTGGGCTGCACTTGGACCCCTGGACTCTGTTTCTGGGGAGGTGGGTGGCAAAGGGTGTGGTTTGGAGCGGGACATAAGCGGAGGGAAGGGGTACAGAGGGAGCACTCAGATACGAGCAGCTTCACGGGGGTCAAGTATGCGGCCACCACAGCCAAGAGGATCCAGGCGAGAACGTTTTCTCTGAGAGTTGGGGGACAAGGCACCATCCCAACCTTTGCACCAGGCAGGGCCATCCAGTCTCGGCCCCAGCCTGTCCTCTGGCCGGCCCTCCAATCAGGGAAGAAATGACTACCGACTTGAGGGGCAGGCAGGCCCCAAGCTCACCCCACAGGACAGTTCACATGTGTCTCTGGGTTGGTGGGTTCCCTAAAAACCCACCTGGGGGAGAGAGACCTGGAGCTCCAAACACCCAGAGATAAACTGAAGGTGGGGGGTAAAGGTAGAGAGAAGGATCAGTGACACCCCCTCCCATCTACATGGAGCACTTGATACATTTGATCCTCAACAGCTGGTATTACCCCCATTATGCTGAGCCCCAGGGAACAAAAGTCAGAAGCCCATGCTCCTACCCTTGATCCTCTCCACCTTTTCCCAGTTCACTGGACTTACCAGGGCACATCTTGAAAGACCATAGGGGCTGCGCACACCTCCTCTAAGTCCTTGGACCAGAAGGAGAGGGAGAGAATTGGAGAAGTGGCAGGGTCCACTCCCCGCTTCCAACTTCCCGGTGTGTACCCCCAGGTTCCCCAGAAAGAAGGTAAGCTTCAGGTCCCCTAGCAGGGATGACAGACTCCTGGCAGGGTCCAGAAGCCTAAATGGCAGTATCCAGGTTTTCCCTAGGGCAGACAGGGCTGAGCTTGCCCTGCCTGGGAGGGGATGGAAGACAGAAGTGGTCCAAAAGCAAAACCCCGTGAAACAGGGCAAAATGACAAAATAAACTGGTTAAGATGAGAAATGACTTCAGGAAACCCACTTCTCTGTAAATTTCCTGAAGGGAAGTTGAGCTTCAGTGTCGCCCCACCAGTCCTCCTGAGTAGGCCAGAAGCTGCTTGCATGGGGTGGAGATGGGTGTGGAGACCTCATTACCACTTTGATGGCTGGGACACCTGGAAAGCCCAGCATGGAGCCCCTGTATAAGGTGCCGTTTCTCCAGTAGGAACTGTCTACTGCTCCACATTACTATGAAGACAAAAGGGCTTCACAGCTGCCAGGCAACAGAGCTGGATTTGAACCTTGGTCCCCCTGGCGACAAATCCCAAGCTCTCTACCCCGAGATTGCCCTTTCCCTCTAACTGTGATTACTGTACTGAATGCTTACTATGTGCCAGATGCTCTCAGCAATTTCCAGCCCCATTCCATTGCCTAACTACTGCATATTGTCCCCTCTTTACAGGTGATAAAAATGAGGCATAGAGAGGGTAAAATATACCCTAGATCTCACAGGCCCAACCCTGTCCCCTACTTTCTCTCTAGGCTCCTATTATAAGCCAACTCCTAGACATCCTTCAGGATCCAACTTTCAGGTCCTCAGTGAAGCTTCCCTGCCTCCAGGACAGTCAACATCAGGGCACCACAGGTGTCCCCTTGAAAGCACCCCCTACAGAAGTCAGTGATTGTGCAGTTCTGTGTGTAAACTAAAGGACCCAAGGGTTTTGCCCTCCAACTGCCCTTTGTAAATTTGACAGCACTATGCACCTCCCCTGAATACTGGGAAGAGTGGTGTGCCTTTGTCTTACCTGAGGTGCCTGCCTGCCCCAGGTGTTGTGGGTCCCTCTGGCCATCTAATTGTCACCTCTCCTGCCCTGATTGCTGGGCCCACACTGCCACCCAGTGGCAATTCCTCTCATAGTTTCATGTGCCACATCTCCATGGATTCTTCCTTCCAGAAAAACCCCTCCCGTGCACCCGAGATTCTTGCTGCAGGATCTCTCTGCCCTTCACCACCCAGAACAGACACAAAATGGGTCATAAGAATATACAGCAGTGCCTTCCTCAAGGTCTGGCTCATTTAGTCTGTAAACTCACATGTGCAATCTCTCCTCTCCCCAAAGAATAGTCTACACGTCTACACGTGTGTGTATGTGTGTGTGTGTGTGTGTTGAGAGAGGGGTTTCAGCTGCCCCACCACCCCACCCAGGCACTCACTGGATTCCTTGGTCACTGTAAGCTGTTCCAAAGTTCTCAGCCCTCATCCCCTTGGACATACAGCTCTCATGGAGAGCTGTGTGGCAGAGTTTGCCACCATGTACCCACTTGCCCTGGCCCAGCCATCCCCAATACTGAATCCTCCCATCAATTTGCAGTGGCAGATGCTTGCTGGTTAAGATGAGAAATGACTTCAGGAAACCCAGGAACATGAGCAGCGAGGGGAAACCATGCATTCTGACTCCCCTGGGTCAGCTGCAGAACACGTGTGTATGATGAACCCATGTGAGGAACGTGTGTGTTTGTGTAAGCACTGGCCTTGGTATGGACACTGCAAGAGGAGAGACATTGTCATTCCTTACTTTTTACATTTCTATATGGTTCGAATTTATTATAACAAGCAAGTTTTGCTTATGCAATTAAAATTTTTAATAAAGAGAGACCAGTTCAAAAAATACAGATACAGAGTGCGCAGGCCACGTCGGAGCCAAGCCCAGCTGATCAGCCATGATCATGGATGTGCAGCTCGCCATCTTCGCCAACCTGCTTGTCGTTCTCTATCACTACATGGCCATGAACAGTCCCAAGAAGTAGGAAAGAAAATGGCGCTTTCTCCACCTCAGGTTTCCAGGGCATAGTCTGAGGCAATATGGAGCATGTGAGGGGCCTTCACCCTTCACTTCGTCCCTTCTACCCATCACAGTATACAAAGCAACTACACCTGGATTTGTCCAAACAACTTTTCTTTCCTCAAAGTCTTCCTTAACCCTATGGAACAAAAATCTGCCACTGAATAGGGCCCAGTATAGGGGCTACTTTCTTTTCTACTCCCTCCCTCCAATATAAAAATATAGATTTTTTTGTGGTCAAAAAAATACAAATACAAAAATGTTAGAACAATTGTAATCTAACTCCATTTTTAGAAAATAAGATAGCTCAGAGACCACAGCACACAGAGATGACCTTGGCTACGACAGGTGGCCAGCCTCCACCCTCAAGCTCTCTAGACCCCTGCTTATGAGTGGGGCCTTGCTTGTCCAGAATGAGATCTTGCTCAGCTTTGGGTTCACCTGGCTCAAATCAGTTGTCTCCATAGGAGAAGGAGAATCCTTCTCTAGTCTCCAAGCCTTCAAGCAGTGGTAGCTTCTGGATCAGAGGGCTTCCTGCAAGGCTCTGAGATCTTGGATCAGATTCTCAGGTGGGGCTCAAGGACAGGGGTCCTGGCTCCAGCTAGGCATAAATGTGTGTGTGTTGTGTGCATGTGTATGCCTGTGTATCTCTGTGCATATGTGCACATGTGTAAAAGTGTGATTGCATGTGTGTGAACATGTCTGAGAATGTGTACATGTGGATGTGGGAGTGGGGCAGGGAGGCACAGGAGAGGAAGGCATAGTTTGATGGTGAGAGCTGGGCCCTGGAGTTGTTTTTTGGGGGTTGGGATAGGGGCTGTGCCATGGTAGCTACTGACCTCAGGCAGGTCGCTTGACCTCTCAGGGCTTGTCACTTGTGTGTCTGGTCTCTGCACAGGATTGGTACTGCCTTCCCTCCTCCAGTCCCAGTGCGATCATGGGGTGCCCAGATAGAGCATCTACCCAGTGTCTGGTCCAAAAGAAGAGCTCAGTACGCTTAGTTGAGGCTGTCATCTGGGCTTCTGCTTTACTGAACCTTCCTAGCTTGAAGGTCGCTTCAAGGAGAGAGGGAAGAGCCCCTCACACCCTCATCCAGCTCAATGCCTGCACACAGAGGGTGCCTGTTCTCCTGGAGCTTCTGCCCAGTCATCCACGTGCACCCACATGCATGTGTGTGTTGGGGCTTAGGGGCAGGGAGCTCGCTGGGCCCCAACTCCGAAGCCAGAAGACACCTTTAGATACTTAGGTATACAGAGGAGTTACCTACGGGTGGGACAGAGGCCACGGTTCCTGCAGTCCTGCTAGTGGCCTGTAGATAGCAGCAGAGGCTCGCACAGGGATCCTGCCCCAAATCGCGTGTTCCCTGTCCCAAGTGAGCCACCTCTTTCGGGGCTGTGGGGCGAGAGGGAAGTGCAGGAGTAGTGCAGATTTGTCCAGGGAGACAGCCACACACTCTGCAGCTCTAGACAAGTTGTTTCCTCTAGGGGGTTCTCAGCTTCCTCATCTGTGAAATAAGAGATAACAGTCTGTGATGGGAAAACCCGTTCGAAATATATAAGGTAATCTAAGATGGGCTTAGAGTAGAGACCTAAATGTGGAAGGGAAAACCACTTAGCTAATAAAGAATATCTGTCACTCTGGTAGGAGGAGGAGACTTTTTAAACATGACACCAAAAGCTCTAACCATAAGGTGAAAAGTTGATGGATCTGACCAAAGGGGAATTCAGGATCTCTGGTCTTAGGACGCTGTATTCCAAGGGAATATGAGCAGGAGATGCACAGAAGGGTAGAGATGCCGGTGCTAGAGAGACGCGCAAAGCCACCAGGAGCTAGAGAGACACGAATCACAACAAAATTCTATTTCACTCTTGCGCTGTTGGCAAAAATTAAGACTTTAGATACGCTGGCGGTGGGCCACCACTAAGGAAGTTGCAAGCCTTACAGATTATACTGGAGGGCCTCCTGGCAGCGTGCAGAGAAAACACCCGACTCAAGGGGCTACCTGAGACTCCAAGAAAAACAAGACTTCCTGTGCTGCCACTTTCTTGGCGGCTGGTAAAATTCGCGGCTCTCACAGCCCACGCGGAACCCGGCTGCGCTAGCGCTGGGGTCTCCCCGGAGGCTGGCGGAGCCTAGGAGATTTCTGCACCCTGGAGAAGCCACGCCCCCTATTTCTGCTTCAGCTCTAGGTGGGCCCCGCCCCGCCCCGCCCCGTCCTACCAGGGCCCGCCTGGCCCTTTAAGGCTGACCAAGCCCGGCCTCAAGCCGGGGACGCGCGGGGGAGGGGAGCAGTCACGGGGGCAGGCGGCGGGTGACTCTCAGCTCTGGGCGCTCGCGGCCGCGGGCTTCGGCGACCGCCGCCCCTGCCCCTTACCGGCGCTGCAGCCAGGTGTGCTGCCGTCAGGTACGCCCTCGCCAGCTACGCCCTCCCTGGGCCCCCTCCACCTCCCACTCCCGGGACCTCGCGGCCCTTTCCCCTCTTGACAGGTGGCCGGGCGGGACTCGCCTGTGCCCGGCTGCGTGACCACCTCCCCCCTGCCGCGGGTCCGTACACTGCGGCAGTTCGTTCCTCATTCCCAGCCCTGTCCCCCACCCGAAGCCCACTCTGGCTCAGGGCCTCCAAGGCTGGGGTGTACTGAAGAAGTCCGAACGGAACTCACTCTACCTCTCTTTCCCAGGTGGCCCTGGACGCGCCAGGCTGGGGCCGCCTCTGAGCGCCCCGCAGGGGCCATGGATGTCGAGACAGCAGAGGAGCAGGGGGGCCCTGCGTCCCCACCAGGTGCACCCTGCGGACCTTGCTCAGCGGGCACTCCCGCCCTTGTGGGGCGGCGGGAGCCCAAGAAGTACGCAGTGACCGATGACTACCAGTTGTCCAAGCGGGTGCTGGGCTTGGGTGTGAACGGCAAGGTGCTGGAGTGCTTCCACCGGCGCACCGGGCAGAAGTGTGCCCTGAAGGTCAGTGACCCCTCACTGCCGCGTGGGTGACCCGGAGGGCCCAACAGCAAAGACCTGTGGGTACAGGATATGACCAGGGCCCCTGTTAAGCTTCTTATGCTCAGAATTTCATCTTCTTAGTCCTCTATAAGATTGGACTCCTGGTTCTCTCTGCTTTACAGATGGGGAAACAGGCTTAGCCTTGGTAAACTCGGAGTGTCCCAGGGAGCAAGGGGTCAAGGGGTGGAGTCAGTGTGGGTAGAGCCTGCTGTACCCGGAAGCAGGGAAGGAGGGGCTTCTGGCTCTGGGTTTCTGGCTGGGCCTATGAGTTTGGGCCCAAGGGGGACCCTCACTCAGCTTGGCTGCTCCTTCCATGAGAAACTCTTCTGACTGGAATGGGTCTGAGTTTCTTTCTGCCTGAGGCTGTGTCCTCACGAAAGCTTGGGGTGGGGCTACATTCTCTCGGGTCCCCTGCCTGCCTAGTCTGGAGTGGGAGCATCCCGGGGCTTGCTGGTGGGCAAGGCCGACGCCCACTGCACCTGATGGGCTCCAGGTGAGTCACTAGACCCATGTTGAGAGGGGGCAGCCCTGCTCCAGCTCTGACCCACCCTGTTTCCTGGGCAGAGGGCAACCAGCCATCTAGCCACATCATACCATAGGCTCCCTATAGGCCTGGTTAAGACCTCACTGATACATGTGGAGCCCAGGGAGTCCTGGAGGTGGCTGATCTAGCCATGTAGTTCTGGCTTAGGTCATATAGTTCTGGGCCCAGGACCCTGCCCCGTACCTAGAAGCTCTTGAATCTGTCATCACTGAGAACTTTACTTAATTGCAGCCTGTACCACTGGCCATCTGGATAGGTAGAGTATGGCAAGGAGAGTGGCTCCTGGAGGTTAGAATACAGCTAAGGATCTCCTCATTTTACAGACATTGCAATTATGAGCCCAAGCACAGAGTTCTGCAGGTGTAGCTCTAATCTTTGGCCTGCATTTGCCAGCTCCATGACCTTGGACTAGGTCTTGGACTCTTGAAATCAGGTTTCCCTGCTCAAGGGTTGATGAGAGTTGATGTGAGCTTGGAATGAGATGGTGCATGTAGAGTAATTGGTACAGGGCCTGGTGCAGGCCTGGAGAGGCTACAGGAGTTATTTAGGGCACAGAGTCTGCAAGTATCTGAGCAGGGGACCTGGGCCCAGCTCCCTGTGTCTTTCCCAGTGGCCCTAGGACTGATAGAGGGGGTCATCTCCCCAGGGTGGTCTTGGAGGTGGTCATGAGGATGGGTCTGGAAGATGCTTAGGGCAGGGCTGGTGAGGCTGGGTCTCAGGCACAGCTTCTTTGCTTGTGAACCCAGCAGTGGAGTGGGGTTGGGAGGCCCTTTTGGAGCCCCGGGCAGGGGATTCTCTGAGTCCTTCAAGGAAAAGGAGGCCCTTCTGAGGGGAGATGGGGCTAAAGAAGTGAGAAGTGAGAGTCTTCATTCTCTCCCTCAGCACCATCTTAGCCCTTTCCCTCCTGCTAGGGTCATGGTACAATCTGGGTGGGCAAGGGGACGACAGAGGCCTCTTCTTAATACCAAGGTTTTGGCCTTGTGAGCCAGGGCTGAGCTCTGACCACCCCCTGTGGTACTCTAGATGCTGTGAGTGAGGCAGGGGTGGAGTGAGAGGCAGCACTGGCTTTAAGCAGGCCTGGGCCTAGGCCTTTCCCCGTAGGTGCTGTGTGTCTGACAAGTGACCTGGGGGGACTTCTGTCTGCAACAACTTCCAAAGCACCTCCTCTTGAATCTAGGGCCTCAGTGCTCTCTGTTCTGGACTAGTAGTGGGGCAGGCCTAGAACAGATGCCCCTACTGTACCCCTTTAGGCTTCATGGGTAAGCGTGGCTAGGGCTATTGGCTTGGGACCTTCAGGACCTGGTGCTAGGTTAGCCCTAAAGGGGAACATGGATTAGATGTGCCCCCACCCAGCACTTTCCTGTTCTTGCCAACCCCCACCCACCTCCAGTGACCAAGTCCCCACCCAGCTAGGTAGGACCTCACCATCTTCCAGGATGGGATGAGCACAACCTCTAGCACATTGTACCTATACTGTGAGTGATGGCTCCAGCCTTGACAAGGTAGGTGGCACCTTTATGCTTATAGCCTCTGCCCCCTGCCCAGGAGGGCCAGGGCCAGGAGACCTCAGCACATGGCCTGGCTTGGGCCCCAGGAGCTCAGCCAGTCCATGAATGGGTCTCAGCCCTCTCTCTGCCTCTGCCTAGCCCTGTGCCTTTCTGCTTCCCTGGACCTACGTCCTAGGTTACCAGGCTGGCCTGTCTTTGTCTCGTGGTCTGGATTTGTCCAGGCCATCTCTGCCATTCTTGGTTTAGGCCTAGTGTCGTGGCCTCTCCCATATCTGTCCTCTTGGCCCTGTTGCTTAGGGTGGTAGATAGTGCTTAGCATAAAGCCTGGAACACAGCAGGCACTCACAAAACAGGAAGAGCTGTGGTCGATGGCCCTGTAGCTGTTGCTGTTCTTTGGGGGCCCTAGAGAAGCAGTCTTCTCCTTCCTAGGGGCCTGGGCCTCTTCCCCTTTCCCTCAGCCCCTGACTGCTGGCTTGGTCCATCTTGGCCTCACTCATACTCAGGAACTCTCTCTCAAGGCCAGCTTCTGCCACCAGTGCCGTCATTCCACTCTCCATTCGACCCTTAGCACTTCTGCTATCCCTTTGGCAGGAACTAGAGGTCTGCCTGCCCAAGTATCTGGGGCAGGAGACTGCCTCCTACTGACCTCTTGCTTGTGACCCCTTTCAGGCCTAACTGGTTAATTGACACCCCTTATTTTCACTCCTAACTGGACACAGCCACCCCATCACATTAGCCACCCAGCCTCTCAAGCCTTATCCCATATATGAAAGTCAGGACCTGGAGTTAGTGGTCAGAAGTCATGTGGCTTGATTGGGATGGGGGTTATAGCAGAGGCCTGAATCCCCTCCTCTCCTGACTTCCTGCCAAGCCGCCTTGTCGTCCTCGGCCTCCTGGCAGGCAGAAGTGACAGTGGTACTTAGATAAATAAAAGCAAAGCCTTGAGGAGACTGAGGGGGTCTGCAGTGGGAGTCTTTCCTAGCCCTGCTCTCTGGGTTCTGGGTCCACTGAAAAGTGTTGGAGGCCCCTGAGGCTTCCAGTGCCCTCATCTTCCTGTCTTTGTCAAAGAGTAGAGTGGTAGGGTGCTGGATCCACATGCCCGGGAGATCCCTGCATTGCTCCATGGGTGGGGCTGGCCTGTTGGAGCTGGTGCTGTGGAGCTGGATTCGTGGCTGGGTGGGGCTGCCAGGCAGGCCAGGTACTTTCTCATTTGGAGCTGCTACCCCTTCACCTACTGTCTCCAGACCGGTCAGATCAGCTTCTGCAGGACCTCTTGTTTACTGAGTCAACAAATCAGGAAGCATGTGGAGGGCTGGTGGCCTTGTACAACGGAGTCCCCAGTAGCGGTTTTACTGTACCCAAGCATCTCTTCAGGCTGCCCCTCTCCTGAAAGGAAGGAATCTGAGGAATCCAAGCACTACGACCCTGAAGTGGAGCCTTCTGAATTGCCAGGAGTGGGCAACTTGCTTTGTAAATGAGGATCCTAAGGAGAGCATCAAACTCTACAAAATGCAAATAGTGAGATTTTGGGGCAGAGGGAGATTGTTTGTATATGCTTCACATCCTGCCCAGCTGGCCTCGCTCACAGCTTTAGAAGCTGTGCTCATAGCCTCCTGTCAGGATCGCCTTTGTTGGGACTTCCAGAGTCTTCTTCCCAGCCCCACCCCCCAGGAGCTGATGCCATCTCTCCAGCTTCAGGCCTTGGTGGTATGGAGTCTAATGTTCTTGTGAATGGCTAATAGTTTTGCAGAGCGTTCTGTCTGGCAGGCCCTGTCCCAGTGTACAATACATGTTATCTTCCCTAACTCTTTTCATTCCCATTTTATGGATGAAGACACTGATATTCAGAGAGGTAAACGACTTGCCCAAGGTGTATAGCTGGTGAGTGGCAGGGTTGGGACGTGAATCCAGGCAGTTTGATGCCAGAGTCTTAGCACCTAAGTCACCTCATGCCTCATGCAAGTCTACGAGGACATGGGAGGGTCTCTGAGGCTTGGCTCCTGGAAAGATGGTAGCAACGTCCTCCATGACTCCACTGGGCCCCAAGTGATACTGCTGGTGTTTGTCTGTATCTGCCCAGCTCTCCTCACTATACAGGACTCTATGCCTGTAAATAGACAGGTGGTGGTCCCGCAAGGCCAGTGCACAGGGACCGTGATGGCTGTGGGACTGCCTCAGAAAGGGTATATGGTTCATCTCAAGCCTTGTGAGTCTCAGACAAGCCCAGCCCAACGAAGTCCAGGGTGCCACAGGCAGGAAGTCAGGTTGGTGAGTGGGCGAGAGGAAACTGTCAGGACTGGGCCAGCCAGGGGAGGTTTCCTGGAAGAGATTGCCAGCTTTAATGCAGGCCTCTGGTCTAAGAAGGCTGTGGATGACAGAGGAGGGCACTGGGTGTATTGTGACAGCATGCCTGGTTTGCACAGTTCAGCACTTGTTGTGGAGTACCACTTCCCCACACCCAGTCTTGTGTCCTGGTAGGATGTGGCTAATCTCAGCAGGGCTGGTGTCCAGGCCCTGACAAACTCTGGGGAGCTGTGGAGAGACCAAAGGGCCCTGTGGAAAAAGAGGCATTTACGTAGGGTTTAAAGGATGGGGGAAAGTGGTCAGCGGTGACTCTCCCTCTCCATCTGCCCACAACTGAGATTCATACCTCATCCCACCAGAGGCCTCTGTCTGTCTTTGGTACCCTCCATCACTAGGTGGGCAAAAACCCTCCCTCCTTCTCCCAGAGCTTTCTTTCACAGCATCACTGGGACCCTTGTGGAGTACTATTGCCAGGGGTGCTGTAGGGGCTTCTGGGTCACCTGGGCTGTTGTTCAGCTCAGGGCCTGGTCTCCACGACAATAGAGGTCTGTTCTGTCTCTGCCTGTTCCCCAGGTTTGCACTTGGGGAAGCTGGTTTTCTACTTGGATCCCTCGTCTTCCTCTCCCAGGGCCTCCTTGGGACACCATCATGGGAGGCCCCTGAGAGGGTGCAGCAGGTGGAGCATCTGACTGTGCAGCCCCCAGCCTCCTTTGGTCCCAGCCTGGCAACTGGCTGCCACATGTCCATAGGTGAAGGCCACCAGGCAAGAGCTGGGGACGGTGGTTATACCTAGGCGAGGGCGCCTTCCCCACACATCTGTGCTGTAAAAGTGCGCACCAGGCCCTACCTGGATAAGTGGGTCTACTGCTCTCAGGGCAGGGAGACCACAGCTCTAGTGGGCTCCCACAGGCTCCCATGTTTTCCCAGGAGAACTTTGGTTCTGCTGCCCTCCCTCCCACCTGTTCGAGGTCTTGTGTGGCTCCACCTGAGAGGCTGCCTGGGGTTGAGAGAGGAGCAGGGCTCTGGGCTTGAAGTCCTTTCTGCTACTTTCTCTCCAAGTAACCTTGCAAAAAGGCAGTTTCGGAATTTTTTGCAAAACCATCGTCTTTGTGGTGCCGTTGAACGCAGGGTTTGAATATGTGGTGGGAAGCAGGATTCAGTCTTGGTAGGTAACTATCCCCAGGTTCCTGCTGTGAGACAGCTGGGGCCTGCAGGCACTGTGAGAGGGCAGAGCTCTCCTTTGGGGGGGCCTGGGTGCATTTTTTGGTGGCACATTATTGGCCTTCATGAGGACTCACTTGGGCTCACCCTGCACCTGGGGAAGCCAGCTCTTCGCAGGGTTTGAAAGAATGGTGTGAAAGAAACCACCCCCCCCCCCCCCCCCCCCCCAGCCCTTTTGGAACTAAGTAGATTAGGGCCAGTGTAATTGTGATTAAAATTCTGCTCTGTGGGAACTGTGGGGGTGTGTTTAGGGCTGGAGTACCAGGCGACAGCCGGCTGTTTGTGGGAACAGGGAGCCTCAGGAGGCCTTTTCAGCGCTGGACAGACCAGAGACACTGAGAAAATTGATTTTGGGTTTATTTGCGGGTTTGGGATTAGGGTTGCCCTTTTCTTTAGACTAGGGCTTTGTCCTTGCGACTTTATCTTTGTGTTGCTCTCCCTTTTCGGTCTTCTTTGCCTCCTTGTCCCTCTCCTTTCTTCTTTCCCATCTCTGTTTCTCCTGCTGTCACTCAGTCCCTCCCCTCTTGGGCCCTGCCACTCTGTCTTGTGGGTTTCGGGCAGGCAGAGGACAGATGGGGGCTGGTCAGGTGCTCGGGACTCATCCTAGTCACCCTGAAAGTCTGACCCACCTCCTAGGGACAGGGTGGGGGTAGGACAGGAAGGAGGAGCACGGCCGCGCCAATGCCTCTCACAGTGTTTCCTCCTGCTCCTGTCCTCGACCAGCTGCTGGCTGCCTTTGCCGCCAGAGCAGTGGAGTCAGGAGCATCTGGGCCAAGTCTGTAACCTGAGGCATCCCCCTGTGGAGTGTGGGAGGTCAGCCTTGGCTGTGGCCTCTGCCTGTGGGTCTCCTTTTATGGCTCAATGGTCTGAGCCTTTTGCTTGGGACAATGGTGCAAGATCAGGAGCACTGTGACTCCCAAGGATTCCTGGGCTGAGGTTGGGGAGAGCAGGGGCTGGAGCCAGCTGAAGGAGCCCACAGAGGGGCTAGGAGGGCTTGAGATGCAACTGTGTGCTGCCCTGCACTAGCTGGGAGAAGCGCCCCGGAGCAGCTGGCTCTCTAGCCTGCACCCTGCACCTGCCCTCACCCCCACCTCAGCAAAACTCACAGTCTGTCTTCAGGAGCATGAAGGATCAGAGCCTTGACCTGCCACATTCATCGCCCCATTCCTAAGGGTTCAGCCTCTGAGGACTCATAGCTTGTTCCCTAGCTGTTTCCCCAACATAAACAAGCCCCCTTCTCAGGATGTGTCAGAGGGACTGGCCCGTGCTCTCCATGCCCTCTGGCAGGCAGCAGCATAGGGGGTGGGGATGGGGATAAGAGCACCCACTTATCCCTTGAATGCTTCCGACATGCTAAACACAAACACAGCAGACTTTAAGAATGGGTTGTGATCACCCCCATGTCATGGATGCAGAGACTGAAATTCATAAAGGCGAAGTAACCCTGGAACCCTGGCCTGTCTGGCAGCCAGATGGTGCCTCTCAGCCATCCTTCCCTGTGTGCCAGGCTCAGTGGGTATCAGGAGCTGGGCCCCTCTCCCAGGCCAGTCTGCCCCTCTGTAAGATGAGGGGCTGGGCGCTCTGTTTGACAAGGGCCGCCCCTTCTGGCTCTGAAGACCCTTTGGGTGGGCAGCGACTGTGGGCAGTGCCAAGCAAGCAGGCAGGTGGTGGGGCCCCCCTTGCCCACTGCTGGGGCCACTCTTGCAAGGGGACAGGCAGCGCGGAGGCTGACTAGAGGGTGCCCCGAGATGCCTCTCCTGAGCCAGCTAGCAATGGTATTGCCAGGGGAACCTGGTCATCTGTGGTGACACCACCAGCAGGGTATGTGTTCTGCTAGGGACAGGAGCTCAGGGGGTTATGACTCAGGTTTGAAGACCCCTCTGCGCTGCGCTCTATGGCTGGTTCAATCCTTGAGTCGGCCGAGCCTGTACCAGGGTGTGTCCTTACCCTAGAAAGGCCTGAGAGAGTGAGGGTGAGTCACTGCAGTCCATTCCCATGGCCGGAGTGTCCCTCAGTGCTGGCTGGCTGCCACCCTGGTCTCCCAGAGGGTTGGGCCTTCCTCCCTCTTCCACTTCCCCTTCCTCACAGCTACAGCTCCAGAGACAAGGAGACTTTCCCAGGAGCCAGATGGGTGTCAGAGGCCTGGGAGCCTTCTAGCTGAACAGGAGCAGGAGAGAGAAAGGGACCAGGGGCCAAGGTCTGCCGGAAGCTTGGGCAGCCAGTTTCCCTGCCTCCCCTGGGAGGAGCCTGAGTAGGGCGATGGCTGCCGGTGCTCACCCAGGCCTGTGTGGGGAGCTGCGGGGACGTGGATGAAGCCAAGGGAAGCGGGAGAGATGCAGAGCAGATATGATATTGGCTTTGGGGAGAGCAGGTCTGGGGGGTGGAGTCAGAAGCTTCCCAAGGGTCTCTGCACCACGTCTCTGGGGGTGGTGCGGTCCATCCTCCCACCCCCCCACTTCTTATTCCTTTGTCATCTTTGTAACGTCTCCTCCAGGGGAAAGAGACCAGCTGTCATTCTTCTGAGAGCTAGAGTGTGTTGGGTCCCCTCTCCAGAGCTGACCACAGGCATGGCAAGCTGGGTGCCTCAGCAGGGGTCGCCTTGGCATGGCCTCACTCGCCCTGGTTGCTGCCTGTCCTCTGTTGCCCTGCGCGGGCTATGTGGGCATCACTGCAGCACAGCTGGCCAGTTGGGGGCACAGACTCTGTGGCCAAGGTGGGGTCTCCTCATGAGGAGGGACCATTGAAGAGACATTTTTGAGATTAGAATAAAACACTTATGTTTGCTAAAAATTGTCCAGTCTTATGAGGAAGATGTCTTCTTTTTACACTGTCACAGAAGAAATAGAACCAGGGTAACATTTCACCAATTATGTAGCTGATTTTGACAGAAAAATCCTTTTTTCCTCTAAGAAGTTAGATGATAATAGAAGCTAGACCCTCTGAGTATGCACTCGGGGCCTGCAAGGCACCTGTGTGGCCTCTCCTCAGCCCCCTGTGGGAAGGCTGTGGGTAGGATGCTGGGATCTGGCACCTGCCTGGAGCAGAGGGAGTTCTGATCCTGCCACTTACACACTGTGTAACCTCCGGGAGGGAGAGAAGGTTGTACCTCTTTCTGGGCCTCTTCCCCTGCCTGTAAAGCAGGTGCCGATAGTCTCAGACCAGCCTGCCCCCCTCCCTTCGTTGCCATGGGTAAGGAGAGTGCATATCCATTTCACAGATGAGGAACTGGGGCTCAGGGAGATATTAGGGGACAGGTCCAAGGTCACCACACACTTTGCAGAAGGGGACATTGCCCAAAAGGATGCATGGAGGAGTTGAGGATGTAAAGGTGTTTGCCACCTGGGAGAGTGGGGATGTGCCCTCTCCTCCAGTCTGCCAAAGCTGAGGGCTGGGTTAGTTCCCTGGCTTAGGTCCCTAGCTCTCAGCCTTGCTCCCCATGCCCCAGGGTCCCTCCCCTGAGATTAGCCATGATCTTCCCACCCTGGAGGGTCTGCCCCTCCTCATTGAGCCTTTCATAGCAGCAGTATCCATAGACTTTTGATTCTTGGTCTACCTCTCAGGATCTGAGACCATTTCTGTGACCTGCTGGATTGGAGGGAGTCTGCCTCCCTGGGTTCCAGAGGCTGCACCTGAATTTCCCCAAATTCTGGAGAATAGGGAGGTGAAGAGTGTGAGACCACCTCAGGGCAAGACCCAGGGGAATCCTGAAGCCAAGCAAACCTCAAAGCCCATTTCCACTCAGTGTGCCCTTGGCACTGTGCTAATCTGAGCTCTCTGTGTGTTCTCATTCTGTTCTCTTGGCCACCTGGGAACATGAGTACTGTCACTGTCCCCATTTTCCAGATTGGGCCAGTGAGGCTCAGAGAGGTTGAATGGCCTGCCCAAAGCCGCAGGTGAGTGGAGGGTGGAACTGGCCTCTGCATCTGGCATGCAGGTCTGTCTGACCCAGAGCCCTGTGGCCACAGCTGGTCTTTCATAGTGCATGGACCCTGGCCTGGAGCACTGGGACCTGGGCCTGCTCCAGCTAGCACTCATGTTCCCACTGGTCCTCTCCTTCGCTGCCTGGGAGCCTAGCTTAACTCCCTCTTTCTGGAAGCATTCTTCCCCTTCCCCACCCCTCCCTATTCCTCCCCAGACCTGGAACTTCTGCCTTTGTTTCCACGTTTTCTGGGGCTGGGAGGAAGCAGACAAACTGAGGCCACCAAAATTTGGCAAATTGAAGGAGTTCTTGTGTTCCTGAGATTTGACAATTTCAAAACGCGTGTTGGCTTTCCTGCTGGCAGAGCTTCCTAGAAAGACGTTGGGCCTAGAGCCCCAGCCACTTCCTCCCCTCCCAGGACTCTGGTGGGAGGTGATTAGGGAGGCTCCCAGCCAGTCAGCCACTTCCTCCTGGTCCCCCCACCCCTGCCCCAGCCATCAGGTACCCCACCCTTGATCTGGAATGGGAGCAGCTATTTGGGGGCCCTCCTTCTTCCCGGGGCTGGCCTTCCCCATCTTGCCTGCTCTGCCAGGTTCTGCATCTGGAAAGAAAGGAGAAGGGAAGAGAAGGAGCCAGGCACAGTTCCATAGGGCCTACATCCTCATCAAGCATCCTAATTGGCAGTAACTCATCCACAGACCCCCAAATCCTTGAGTATGGAGTGCCTGTGGCACCATTCCTAGCCGCAGCTCCAGGCCTGACCCCCAGGCAGGGCCAGTAAATGTTTGTAGGGGTCAGGAAGACATCTGTAAAATGTGCAGTCCTCCCTGGGCATGAGCGTTGAATCCTGGTGTCCAATGGACTCCTGGACTCGGAGGTGGCCATGTGTGAACCATGTGACCCAGAGAAGCTATAGAATATCCTTGAGTCTCAGTCTCCTAAGCTGAAAGTGATGGTGAGTAATGCCCTTTTTTTTTTTTTTTTTTTTTTTTTTTGGGGT
>NW_006778765.1:362405-364861 GCF_000442215.2 Lipotes vexillifer
GGTATGCGGGCCTCTCACTGTTGTGGCCTCTCCCATTGCGGAGCCCAGGCTCCGGACGCACAGGCTCAGCGGCCATGGCTCACGGGCCTAGCTGCTCCGCGGCATGTGGGATTTCCCGGACCGGGGCACGAACCTGTGTCCCCTGCATCAGCAGGGGGACTCTCAACCACTGCGCCACCAGGGAAGCCTCAGTAATGCCCTTTTTGAAGGGCAAGAGCTAACAGGTGTGTAACATGCCTGGCAGATGGCAGCGGCTCTGTGAACATCAACCACCATTGTAATGACCGCCAAGGGGCAGAGCCTGGTCTAGCCCCAGGGCTGTGGGGCCGAGCTCCACACATGAAAGGAACAAAGCAGCCGCCTGCATCACCCTCACTGCCTAGAAGCCAACAGGTCTGGATCCAAGTTTTGACTCTCACTACCAAGCTATGTGACTTTGAGCAAGTCACTTAAACTCTCAGAGTCACAGCCTTCCCACAGGAAAAGGATGATGCTGGTTCTCCTCAGGATGTGATGAGTACTGAATGAGGCGATATCTGTGACCAAGCACTGTGGCCAACACAGCACTGGCCAAACACCAGGGAGGGACAGTTGTTATGAAGGGTGTGCTAACCCTGTCCTGACTCCGTCAGTCCTTAGGCGTTCAGCTGGGGCCTGGGCATTTGGGGTCAGTAGATCATGTGAGCCGACCTCCCTGGAACTTAAGCTGCTGAGGAGGAGAAGTGAACAGACAGGGTGAGATGGAGGACAGGATATGGCCAGAACTTAACGAAGCGAGGTCTGATCTGGCATGGGGCCAACTAATCCATAGCTGCAAAATCGGTTCCGTTAGGTCTCTTAATGAGCTACGAAAGCTGGGGAAATTAGTGCATGAGAGAATAATGGCACATGTCTGAGGCTCTAATTTGAAACCAGGGCTAAAAAGTTAGATTTGACATGACCAGCAACTCTCCAAATAGCACTGGTGCCCTTGTGGAGAGGGAGAGGGTGAAGTCAGTGACAGGGGCATGAGTCTGGGTTTATAAGGAAGATACTGAGGCCTTAAAAAGGAAACTCCTGCTTCAAACCCTGAACTTGAGGTCAGTCTCTACCACCCCATCCCGAGGCTATGGCCTCTGCTCTAAGTAGGCAAAGCAGCCAGCAGGGGTCCCACTAGCTGGCCAGGGGCAAGGGTGCAGAGTATTAATAACCACCTGCTGCTAACAGCACAAGGCAGGGTGGTCTCAACAGCTGGCTGTAAAATGAATCCTGCTCTTCCAGAGATGTCTCTCATAAAATTAGAGATATGTTCCCATAGGAAAATAATCCCAAATAATTACAGAACTGGGAGCCAGAAGGGACCCCAGATATGGCTGAGTTGAAAAACTCTTAACGAGGAGGGAGTTTAGTAAATTCAAAGTGCTTTTTCTCATCTATAACCTCCCTCTGTAGAGAATTGGGGTTCTCCACAGTGAAAAAAATGAGTCGCAAACCTAGATTTTCCCATAATATTCTGTTCAGTTCCACTGCCTGAGTGTTTGGCGCTGAGCGTGTGTAACTGTGGTGTGATCGACAGCCCGGAGATGCAGCTCCTGAATGTTCCAGCCTGCCCTTGCCTGAGGCTGGGGTGAGACCTGCATGGTGGGAGAGAAGGTGTTGGGGGACACAGCAGTCCTTCCTGCCTCTCTCCTCTCTATCCTCTGGCATCAAACCAAGCTGGAATCCCAAGAAAGTAGAAATAATGGGACTTTAGTGGCCCACAGAGCAGTGAGAGGAAGTGGATCCCTGGCCTCCATGAGGTCCCCTTTGCTGTAGGGTTAATAATGTCTCTTGGGCTGTGGGCTGTCATGAAATCCAGAGTTCATGTTTTTTAATTTGCTGCTGCCTCACTGATGGGAGAGATTATAAACCAGCTGTCTTCCCCTGGAAGGAGTAGGTGTTCCGGCACAGGCCACAGCAGTTTGGCCTGGGCTGCAGGTTCATTGGCTGGGAGTGTGGAGGTTGGGATGGAGTGGGAGAGGCTGCTTGTCCAGCCCGGGGCCTTGGGGCCTCGTGTGTGTGTGTGTGTGTGTGTGTGTGTGTGTGTGTGTGTGTGTGTGACAGGTACTGTGAACACTGTTACTTGAAAAGAGCCCATCCTGGGGTGAGCTGGATGTGGACGCTGGCTGTGTGGGTGGGCATGTGGGCCTGGGAAGAAGGGTGAAGAAGGGTGTTGGGGGCTGGTCCCAAGGCTGTGTCTTACAGAGTCACTGCAGACATCCCAGCTCTGTTTGATGCTCTAGGAAGGCAGACAGAGTACTTTTACAGCTCTGGGCAATGTGAGGTGATGGCTCCTGCAGTGGAGATGGGGCCTCAGTGGGAGAGGAGGTCTGAGCAGAGGGTCTAGGCTTGGTCACCTGCCCAGACAAGGCTGTCACAGGTTGAGTTGTAGCAGCAAGACCTCCAGTCTTTCTTTTTTTTTTTTTTTTCATTTCGAG
>NW_006778765.1:366869-405191 GCF_000442215.2 Lipotes vexillifer
TGTGTGTGTGTGTGTGTGTGTGTGTGTGTGTGTGTGTGTGTGTGTGACAGGTACTGTGAACACTGTTACTTGAAAAGAGCCCATCCTGGGGTGAGCTGGATGTGGACGCTGGCTGTGTGGGTGGGCATGTGGGCCTGGGAAGAAGGGTGAAGAAGGGTGTTGGGGGCTGGTCCCAAGGCTGTGTCTTACAGAGTCACTGCAGACATCCCAGCTCTGTTTGATGCTCTAGGAAGGCAGACAGAGTACTTTTACAGCTCTGGGCAATGTGAGGTGATGGCTCCTGCAGTGGAGATGGGGCCTCAGTGGGAGAGGAGGTCTGAGCAGAGGGTCTAGGCTTGGTCACCTGCCCAGACAAGGCTGTCACAGGTTGAGTTGTAGCAGCAAGACCTCCAGTCTTTCTTTTTTTTTTTTTTTGCAGTACGCGGGCCTCTCACTGTTGTGGCCTCTCCCGCTGCGGAGCACAGGCTCCGGACGCGCAGGCTCAGCGGCCATGGCTCACGGGCCCAGCTGCTCCGCGACCTGTGGACCGGGGCACGAACCCGTGTCCCCTGCATCGACAGGCGGACTCTCAACCACTGCGCCACCAGGGAAGCCCAAGACCCCCAGTCTTTCTTGGGCACCTCTCTGTGCCCAGTTCTCTGCTAGGCACTTCAGAGAAATAGAAAATATTGCACAAATAAATGGACAGATGGATGGGCCTTATTCTCTGAAGGGATCAAAATCAACATCACAGAGTCTGGAGACACAAACATACCATGGCCCACACACTGACACACATTCCCCAGCCCCATACCACATACACCCGTACACACCCATGCACACACCCCTTATGTGCATGTACTCATGTGTACATTTACCCATGTTTCCATGCACACATACACACACCTACTCACATCCCTGCTCGTGCACACACCCATGCACCTATGCACACATTTATTTCAGAACAAGTTTCCCAAGTCTTGCAAGTAGTAGTTTTGGCCAGTGCCTCTCTGACTCGGGGCCACCCCCTCCTCTCATTTCCCCTCAGGGAGGGGTTGTCTGGATGCCCTCTCAGGAGTCCTGTTCTCCTCCCTGTCCAGCCTTACCTTACTCCGGCCCGGTGGCCCCAGGGCAATGACTTCATCCTCCAGAGCCTCTTTTTCCTCACTCTATAAATTGGGGCTGATGGTCCGGCCTGCTTGCCTCACAGGGTTCCCATGAGATAAGGGAAAAGAGTGTTTTGTAAACTGTAAATTGTTTTCCAAACAGTCAAATGCTGCTGTTGTTTTCTCAGCTCCCGATCTCAAGAGTTCCTCCACCTACATGTAAACCCTGTGCTTGGGTGGAAAGGGACACAGTGTGGAGGTAGGGAGGAGGCCTGGCCAGTTCTGAGGCTCCCATTCCACCTGGAGAGCTGGAGGGGCTTTGGGCCTCTCTGCCCTCAACCTTTGCTGGGGTCCACTGTCTGGTGGGGTTGGTAGGGGTCTCGGCTGTCTGGCTACGGGCTCTGGGGGTAGGTGAGAGAATTTGGCGAAGGAGAGTGAGGGGAGAAGGGAGAGGTGGAAACCACATAATCAAAGACTGAGGCTAGAGCATTGTCATTTGATCAAAGAAATATGGTCTCAAATTCGATGCTTGTGTAACTTCAGTGGGCGCCCAGAACTCAAGGAGAGCTGGGAGCCCTTCCTTAGGAGGAAGCCAGGGTTCCGTCTCACAGGCGTATAAGGGAGCCTGCTGGGCACTAGCTGGAGCTATGGAGCTGTCCAGTAGCCATCACAGACCCTCCAGCTTTGGTGGACCCCTGGGGGGCTCAGGGAATGTAGGATGGGAGTGAGGATGGGGTACGGGTGTGTTGCGTTGTCAGAAGGCCACCCCATCTTCTTTTCTTCCCAGCTGTGGCTGGGGACCAAGACACCAGGTGGCCCCCAGCAGCTTCAGGCATTTGAATATGGGGTCAATGGAGACCAGAGGCTGCTCCATGGGGACAGTGCTGTGGGAGTGGGGCTACTGACCCCACTTTGCAAGGAGCCCCTGACCAGAGGATCCTCCCTGTGGTTCCCATCCCCCCCCCCAGTCTAGACCAAGCCCTGCATCTTAACACAAGGGAAACAGAGACACAGAGAGGCAAAGGACCAGCCCCAGGTCACACTGAGAATAAGAGTAGAACCTGGGGCTCCTGTCTCTTAGCCCTGTGCTCATTCCCATGCTTGGGAAGACGGGACTCTTGCTGGGGGGCACCTTTCGTGAAGGATAGTGAAGCCTCATATATTTGCATGAATGAAGCCAACTTGTAGCAATGGCCTTGTGGGCTGGAGGAGTCAGGATGGGCTCCTTGGAAGAGGAGGTAAAGTTCATCAGAGAGGGTAGGTTAGGTACAGTGGAGAGGAAGTCTGTCCAGGTTGTCATGTCTTTCATTTGTTGAGCCTTCCTGGGTCCTCAATTTAATCTTGTTCTCTCCTCATGATGGGTTGTGAGGGTTTCTTCCCTTTATCCCCACTTTATAGATTGTTCATGAAATCTACAGATATTATCTGAGCCAGTGCTCTGTGCCAGTACTGGGACCCAGAGGTGACCAGGCAGACTGGCCCTGCCCTTGGGGGCCCACAGTCTGAGGCCAGAGGCAGCACAATGCCATCCTGACTGGGGAAATGGCTGCATGATCTGGGGCCGGTTATTTCACCTCGCTGTGCCTCAGTTCCTCAGCTAAAGAATGGTGGTAAAAAAGTCCCTTCCTCCTAATGTTTATCAAGTGCTCAGAACAGAGCCAGGCATATTGAAACTGTAACATCTATATGTGTGTGTTTGTTTAAAGAGTTATCAAAGGAACAAGTTAATTGTAGGTCGTGAGCAAGTGATGCACAGGAGGGAGGAAAAAAGGGTGAGGATGCGGGAGCTTTCTAGGGAGCTGGCAACATTTTCTGTCTTGATGGGAGTGTGGGTCATAGGGTGTATGCAACTGTCAAAATTCATTGAACTGGACTCTTGAGATCTGTGTATGTAAAGTATACCTCAATAAACAAGCATATATAGAAAGAAAGAAAAAATAAAGGATGAAGGGAGAATAAGGACCCTCGAGGTCCTCTTTAGACAGGTTGTCAGGGAGGGCTTCTGAGAGGAGGTGTTTTTGGGGGTACTCCTAGGAGAGGAGAAGACTTTGGCAAGGGGGAAGAAAGATGAGAACACTGAGCCTCTAAGAGGTTTGGGGCTGCACTCAAGGTCACCCTAAGAGATCAAGAGAGACAGCCCTGGAGATTTCTTGGCAGCTGGCCCTGGGTGGGCCCAGGTGCAAGGCTCTGTAATCTCCCCTTTAGAGAGACCTGGAGGCATTTATTGTGTTTTCTAGGGGCAGTTCTCTCCCCACCCCTGTGCCTGTTCTCAGAGCCTTGGCACTCAGGGAAGGACTATTTTAATCCATGTGGTAAATGGGATCCTAAATATGGACTGAGTAGGGTGGGAGGCATTGAGAGGCTTCAGCTCAGGACAGCTCCACCTGCTTCTCCTCAGCAAAGCACAGGGTGCAGGCTCAGGCCATCCATCGTCCTCCTCCTTTCCCTCTCACACCCCTGTCCCCTTCCAGCCCCATGCCCATCATCCCATCCTTTGTTTGTTCAGGAGCCCAGCGTTTTCTGCCAGACCCCAGCCGGGGACTCCCAGGTAATCCCGACCTGTTTGTACCTTCAAGCTGCTTCCAGCCTGGTGGAGGTACAGAGGCAAGAACCACTGAGGGAGGTGCTGGGAGTACTTTCCAGAGGAGGAGAGGTCTGAACTGACACCAGAACCTTCCTCAGAAAAAGGGAGTTTGCCCAGTAGAGGAGATGGAGCAAGAGTGCACCTGGCGTAGGCAGAGAGTGAGGCCTATTTGGGATCAGAACATACATCACTCTGACCAGAATCAAGTGCTCTGGGGCCAGGGTAGCAGGAAATGAGCTGGGAGAGGAAGACGAGCTCTGGATGCCAGGCGAGGAGGTGGCCTTTATACGGAGCACTAGGGGGTGGGGATAGGTAGTGAAGGACCAGAGAGAAAGAGGTAGGGCTGAGGACCCCACCGAAAGCATTTCAGCTGTGAGCTTGGGATTTTAGGAGAGAAGAGATAGGACCGTGATATTGGGGTCTGGTACCAGAAGCAGGGCAGAGTGAGGAGAGGGTCCAGGAGCCTGCCTGGGGGCCCTGGCAGGACATGGTCAGGTGGGCTAGGGAGGAGGTGGCAGGAGGCAGGGAGAAGTGTTAGGAGGCCAAGCAGAGAAGGGGTGCAGAGAGGACAGAGCAGGCAGGGAGGATGGTGCATCTTTGGTCCTGTGGCTAAAGCCTGAGGTGCCCCTGGCTTGAGTCACCTCAGGACACAGTGTGGTGGGGGGAGCTAATGTGGTGAGTGGGGGTGACCAAGCCTCTACCCACAGTGCTGTTAAGTAAGAAGCCGGTACATGGGAGCTGTGTGGGCAGAACAGAGGAGGCAAAGGCAGCACGAGCAAGGGATCCATGGTTTCCAGGCTGGGAGTGTCTGCCTGCAGCCATCTCCATGCACACCCCCATTCTGGACTGGTTAGTGGAGAAGGAACCCCGGACCTGGTGGAGGGGCTTGCCCAGCTCCTTGCACCCCACACTAGGGTCAAGCTCCAGAGACCAAGGGGCAAGCAGATGCAGGGACCCACAGCCTTCGTTTCCGCCCCAGTTGATCTTTGCCTAGAGAGCTTGGTCCCAGAGCCTGCCCACACATGCCCTGGCAGAGGGGGAACCATCCTGCAGAAGAAGAAAGCAAGGCCCAGGGTGGCCCAGGGTCCGGCGGGTACTGAGCAAGATGGAGCTGGTCTGAGCCTATCTTGGGTTCCAACCCCGGTCTTCAGCCCTGTTCAGCCAGGAAGCAAATGTGAGCAGCCTTACCCAGGGGATGGCTTGTCCCTGCTCTCCCCATTCTGGGCCACCTCACCCTGCAGGCTGACGTCTCCACCCCCTGCACCTCCTCTGAGCATGACCACTTCAGGGTCTTGCTCATTTCCGGTGACTGGCCGTAAGGTTGACAGCCACAGCCCAGGGCTGAGTTAACCTGAACAAGGATCATGATGCCCACCCACGTGCTGCCTGCCTTGATGTGATGTATCCTGTGGGGATGACTATTATTACTCCATTTTACAGAGTTGTGGGCTGTGGCTTGGAGCTGTGAATGTTAGCTTGAGGTCACAGTGAGTCATTGGAGGAATTTAGCTCCAAGCCCAGACCTCACCCCGCCAGGCGGTCACTTCCCTCGAGCAGGGTCCTCCTTGCTGCCAACCTCTACCTCTGGTCCACAACCCTCATGCCATCTCACTGTAAAAATGAGGCTCTGGCGATGTGTGGCTCCTGGCCTGGGGTCTCACAGGTGATGTGTGATTTGACTACGAAGTCCACTCAATTTCCACCTCAATTGCTGTCCCCAAGAAGGGAGGCAGGGGCTTCTCTGGCCTCTGAGTCCTTCCAAGCTTTCAGCTACTTTCCAGGGCTTCCTGAGCTACCAGCTAAGCTGCTTGAAGCTGACCCTCAATCAAGTCCAGAGGCTCATTGGACCACCAATCAGGAAAACCTGGATGTGAATCCTCATTTTGCCCTTCATAAGCTGGGGGACCTTAGGCAGGTCACAGGCCTCTCTGAGATTACGTGTCCTTGTCTGCAAAGTGAGGGCAGTGGCACTACTGGGTGGCTCCTGGGGAAGTGGATTTTAGGCCTGACAACTTTCTGTGCCTACCTGCCCTCAGCTCCTGTATGACAGCCCCAAGGCCCGGCAGGAGGTGGACCACCACTGGCAAGCCTCAGGCGGCCCCCACATTGTGCGCATCCTGGATGTGTATGAGAACATGCATCACAGCAAACGCTGTCTCCTCATCGTCATGGAATGGTATGCTGGCCCACCCTGCCTCAGCGCCTCATTAGTACCCCTGTGGCCCCCAGGCTCCCGCCATTCTTTAGGGGCTGTCTCTGTTCTTCAGATAGCATCTCCGGGAGGCCCCCCCAGCCTCTGAAGGGTTGCAGACCTGCGCAGCTGGCCACAAGGGCCTTCCTGCAAGGGTGGGAAGGAATCCACAGGGGCTCTAATGTGGCCTCCCTGGGTATGATTTCCACTCTGTGAGGAGGGGCTGGAAGAGCTGAATGTAGGGGGTGGGGGAGAGATGTGGGGAAGAGTGGGAAGTACACTGTCCCCTCAGCTTTCTCCTTCCCACCTGGATTGGTACTCCCACGGCCCCACCAGGTGCTGGGTGATCAGGGCCTAGATCCGGGAGCCAGCGGCTTTCTCCACCCTGGGCTTCTCCCACGAGCACTGTGGCTCAGCCCTAACCTTCCTCAGACCCTGGGCCCTGTGTCTTGGCCTCCAGCTCCTCCCTGTCTGCGTTTAAAGTTCCCCCTCACCCCACAGTGTAGCAGCTCTTGAGTCAGATTTGGGGTTCAGATCCTGGCTCTGCCACCCACTAGCTGTGTGACCTTGGGCAACTGCTAACCTCTCTGAATCGCTGTAACTCCCATGTAAAATGTGGAGGGAGATCTTGATGTAGCATTCACCCTGTTCATTCTGAGTGCTCTGTGTGTATTGCTGAATCAATCTTCATAACTCTGTGAGGTTGTGCTATAATCCCTGTTTTACAGAAGAGGAAGGTGAGGCACTGAGAGATGAAGGGACCAGCCCAGGATTACACAGCTGTGCACACAAAGGGTTTGCCCAGGGTGCAGCACACAGTAGGTGCTTAGAAAACAGTGGCCATGATGATGATAACTGACATCTCCTTCCTCACTTGGGGAAACCTGGATGAGGATGGGGCTGCCAGGTAGGGGCAGTGCCCCTGGGAACACAGGTGCTCCCTGGTTAAGATCCTCCCCTAGTTCTAAGAGTTGAGTTCAACCCACCCAAGCCAACAGCCCAGCATGCACCAGGCTCTGCAAGACATAGGGAGGCTGAAGGTGACCGTTCCCCAGGAGAAGAGCAGCAGGGCTGGAGGCCTAAGCCCATGACTTGGGGCGGGGGCAGGTTGATGCCTGATTCTCCACCTCCCTGCCCACTTTCTCTAATAGCATGGAAGGCGGTGAGTTGTTCAGCAGGATTCAGGAGCGTGGCGACCAAGGTTTCACTGAGAGAGGTGTGTACATGCAGCTGCACTGGGGATTTGGGCTGAGATGGCTCACACAGAGTTTCTGTGTGATGCTGGGCAAGGCCCTGCTCCTCTCTGTGCCTCAGTTTCCCCAGCTGAATAAGAGAGGGTGGGACAGAGTGTTTATCTCCCAAGGGGTTCTGTGAGTCTGTGACACTTTGCCAGAGATGGGCTCTCCATGGCCTTGGGATGGAGGACTCCATGCCTCTTGGTGCCAACCAACAGTTGAGCTGGGGAGAGGTAGCCCAGGCCCGCTGAAAGAGCCCCAGATGAGATGAGGGCATCCCCAAAGGAAACTAGGGTGACCAGGTTGTGGGTATGGGATGGGGGCCCTGGGTGGGAGGAGTGTACCATCTTGTGCTTTCCCAGGAGGGATGATGGGGTGGGGCCCCCTAGGCTGCCTGACCCTTGACTGATATCAGTGACCCTCTCCTCTGTCTCTGTATGCAGAAGCTGCAGAGATCATGCGGGATATTGGCACCGCTATCCAGTTTCTGCACAGCTGGAACATTGCTCACCGAGATGTCAAGGTGAGGCTCCAGGATCCAGGTTCGGAGACCAGGGAAAAGAGTACCATCCACAACCCTCAGTGGTCCCAGCATCCACTAGATGGAGGCCACGTTCCTTGGTTGGCATTCAAGGCCTCTTCCCCCTGGCCAAGACTGTTCTTCTCAGCCTTTTCTCCCATGGTTCCAGCATGTTCATTCTGCTCTAGGCAGATGGGTCTCCTTGTTTCCTTCAAACACTGTGTAATCCCAATAGCCATAAGAATAATTGAATGCCTACTTCAAGCCAGTAGTCCTGATAAGCATCTCGTTTAATCCTCACCCAGCCCTGTGAGATGGGTGCCATTACCCATTTGACAGATGAGGAAACCAAGGCTCAGAGAGAGATTGTCTTGCTCAAGGCTGTGCAGTTGCTGCACTGGGATTCATGCATTCATTTGTTCATTCAGCAAGGGTTTTGTGGTGACAATATGCCAGGCCTCAGGAAGGGGCTGCCTTACAATGTTGGGGCTTCTGTGAAGTAACAGCCATAGTTTCCATAGGTGGAGCCCTCTAATGTCAACATTTTAGGGGAAAGAAGCCATGTGCTGGGCACTGGATGAAGGAGCAGAGGTAATGCCAGTTGCTGGACCTGCTTGCCCTTCCAGTGGATGGGCTTGAGAGATGTTCTCTCCAAACTTCCTATCCAGGGAGGACTGACTCTTACAGGTGATCAAGATCAGATGGATGAAATGCAAACCAAGGCAGCCTTACATACACACATGGACACACTTGCATGTGCCAGCCACCATCAGAGTAGAATCTGCAACTCCTGGGCCCTCAGCCCCACACTTAGAGCATGACACCCCCAGGCTTTTTTCCTCCTAAGACTGGGCAGAGGAGAACTGAGGGCCCAGCTGCTGCATCAGGTTCTTCCTCTGGCTGACTACTGCCAACCCATACAGTTATTCTTTGATTTTGGATACACGGGGAGCCACAACAGTCTCACCTTTGCTTTATTTTGCAAAATAAACCATAGCTTTATTTTGGCCCTGGCTTCCTTTTTTTCTCCCAAGGAGAGAAAAGCCTTCTGCCGAGAAGATTCCTTTGTACAGACCAAAACTGCTTCCCTGTTTTTAATCCCAGTCCAAGGTTGCATCATCTCAAACAGGACCTGAGAAATAGCTTTCACTGGCTCCAAACTGGAACTCCATCTAACACCCATCCTTCTACCCCAGCTCTGCCGCTCCTCTCCATGGGCCTAGGTCCTACACATTCATTAAAAACCAGCTTCAGGGCTGCCTCCTCCATGCAGATTCCCCACTGCCTTCATCCCGCAGACTCTCTGTACTCTGCAACCAGGAAAGATGGCCTCTGTGCAGCTCCTGGGGTCTTAGCTCCCGGAGCAACCTCAGGGGGGCTGTCCTGCAGGCTCATTCTGGGCTGGGTACAGGCTGTGTGCTTGGCAGCAGTGGCTCACTTGCAGCCCACCTTCCCCCGGAACCCTCATTTTGGCATCTCAAGGCAGCATCACCACCTCAAGCTCAGAATTTCCTGCCCCTGGGCTCTCCGTAGCTCTCGGTTATCTGCAGCCTTGGTTGAACAACTGCCTCAGTTTCCCCTCTGTGAGATGAGGTGTCACCTCTCAGCCACATTAGTCCCCTCCATATTTGGCCCGTGTTGTTTGTTGCCAAGACCCAGGTCTTTTTAGTGAGATGGACCTGGCTCCTCCTGCATCAGTCTGGATGAGGGAAGATTCTGCCCCCACCTGGTGCCTAACTCCAGACTAATGTTTTCTCTTCCTGGCCCAGCCTGAAAACCTGCTCTACACATCCAAGGAGAAAGATGGGGTACTCAAGCTCACTGACTTTGGCTTTGCCAAGGAGACCACCCAAAATGCCCTGCAGACTCCCTGCTACACTCCCTATTATGTGGGTGAGTCCTTGGGATATGGTTTGTACCTCTTTACCACACCCGCCTCACCCTACTGTGGTATGGGGCAGCCAGTGGGGTGCAGAAGCCAAAGGGTTAAAGCCCAGTGAGGAGGGAGGGGAGGATTCTGTCTGCGAGGAGGCGGTGACTGGGGGGCCGGAGGTTGCAAAAATATTCTCCCAAACTTCAGCTTCTGCTTTTGAAAATAGATCCAGGAAAATTCTGGCTGTGGCCTGTGAGCTGAATGACATCACAGCGGCTCTAAATATATACGTGATAAAAGGCTGCCATCAGCTTGGGATGGAGCCCAACTGCGGTTGTTTTTCTCTGGTTTTTATCTTCCTGGGAGTCATATTCAGAAAGTGGGCAGGCATTTCCTCCTACATTAGAGGGATGCAGGGTACCAGCCACCTGCCTTGTGGGAGAGGGTCCCTTAGGTGAGGGCCTGGATGGGACCCGGGGTTGTACACATACCCACGCTTCCTGGAAAAGCTCCCTGCTCCTCTGTGAGCGGGCAGCCCCCAGATCTGGAGAAGCCCCTGCTGAAAGTGCCCCTTCCCGGAGAGTGGGGTGATGACTCGTTTTACAGAGAGCTCTTCTCCCTCAGGATAAACCTTCCAAGAGCTGTTTAAGGGGTGGGAAGCCCCCTGAGACAGCTGGAATGGCGCTCTGTTTACCAGAACATGTTTTGCAGTATTTTGACTTAGAAATCTTCCGGCCTACCCATCTCATTGAACAGATGGGAAGACCAAGGCCCCATGGGATGGTAGCCAGGCTGACAGTGGAACCCAGAGCCCTGGCCGTGGCCCCTCCTTACCCATGACCTCGGCTGTACATTCAGGAGGCAAGGGACACAGGGCAGCTGGTGGGCTGAGGCCCTCTCACCTACGGCAGGACCCCATCAAACCCCAGACTGCCCTCCTCTCCCTCTCCTCCCACACCAAGACTGAGATGGCCCAAAGTAGCTAGGAGGCTATCATTTTTTACAGCCCAGTCTAAATTGGGATTATTTTATCTGGGAGCTGCTTTTCCTCCCGCAACTTCACACACATGCTGCCTTCCCGGAAGGTGCCAGACACCAATCTGCTCTGCCCCATCCCCCAGCTTGGGCACCTGCTCTCCACCTTGTCCAGGATTTAGGCTCCTGCCTGGGCTTGAGGACCCTTGGGACTGAGGCCCCTCCTGTGCTCTCTGCCCTGGTAGCTCCTGAGGTCCTGGGTCCAGAGAAGTATGACAAGTCATGTGATATGTGGTCCCTGGGCGTCATCATGTACATCCTGTGAGTACCATCCATCTCCTGCAACCCCGTGTACCCTCAGAACCACTTCTGCCCCCGCCATCCTTGGTGAGGGGCTTGAGCAGGTCACTCTTCAAGGAGGCTGCCCTTCCCTCCTGGTCATGGGACACCTCTTCTTCAGGCTCCCTGAAGGCCTCCCCATGCCAAGGGCAGATTGTGGTCCTGGGATGAACACCAGAGTTCTGAGGGCTGGTATTATTGCCTTGGTGTCTGGCTGCCTGTCTCCCCAGTCAGGGTCTTGGGGGAGAAAAATGGGTCCACCCTGGCGCTTCCCCCACACCTGTGCCGAATGACCTCTGCCCTCCCCCAGCCTATGCGGCTTCCCGCCCTTCTACTCCAACACGGGCCAGGCCATCTCCCCGGGGATGAAGAGGAGGATCCGCCTGGGCCAGTATGGCTTCCCCAATCCTGAGTGGTCAGAGGTCTCTGAGGATGGTGAGTGAATCTCCGCCCCATCTTGCTCCACTGGACCCCATAAGCCTTCCTTCTGGGAGAGAACACTTTGGTGTCAAACCGACCTGTATTCAGATCCTAGCTTCCCCCACATCCCAGCTTTGTGGTCCTAGGCAAGTCATCTAACCTTTTTGAACCTCAGTTTCTATATCTGCCAAATGGGCTCAAAACCTGCCTCCTCAAAACTTCCTCTAACTCCTGTTCATATTTTCCCTTTGGAGACCACAAACAAGTCTGCCTCATATCAATTATCTATTGCTGCCTAACAAATTACCCCGAACGGTTATTAGCTCACTGTTTCTGTGGGTTAGGAATTTGGGAGCGTGTGCAGAGCTGGTGGTCTCTGGGAGTGGGGAACTGGCTCTGAGGAACTTCACAGCCTCACCACTCCCCTCTCTTCACTAGCCAAGCAGCTGATCCGCCTCCTGCTAAAGACAGACCCCACAGAGAGGCTGACCATCACACAATTCATGAACCATCCCTGGATCAACGTGAGTGCCACCTCGTTCTATGGTGGACAGGGTGATGAGCTTGAGCAGGGCTGCCAGAAGAGTGATGGCTCCGGAGTCCCTGCTGTGGGCCACAGATGTGCGGTAGTGCCCCACCTATAACCTGCCTTTGCCACCACTCATGTCAGGCTCCTTCACCTCCCTGAGTCTCCGTTTCCCCATCTGAGACTGGAAGAAAGGGGGTGGGGTAGGGCAGCCAGTGTTGTCCCGGGTGCCCGCAGGGTCTGATCCACGGGCCTGGGGCTCCTTCCAGCAATCGATGGTGGTGCCACAGACTCCACTCCACACAGCCCGAGTGCTGCAGGAGGACAAAGACCACTGGGATGAAGTCAAGGTGGGTGGACTCTCCCTCAACCTCCCTGCAAGTAGCAGGGTTTTGGAAAAAGGGACTCCACGGTGGTGACCACCCAGAACCTGGGTCTTCGGCCCCCTCTCGCCTTATGTCAGTGACTGCAGCCGTGGTCTGACCGTGGCACTTGGAGCACTGGGCTGCGCTACCCCGTTCAGGGTGGTGCTCCTGGCTCACGCCCTCGGTGAAGGGGGGCTTTGGGGTCAAACCGACCAAGCTTTGGCCATAATCCCTCCTATGATTTGCAACATTTGGGAGGGTGGTCAGCCTGCTTTTAGACTTAGGGGAGGCCAGATTTGAGCCTATGGGGCAGCAGCTCAGAGCCTGGGGCAACCAGGGCACAGTCTTCAGGCACTGGTGCCCTGGGTACATAGCAAGATGGCATCCCCTGCAGGCCTTGTGGTTCTGAGCAGGTGACATTGGTCCAAGTCCCTGTCCTACTTACCCTTGGTGTGGTCCCAGGGAGTCACTATACTTTCTGTGCCTTTTTGGATAAGCTCAGTGTCTACCACAGTGGACTAGGGTGAAGCTAATATGAGGCAAAGGGATGGGCCCAGTGCTGGCTACAAAGGGGGCTCTCGGGCAGCATAGATGGTCACTGCCATCACTGATATTATTAAGGGGCTACTCAGGCAGGAGGTGATGTCTCTTGAGGTCAGTGTACCTGCCCTCCCCCCACATCTGTCCCCAGGAGGAAATGACCAGTGCCCTGGCAACCATGCGGGTGGACTATGACCAGGTGAAGATCAAGGACCTGCAGACCTCTAACAACCGGCTCCTCAACAAGCGGAGGAAGAAGCAGGCAGGCAGCTCCTCGGCCTCTCAGGGCTGCAACAATCAGTAGCTCATGCGGCTGTGGGGGAGCTGGGCCTCAGCCTGGAGGACACACTGGAGGGGCCTGAGGCCCCGACCCAGAGGGCCCAGGCTCATGGTTTTTAACAAAAGGATTATTTTTGTTATGTTTTAGTTTGTCACTTGGAACTTCAGGATGGGGGGACGTGACCCTGATCCTTCAGAATTCCAGCCCAGGTTCAGGCCCTACACAAGGGCCAAAACCTGGGGGCTAGGGAGCCACCTGCTGCAGCTGCAGTGCCTTTGACCAGAGTGGCCTGAATGAACTGTGACTTTGTCCTGCCCTGGGCATGGCCTTAGACTTCTAGGCCACTGGGAGTTGTGGCTGGGCGTCCCTCCTTCTGAGGAAACAGCTCCCTGGAGGGTGGGCAGATGGGCCTGGCCTTGGGAAAGGCATCCGGCCACTGGTTGTCATGGTGACCAGGGACAGAGTTGCTGTCTCTGAATGCTGAGTGAGTGAGCAAGGGAGGGAGAGGGGCAAACGAGGGTCTGCGTGCCTTCTTGGGGAGGCTGCTCTCCCTCATGCTGCATGCCTCTCTCAGGCTCACCCCTCTTTGGTCTCCCTGAGGCTGCAGGGTCAGTCTGCCTGGCTCTCTGGGTGGTCCAGCCCTGTCTTGCTGCAGCCCCATCCCACAGGGTCCTTGGAGTTCTCCTTGCACAGTGTCCATGGGCCAGCATCCTGTTACTACCCCCGACCCAAAGAGTAGCCTCTCATCTCACTGTGAGTGGGAGGTATTTTTAACCCTTTTTTTTTACTTTGGAAATGTCACTGTGACAAAAGCTAAAACAGTTACCCTGCCCCCACCTGCTCACCAGATCCCAGGCAGGAAAGCCTTTCCTTAACTGTTCATCCTCTACTCTGTCTTGATTGATGGCAGGGGTTGTCTCTTGGTGCACTTTTGCGAGAGTGGATAGCTTGGGTCAGGGCCAAGGGCTCCCCGTTAATCAGGGGTCTCTTTCTATCCTCCGGGTCAGACCCGAGGCAGCGGAGGGCTGCTGTGTGACGCTTAGAGGGTCTGGTCCTGGCTTTGGCAGAGTCAGAGCAGAGAGTGCCCCTTCCTTGCTGGTCCAGGCTCACCCAGCCCCACACTGCCCAGGCAGCCTCAGGGTGCTGAACGCCTGATATGGGCCTGGCAAGTGCCTGACCCCCGGCCTGTTTGCTGGTTCCTTACGCTTCTCTCACGGGCAGGGAAATCCTAGACCACGTCAAATAGGGTGGTCACACTTTTTGTAAAACACTGCTGGGTTTTACATCCAGATATGAGTAAACAACATTTTGACATTTTCCCCTTGTTTCTGAGTTTCTCTTTGTCTATATGTGTGGACAAAAGTGGCCTAAGGGCATGTCCTCACACCTACTAATGATTTCACTGCTGCTGGACAGGGTGCCTCAGGCCTGGTAATCATGCCAGACTGACTCCAGGTCTACCCTGGCCTCACCAGGTATGGGAAGGTCATGGGAGCTAAGGGATGGCAGCTGCCTCGTGCCCCCAGCTCTGTGCCGCCCGGGGCGCTACGTGTGTGACACCCACCCCTGGCTTGGTGTGTGCCAGCGTCTGCCCACAGTGGCCACCCCCAGCTGTGTGCCAGCCTGCTGAAGGGCGGGCAGAGCGCCTGCTGCCGCGCTGAGCTATTTTCAGAAGCTGCCAGATTTCATTTGGCAGCGAGGATGTCGGGGAGGGGAGGGGGCGGGACGCTGGAGACTCTTTTGACTACTCTGGCGTCGGAGCACCCTCAGCCCTCGGGAGCCCTTGCGAGCAGCCTCGAGGGGGACCCTGACTGACATATTCCCCCAGCTCCTGTCCTCCCCATTTCCCAAGAGCTCATCTGACACCTGCAGCACTCCGCCCCCCGCCTCCCTTCCCCTCAGGGTGTCGGGGAAGATGGGAGATGTTAGAAGGCAGGGACAGGCAAGCCACCAGAGTTGAGTGCTGCTTCCTAGCCTGGTGACCTTGGACAAGTCTCCCCGCTTTCCCGCCTTGATTTCCTCACCTGTGTATTGGGGTTGATGATGTCCACTCTGGGGAGACATCTGGGGGATCGGACAGATGATGTGTAAAGTACTTAGTGGGGTGCCTGGTGCATGGCTCATGTCCAGCACCCATTTGCCACCCCAGCATCCTTAGCTGTCAGGAAGGAGAGAAGTACCTGGAATTGCTCAAGGGAAAAGCAGCCCAGCCCCCAATCTACCTCTGGGACTTTCCACCCAGAAAATCAGGCTTTCTCCACCCATGGGCTCTCACTCCCAAGGACCTGCTCTCCAGAACAGCATCATATGGGCTTCCTGGACCTTGGTTCCAGCCCTGGGCTTCATCCTTGAAGGGGTGGCCCACCCTTCTGAAGGACCCCTGAGGTCCCCAAATGATTTCTGGGGGCCTCACAGAGCCTGTGGTTCAGACCAACCCTTGTCATGTACTCTGCCCAGTGAAACGCTAGCCAGCTACAGAGGCAGGTAAAGTCTGTCTAGTCACAAAGCTGCAGAGGTGCAGACGGACTCCTTCACTTGGCTACTTAGTGCCCACTCCCGGAGACCCTGTGCTGGGTGCACGGAAGGCAGTAGTGGAAGCTGAGGATAGAGTCTCACCTCGGGGAGTTTACACACATGAGGGAGAAGGACAAAATATCACACAAATACATGTTGAATCATGGGCTTGATATTTTCTATGAAGGAAAGACGTGGCTTGTGAAGGAGGTGTCATTGTGCAGTTTAAGCCAAAGAGGTAATTTATGCCCCAGTGGCTGGGGAGGGTGCCTGGTAGGTTGCAAGGCTGAAGGCAGAATCGCAGGACCAGGGCCTTAGGGACAGAGGGACTCTGTGCGCCCCTCAACTTTGCCTGTCTGTGCTTCTCTCGGGGGCTGGCCTTGATCTTCCTCCTGTACTGCCTTTTCCACATGCAAGACCAGAGCTTCAATAGTCCTAGCAGGGAGGCATCTGCTCAGCTGTCTGCATGCCGTTCCCAGGTTTCTTACTGGCCATACTTGGCCCATTGCTGTTGGTGGGGGCATGACCCCTCCTATGACTAGGTGGGGAGGGGTGCAGCAGAGGTAATTAGCAGAGGAGAGGATGGAAGGATTGCCCGTGGATCTCCCATATCTGTGTAGCCACTTCCAAGAGTCCCTGAGGAGGCTGGCCCAGCGACACACCTAGCCCAGGGCCTGGGCCCCTGATCTCTGGCATCAGGTACAACTCTCACAAGCCAGGGTTGGGAGGCTGGATGCCTGGCCAGATCACACTCTTTGGGCCTCAATGTGGCTGTCTGTGAAATGGGAGCAAATCCTGACAATTAGCTGATATCAGGTGAGCTAAGAAACCAAGGGGCCACATGTTCACGTCGTCCTATTCAGACACATGCATTTGCCCGGGCTTCATGTGGTTTCCCAAGGTGCTTTCAATAAAGACTCCATAAGAAGTGTATTCACATGTGTGTGCGTATGAGTGCACGTGTGTGTGTGTGTGTGAGAGAGAGAGAGAGAGAGAGACGTTTCTTCCCAGTGGTGCTCCCCCTGACCCAGCCGACAGCAGCGTTCTCTGTCTTACAAACCTGGTGCTGGCCAGCTTTCAGCGGCCTGGCTCATTGCTATTCCACACCAGCCCCTCTGCGCCCTCGATTCAGCCCCTCCACTGCAGCGTCGGAATTGAGCCTCAAAATGCAGCTTGCCGCAACTTCTGCAGGGGTCTCGATGCTTCCAGGGCTGCTTGAAACTCTCCCTCTCTCTCTGGCAGGCGTGGGGAGGGGGCACAGGTCCTGGGTAGCTGTCTCCGAACCTGGCTGTCTTGGGCTGAGCCTTTGAATCCCTAGTGGGTTCTTACAGCTGCCCCCAAACCCAGCAGGATAAAATTCTCCCCTTTGTCCCTCTGGACAGCCAGCATGTTCACCCCTTGGAATTGAGGCCAGCAGGCAAGGAAGGATCTGGGAAGCCCACCTCTCACCCTGTGTGTGGAGTGGGATGGGCTTATTTAGTTTGGAGCCAGGAGATCTCAGCTCTGGTTTACATGAAGCCTTGGGCAAAGCTATTTCACCTTTTGAGGTTCCCTATCAGTAAAATGAGACATTTATTAATCAGGGCCAGATCCTCCCTGCACCCTTGGTAGACATGCTGCCACTAGTTGGTGGATTATGAGAATTCTCTATGGTTTCAGGCAGGTAATGCACTTTGCTGGGCCTCAGTTTTCTTACCTCTTAAATGGGAGTAATCCTCACAAGGGTGGGGCAGGGCTGCAGTGGAAGAGGGGAGGGGTGGCCAAGCCACAAAACCTTGGTCACCAATGCAATGCAAGTGTCTGCTACCAGACACTACCAGGACTCTGCCAGTTCTGCCCTCTCTCTGTTTCCCCTGACCAGGAGAAGGCAACGAGTGACTCAAGGGAACTAGTTTCCTAGGATTCAGAGGAGCTGGTCAGGACAGGTTAGTTGGGGTGTGGGGCCACCTGCTGGTCACCTGGTGAGTATTCAGTAGATGCCTACTGTGTGCCAGACCCTGAGGCAGCTGTGGTTCTGCCTAGGTGGAGGGGGAGACCACAACATCATAACGAACAGCTGCCATTTACTGAGTGCCTATTGTATGCCAGGACTACGTGGGGGCTTTACCTGGATCATCTCACTTAGTCCTCACAGTCCCATCTCACAGATGGAGAAACTGAGCCCTCAGACTCTTAGCTGGAGAAGGTCAGAGGAAGGGATGTTACTTTTGGCTGGGGACAATCATAGAGGGCTTCCAAGAGGTGGTGACACGTGAATTTGAAGGGCAAATTTGGATAGACAAAGATTTGGGAAAAGCGCATTCCAGCTGACAGGTATGGGGGAGGCAAGGCGAGGAGGCAGGAATGGGATGTGAAGAACGGAGAACAAGTTTGTTTAACCGGTGAGAGGCAGGAGGTCGCTCATTTCCTCATCCCATCTCCTGTAGGTAGTCAGGCTGGGGACTTTAGGGGTGAGACAGTGGGTACCTGGTGGCAGCTTCTCTCTCTTAGTGCTCCCAGGCCAATCTCATGTGTGGAGGATGCATTCCCTCCTCCCCATATCCACATCTGCCTCCCCTAGAGATACACCCGGCTCTTGATGCTGGTTTGTCAAACTATCTATCCACCTCCTCTTGCTGGTATGGCCTTTTCAGGTGGCTCCAGAGTTGGATCTTTTCACACTGGACTCCCTGGACCCTCAGGATGTGGCCTCTGCTTCCAACAAAGCTATTTTGTGTACTGGATTTTCTCCTGAGATTTAATTTGAACAAGAGTTTATGTGCTTTAAAAAAGTTTATGGACCATTGAACTAGACGCTTAACATTTCTCTCAAATCGTGCAGTATGATCCCATTTTACAGATGGGAAACTGAGACTCAGCATGACTAAGTACTTGCTGGGGTCCATGGCTGGGCTCTGATATGAAAAAAATGGCTTCAAGATTGTCCTTTCTCTCACTGTCCTCAAAGGGTCCAGACTTCATGCGGACAGGCAGAGAAGAGCCACCTGCATGGTCTGATGGGCTGCAACAAGTGCTAATAAGGAGAGCAGAGATGATGGAGTGATCGTGGCTCTCTTAGGCAGGGTTGTTTTCCTCTTTCTGGTGGGGATTTGAGAGAAATTTGGGACAAAGAGGAGGTGATGGCAATGAGGAGGTATTGGGGAGGCACTGGGGAGCCTGCCTCGTCCCCAAATACCTGCCCCTGATGCAGCGCCTGTGTGGATAAAGTAGATTATGCCCCCAGATCCACTCCCAGCCTTCAGCTGTGTTCACATCAAGCCAGAGAGACCAGCAAGCCAATCCACCATCAGACCTGGAAGAGATCCTCTGTGCAGAGCAAGGTAGGCCCTTCAGCTGCCCTCTGGAGTAGCCCCCCCCTTGTGGTGAACCTCCCTAGTGCAGCCTCACTTCCAGTTGATGGGACCTCAACTCATGGGCCATGTCTCCCCACCAAAGAAAGGCCCAGTGAGTGAGGGGCTGGGCTACCCAGCTCTGGGTCTGGCCTGCTCCAGTTACACACTGGAGCCCATGTTTTGAGCATCTAGAGTGTGCCAGGATGTCTCATATGTGATCTCCTTTAGTTTTCTGTCCTTCCAATAGCTTTCTAAGCAAGGATTATGCCCATCTCGCAGATGAAGTCACTGAGGCTTGAGTAGCATGGGGATAAAGTGCCCAGTTTCCTCCATGTGGTGAGTGGCAGGGCGGGGGGTCTGAATCCAGGAGCATGGGGCTCTAAGATCCCCTCCCGAACAGAAATGCTCTCCCTGCCCAAAGAATCCCAACCCTGCATGACCCTTCCCTGATATTCTATGTCCCTGGCTGCCAGAGGAAGGGCCCTTGGTGGGGGGCTCCCATGCTCTCTGGCCCCCAAACCTGAGTAGGGAGTGCCAGGCACCTCTCAGCATGGTTTAAGGTCAAGGCATTTCCCTGTGGCTGAGATGGAAGTTGAGCTGGGTCACACAGCCTGGGGACCCTTCCAGCTCTGCTCTGTGACCATGGACAACTCCCTTAACTCCTCTGAGCCCATCTCCTCATTAGAACATGTGGACAGTGACACCTGCCCCCTGGACCATGAGACTGTGAAAGGTAAGGCACGATGCCCTGAAGAGCTCTCAGCATATCATAGGTCCTAGAAAATGTCGCTTCACACAAAAGACTGTAGGGTGTGATGGTGTATGGGGAAGTATTGAGTCGAGGCTGAAATCCTTCAGAAAGGAGGCTGTCTTCCTGGGAAAAGCTGCAGTCAGGGCCCCTGTCTGAGTGAGCTGCCCACCTGCCCTGGGGACCTCTCTTTCTGAACGTCCCTTTCAGGCCAGGGTCTAGTGGGCTGTGCAGCAGGGCTGGCCAGGGCTGCTGGGGAGACAGTGAGGCAGAGGAGGCAGCCAAGGCAGGTCCGAAGAACTACTCCGCACAGGGTCATGAAGGTATCCAGGGAATGTGGGGCACAGGGCTGGTCACCACGCTAGCCAGATGAGGGGATGGGCTGACCTAGAGTGTCTTCTATGGGCAAGCCTGCCTGGACCATTGGCTGGGGCAACCTAAGCAGACAGAACTTCTTTAATGACAGAGTCCATAGCCAAAGTGGGGTGACAGACACGGACAGGAAGGTCAGGGAAGGTTTCCGAGAAGGGGAATTCAGCTGAGCAAGAACGACCAGAAGAAGTTGCTGTAAGAAGAACAAGAGGAAGGGTATCCCAGATGGAGGGAATAGCAAGTGCAAAGGCCCTGGGGCTGAAAAGACCTTCAAGTATCTGAGGAGCAAAAATGAGTGCAATATGCCTGGAGAGTGCTGCTCCAGCCTCTCTCGGACAGAAGTGAGTATGTGGACTGCCTTATGGGGCCCCAGGAAATTGGGCTTTTTGGAGTGCCTTTCTATACGCTCTGCCACTGACCACCCAGAACAGGGTCCGACCTAGGGCTCAGGGAAGCTTGGCCAGATGTGAATCAACCCTTACGTGGCCCTTGACTCCCCTGATATGGCTTTAATATCTAATCGTTGATGATAAATTGAACTCACTAAACTGTGGATGCAAAGCTTGCTGGAGCTGTTAACATCAGCAAAGCCAGTAGCTGTGTCTAGTTCCACACAGAGAAGGTGCAATAAAATATAACTCACCTCTGGAGATAGATTCTATAGAGCTAGGGCTCTGCCCTCTGGGCCCAGGAGAGAGGGGATCAATTCCTCTTGGTGAGCTCCTATAAATGGGGTTCAAGCTTATTGGAATTATGTGAATGCTCGGGTGGGAGATCCTAGGGTGTGGGGTGTGCAGAGATTCTCAGCAATGACTATGTACTATAATATAATCTCAGTCAGCAGGAGACAAGGCCCTCCTCTCTCCAGCACATGAGTCATACAGGCCAGGGGCCTGGGTTGGTAGCACTGCCAAGGGATGAGTGGGCCTGACCCAGAAGGTTTTCTTTCTTCTGTTATTCTGATGGTCAGGTGGGTTTTCTCAGAGAGCTAATTCTGCGGAATAAATCCTGCCCACCTGAAGCTGGGAGGGGTGCCTGGAGTAGGCAAAAATGCAGTAGATGGGAAGAGGTTTGGGAGAAAGACAGGTACCCAGGTTCTGCCCTCCGGAAGGAAGGTGGTCAGAGGTCAGCTGATTTGCCCAAGGTCATACAAGGTTAGTATAGTAATGGAGCTGTGAACAAAAGAAGGCTCCCTGGAGATGGCCCTAAATTTGGAGGTAGAGGAGGAGGGCATCAGGACTGGAGGGGCCTAGAAGAGCTTGTGGGTTCCAGCTTCAGGGCTTCTGATGTCTCCTCTTCAGAGTACAGTTACCTCGAGGGAAAGGTGGTAACTCTTGGGCCTCTGCACTTTCTCCCCTCTGTGTGTGACTTCCTGGACCGGCCAAACCCAGCCCTCCAAGGATGGGAGTGGATCCTGAAGCAGTGAAAATCAACACAGGTGTGGTTCTGACATGGCTTTGAGAGCTGGAATGGACGAATAGATAGAACCTGGGAAGGTCAGAGCTGGAAAGTGCCTTACTGCATTTGACTCCCGTTTTATGGGTAAATAGAGGCTCACAATCCAGCCTCTCAGCCTAACTGTCTGCTCTCCACATGAAGCCACCCTGTCTGCTAGCTTCCCTGGCCTCAGAGTTCCCTCTCAGGTCTTTGTGGCTCTCACCTGCTGCAGAGCTGTTTTCCATTTTTGCTTGTTCCTAAAGAGGACTTTATCAGTGACTGTGCCTGGGGCCTCCATGGCTCTTAATTAGGCTTCCTTGAGTTTCCTTTGCAGAGGCCTTTGGGTGAGGGGAGTGTTAGTGCTTGGCACCGGGAGTCGTGTACAGGGCGCTGCCTGTAGCCTGGAGAGAAGGGCGTGTGTGCAGGGAGGCTGGTGCTGAGGGCTGCCAGTGCATAGAGAGCCTGGAGGCGTGAAGGGTGGGACTTTCAGGCCCCATCTCTGCCCTGTGCAGGTCTGCTGGAGCCCAGCGGGCTTCGAGTCTGAGACCTCTGGCTCCTGGCTGGCTGCTGATGTTCCCCCTTCTGCCTGGACTGGGGCTGCCTGAAGGCTGGACACACACAAAGGATTTCCCAGCTGTGCCCTGAGGATGGGGAGGGGCTGCAGCTGTGGAAATGTTGGGAGCCATGGCCCATTTGATTTGGAATCCCCGCTCTCTGGCTGGAGATGTGACTTCTCCCTCCGGCTCCTTCTCTTCTTCTGGGTGAAGACCAGGATGTCGTCACAGAATCAGGGCTGTGGAGGTCATGAGAGGAGAGTTGGGGCTTTGCTTCATCTTGGGACTCGATGGGACTTCTGGGAGGTCAGAGCCAAGAGGGCACGGCATGGCCCTGGGAGGGGTCTTGCGGCCTCTGTGGGCTGGGGATGTGGGGTGCACCTGGGGATGGGCAGAGAGGCGGGGGGCAGCCTTAAGCGCCCTGCCTAGGGGGGATAATAAATGCCAGGCTGAGTGTGGACACTGCTCTAGAGGCATCAGGGAGCCATTGGAGACCCTTGGGCTGAAGGGAGGTGACAAGCTGGGAGGTTTGGAGCAGCTTCACCTGGGGGTTGGGAATGATGAAGTAGGAGTGGAGGAACTCATCGGACCCTCTCTCCCAGGCTCAAGTGGCATGGCCTCTGGGCAGGCGCCCCTCTGCAAGGGTGACTGGGACTGTGGCTGGATGCTCAGGGACAGCTCAGGGTGACTCCCATGTAAGTCACCATCAGTTCCTGGATCACACCCACCCTTGTTTAGAGTCTTCTCAACAAGCTCTCCTTGGGACATTCTTAAACGAGTCCCAGGTCAGTTGTCCAGAAAAGCGGAGCAGTTCTCATGCTGCCAGCCCTGTGGGTTGCCCCTGCCCTGGGATTTCCTGTCCTGTGGAAGGAGGTAGAAAAACTCACATTATTGCCACATGGATGCCAGAAACCTCAGTTCATGTAACCCTGGCAGCACTCCTGAGAGGCAGGTGCTCTTCTACCCATTTTCCAGCTGAGACCTCCCTGATGACCCAGGTCTGTTCAGGATCCACAGCCCATGCTAGTCCCATGACCCCAGAGTTCCTCTGCCCCCAGCCCTGTCAGAACTTCCCTGAGGCTTCTACCTTGAGAACCTGCCTCAGCGTGAATGGCACCTACGTTACTACAGGCTCCTTGAGTGATGCTGCTACACAACTTTGTTTGGGGACCTTGGCCCCAGCTGGCTACCCCAGTGGTCTCTCACTGGCAGTGGATGCCAGCCCCACGGGGCTACCATGGCTTCCCCACTGCTCAGGAAGCCCTCAGGATTCTCTCTGTGTCTAGAAAAGAGCTCAGAAAAGTAGGCCATATCCTTGTGGTAGAGGGAGAGGAAAGCCTCCCCTACTGCCCTCTCCCCCAAAGTATCTTCCATAGCTTCCACACTTATCTCCATGGATGTCACGGTCCTAGATCTGGCACTGCCTATTCCACGTTCTGCGGAAAGTTGAAGGTCAGCCCCTCTTTCCCGGTATAGAGAAGGGCTTTTGGTGTCAGGAAACACCTGGAGCTGGAGCTGGCGTCTGGCTGCTGTGCATGATCTTGGACAAGTTTCTTCCTCTCTTTGGAATCTCAATTTCCTTGCTGTAAAACGGCCACAGTGATGCTCACAGGGTTCTCAGGAGGACTCAGAGGCTGCTGCTTCGAGAGTTGAGGTACGCCGACTGAGCTGGAGGGAGTGGTGGGCCCTGGACCATTTATAGTGTGAAGAGGGTAGTAAGAGGTGGAGGGGAGGAGGCATTTGATCTGACACAGAGGGTCGGGGCAGCCAGGAGGCCAGAGGCTCCTATGCCCTGCCACGGCTTTTGCAGTACAGACATTGAAGGTTGTCTGCCACTTATGCAGAAGAGTTTCTAAGAATCAAAAGTTTAGGGTCCAGGGAGCCAGAAGAAAACAGTGTTGGGAGGCCAGCAGCCAGCCTGAAGGAAGGAGAGTACAGGTGGAGGAGGAAGGAGATGGATTTCTTTTCTCCAAAGGCCACACATGCACTCCTGAACATGTCATCCCTCAGACTTTGGGTATTGGGAAGTCAGTCTCCCACCGGCTGCCTCCAGGACAAGTCGACAGGGATGAGAAAGCTTCAGATTTGGTGAGGGCCAAGGGCCACCTCCCAAGCACAAAACAAACCCTCAGGGTACCACCTGGTCCTAGGCCCAAGGACAGAAAACCTTCAGCCCCCTGTTCCAGCCTCATCCCCTGGCAGTCTTGGTTCATCTGCCCAAGCACAGATCTATACCTACTCCTGCTTTCCAGGGCTGAGACTCTGAGTCCAGTAGTCAAGGCCTGGCTTGGACCTGATGAATGAATCAGATCAAATACATGCAGTTTTCTCCCAGGCCTGATTTATCCAACCCCTCCAGACCACATCCACATTGCATCTGAGTCCACACCTTGGTTTCCATAAGGAACAGCATTGGGTCTATGATGGGCTTTAAGAACAGACCATAGGTTTGTCAATTGGCCACCATTAGAGTCAAACAAGTAGCTCCCAAAGTTTGATTCTTTGGTATAATTTATATAAAGTAAAATCTTGAATGTAAAATTAGATAATTTTAAACTAATGTATATACCCATGTAACCAGGATCCCAGTCAGGTTATAAAACATTTCCATCACCTCAGAAAGTCCCCAGTAACCCCCCATCATAGAATGCTGATCTGATTTCTATCATCATAGGTAAGCTTTGCCTATTCTAGAAGTTCATATAAATGAAATTATACAGTATGGAAGTAGATAGCTTTTTTGTGTCTGGCTTCTTTTGTTTCATTTGCGATTCATCCATGTTTTTGCAGTAACAGCTCTTTCCTTTTTATTGTTCCTTTTTATTGCTGTAGAATATTCTATTTTATGACTATACCACAGTTTGGTGGTTATTTGATTCCAGTTCTTGGCTATTATGAGTAAAGTTGCTATGAACATTCATGTACAAGTTTTTGTGTGGACATTATGCTTTCATTTCTTTTGGGTAAATACTTAAGACAAATGGCTAGTTAATACTTAGTGAAATTTCTGGACATACATTAAGTATACATTTAACTTTTTGAGAAATTGCCAGATTTCAAAAGTGGTTGTATCATTTTACACTCCCACCAGCAATTTATGAGACTTCCAGTTACTCCATGTCCTCATCAACATTTGGTATTATCAGTCCTTTTTAGCTTAGCTATTCTGATGTATATGTAGTGTTATTTCATTGTAGTTTTAGTTTGCATTTTCCTGATGACTAATGATGTTGGGGACTTTTTCATGTGATTATTGGCCATTGACATATCTGTTCAAGTCTGTACCTTATTTTCAAACATTGGGTTGTTTATCTTTTTTATTATCGACTTGTGGGAGTTCTTTATATATTCTGGATATATATCCATTGACAAAGGATATGAGTTGGGAATGTTTTCTCCTACACTATGGCTGACCTACTCATTGTCTTATGACTTTTGATGAGCAGTTTTAAATTTTTTTGAAATTCAATTTATCATTGTTTGCTTTTATGATTAGTGTTTTCTATGTCTTCTTTAAGAAATTTTTACTTATCCCAAAGTTGCAAAGATATTCTTCAATTTTTTTTCCTCTCCTAGAATCTGTATAATTTTAAGCTTTTACATTTGGGCCCATGAGCCATCTGTAATTGATTTCTGAATATGGTGAGAGCTCAGGATTGAGATTTATATTTTTCCATATGGATATCTAGACAGCAGCATTCTTGAAGAAAAATAAATATTTCTTGCTATGGCACTCTTAGAAAAAAACACTTGCTTGTGTATAGTTCTGGACTCTATTCTCTTTCATTGATTGTCTATATATTTTCCAATACCATACTGTCCTGATTATGTTCAGTCCATCAACATGGCATATCTTCCTATTTATTTAGGTCTTCTTTAATTTTTCTTAGCAATATTTTATAGTCTTGCACATCTAACTTTATATTAATTTACATTAATTAATTAATTTACATTAATTTCTACCTAGTATTTTTAGTTTTTGGATTCTGTTGTAAGTAGAATTAAAAAATATTTAATTTTCCAATAGTTTATTACTATTTTATGAATAGTTTATAAAAATACAATTGATTTTTATATATTAATCTGTATTCTATGACAATGCTAAATTTTCTCATTAGCTCTAGTAGTTTTCTACATTCACAATAATGTTACCTGTGAATAATGAGAGCTTTACTTTTTTCTTTCCAATCTTTATGCCTTTATTTTTCTTGCCTGTGCACTGGCTGGGACTTCTAATACAATGTAGAATAGCAGTGGTGAGAGCAGAGAAAGACAGAGTAAGTAGCTGAGGCTTTGTTTCTTGGAAGGCCATTCTATTGACTGCAGGGATGCCATGCTGTGACTTACACTTAAAAAAAAATTCCTCTGGCTGCCTGGGAAGAATTGTAAGAGCAAAACGGGAAGCAGGAAGACCGACAAGGAGGCTGTAGAATTCCACGTGAGAGAGAGGGGTGGTTTAACCTGCAATGATGGGAGATCTGGGATGTATTTGGAGTTAGAGCTACAGAATTCACTGTGGAATGGATGTGGGGAAAGGAGAGGAGAACCAAAGATGATGCTAGAGTGTTGCCTTGAGCTGCTGCAGGGATGGAGATGCTGTCTTTTTTTTTTTTTTGGTTGCACCGGGTCTTAGTTGCGGCAGGTGGGCTCCTTAGTTGCAGCTCACCAGCTCCTTAGTTGCGGCACATGGGCTCCTTAGTTGTGGCTCGCCAGCTCCTTAGTTGCAGCACGTGGGCTCCTTAGTTGTGGCATGTGAACTCCTGGTTACGGCATGCATGCGGGATCTAGTTCCCTGACCAGGGATTGAACCCAGGCCCCCTGCATTGAGAGTGTGGAGTCTTAACCACTGTGCCACCAGGGCAGTTCCAGAGATGCTGTCTTTTGAGATGAGGAAATTGAGGGTGAGGGTGAAGCTTTGGCCACTTTCATTTCAGGATATTATTAGACACTCAAGGTCTCAGGAGGGCAGCTGGAATGATGGAACTTGAGGTACAGCTTTTGGGTAACAGCATGATTTAGATGGAATCTAAAGCCACAAGACCAGATAAGAGAGGAGAGAATGTGGAGAAGGACGAAAAGGAGACTTAATTCTGGAGTAGAGATTGGGGAGGCATGAAGGAGCCAGGAAAGTAGACTGAGAGGGAACAGTGAGGTAGGAGGAAAACCAAAAGAGTATAGTTTTTTGGAAGTTTCTTGAAGCACGTGTTCTAAGAAAGGGGTAGTCACTGTATTGGATGCTGCTGAGCAGGAAAAGTAGGACAAAGACAGAGAAACAACCATGAGACATTCTGTCGCAAACATCCTTGGTGGAACAGCCCTTCGCTTCCTGCCCTGAGGTTTGTGAGAGGAGCATGTTTCTTTCCAATAAACACCAATACGTCATTTAAAAAAAAAAAATCTTTGGTGACCTCAACATAGGCATTGCTGTGGAGTAATAGGGCTGAAAGCCCAACAGGAGAGGTGGGAGATGTAGATATGGAAGTAGAGGCAGTGAGCGCAGAGAAGGGGAGTGGCAGCCTTTCTCCACGCACCCAGTGAGGAGCCTTGAGGACTCTAGGCATCTGCTGAGGGACCAAAGCCCTCACTGGCCACGTGGAAAGAGAAAAGTGGGCCATGTGCTCTGGGAGTTATGGTCTGGGCCAGCCAGGGTGGATGAGTAGATGAGACAGGCTGGGGAGAGTGAAGAGGATGAAGCAGGCACAGGAATCCATGCCCAGTGCTGTCACTGGCTCTCTATCATGAGTTCAGCTTCCAGAAATCCTCCATGTTCATCACCGGAAAGGATGAGCTCCAAGGAGGGTGAGAGGGTAGACTCGAGAGTGCTGCCCAGCTCCATGTCCTGCCTATGTGTATCATTTTCCTGAGAAAGCTGCACTCTTTATACAGGTCAGTTTGTCATAAAAGCAACACATATGCACTGGGAAATTGCAGAAAAGAGGGAAAGGTTAACTTCTTGGTATGTTTTTCTCTGGTTTGTTTCTATATGCAATTGTTCTTACATAATTATAACCATGCTGTGAACAGAGTTTTGGGCCTGATTATTTTTCACTGAATGTTACATAATAGACATTTTCCATGTTGATATATAGCTTTCGTTGTTGTTATTGGTTGCATGAAATTATATGCGCTAATGCCCCATGTTCAATTAGTTCATCCCCTACTGGTGGTCATTTGGGTTACTTCCAATATTTAGAGACAGTATTGCATTGTATATCTATGTGTGTGGAGTTTTCCCTGGATCCATTTTTCACAGAACTAACATTATTGGAGTTTGTGATACCCACTTGCCATATTGCTGGTCGGGGGTCAGCTAGACCCACCCCGCTGAGAAACACTACATGAGGCAGGCTACTCTCATATTCCTAACTGCCTACACACTGTCATTTAAAATTTTTCTTTTTATTTGTTGGGCCAAAGAAGGGGTCTCATTGTAGCTTCAAGCTGTCTTTCTTGATGGTTAGAGAAGATGCTCATTTTCTTATACGTTCACTTACTGGCTCTATTTCCCCTCACAGGAGGGAGCAGATCCTATCAATGGATCCACGCTTGTACTTTACCAGGTGGGCTCTCTGAATGGCTCTCCTGCCAGAGCCATCCCTACCCACTGCAGCAATCCTTAGTGTCTTCCTGGACTGTCCCTCCTCCCCCCACCCCACCCCACGCACCCTCCCCCCACCGCCCCAACGAGTTTTCACAGTTACATTCTTCCTCCTGAGGGTCTCATATAGTTCCTGCTGCCCAGTTTTCACTGCCACTCCCCAGGCCAGACCCACATCCCCACATCAGGAACCATGGAATAATCACAGCAGCTTCTCAGCCTGCTGCACAAATTCTCCTCTAAGCCATCATCAATTTTGCCCCTGGCCACTTGCCCTAGACCTGGCAGAGCCTTTGGGAAACATATCTTGACCAACTGACCAATCTTGTCTCTACTGACTGCTAGGAATTCTGTCATCTGCTTCCACCCACCTGCCGCCTACCCCAGGGAAATCTCAGGTTCTAGTCACACTGGCCTTGTTATTGCTTTCTACATGTCTTTGCTTCTCCTTTGCTCTGTGCCTTGGTAGGTGAAACCTCCATCAAGAGTGCCCCCCTTGGGGCTTCCCTGGTGGCGCAGTGGTTGAGAATCCGCCTGCCAATGCAGGGACATGGGTTCAATCCCTGGTCCGGGAAGATCCCACATGCTGCGGAGCAACTAAACCTGTGTGCCACAACTATGGAGCCTGCACTCCAGAGCTCATGAGCCACAACTACTGAACCTGCGTGCCGCAACTACTGAAGCCCGCGTGCCTAGAGCCTGTGCTCTGCGATAAGAGAAGCACCGCAATGAGAAGCCCAGGCACCACAACGAAGAGTAGCCCACGCTCACCGCAACTAGAGAAAGCCTGCGCGCAGCAACGAAGACCCAACTCAGCCAAAAATAAATAAATAAAATAAATAAATTTATTAAAAAAAAAGAGCGCCCCCCCCCCCCTTTACTCCTGAGCCATGTTCAATCAGACTCATCCTCTGTGATCTTGCCTCCTTAGCTGAGCCTTCCTGGATTTTTCTGGTCTACTTGGCCCCCCGCCTCTGAATGTCTGTAGCATTTATACTCTACAGGGGCTCTTTCAGAGGGTCCTCAATAAGTAGTCCCTTGTCCCCCACCCAGCTTCTGAAGAACTCAAAAAATAAAAACCCAGATGGAGGCCAAAGTATCACCTTCTTCACTGATGAAAGCTGGGGGGAGGAAGCAGCTTAGTGTGAGGACAAATGGGCCTGTGAACTGAGCCCAGAACTAGGCTGACCTCTTCCCTGTTCCCCAGTCTCACTTGCCCTGGGTGAGTGAGGACTGGGGTATCACAGCCAGTGGGGACCCACACATGGAAGGAAGTGAGAAATCCACCCCTCCCCCACAGTCCATTCCCAGGGAGAAGTGCTAAATCTTGTCTTGAATTATTTTCTAGACACTTTCAATGGATTTTTTTGCTTCAACCGCATGAGCTCCTCAAGGCTAAGGTATGCATAACTTCTTATCCTTGCGGCGCCTTCAAGTGGGTGAAGAGGACTTGCTTTTAGCAAGCCCCTCCTCCTCCCTTTACACACACCCCAGCAAAGTTTGAAATTCATTCTGAGGGCCTCATTTCTCTATCAAAGCTGGCCTGAGTCGATGGAGACCCTATGGGAGTCGGCAGGGATGTAACCACTGTCATTCACTCAGGCCTCGGTCAAGAGGGTAACAGGCCCTTTCCTGAGGGCAGGCTTCCATGAAGGTGCAGGGCATGGAAGTGCAATTACTCTTGGTGGAATGAGTAGAGAGCCAAACAAGTAGTTGAGATGGCTCAGACATGCTTTGCTTAACTCACAATTGTGCTAAGAGTCTCCTTTGGACGTTTACTGGACTGATTGATGAATGATTGGATTGTCCAAGGTCTGGGGGGTTTAATTATTTTCAGCTGGGCAGGGGATTCCATGGACATAGCCAGGTTACAAACCACGGCTCCATTGGCTACTGCTTTCTAGAAGAAATTGAGCCCTCACACAATTTGGAGCCCACCTGGTGGTGCTTGGATTCCAGAACTGTGGGTGCACACACATCACTGCACCGTGTAGAGTTAGAAAAAAACTTCTCTAAAAATAACCACCGAGGAATATTTAATTTGATAGCAAAACTGTGACTAATGCATGAAACAGAGAGAGTCTGTGTGACAAGACACAGTCCAATAATGGGGAGGGATTCATGTTTGACCTTTAAACCAGTGCAAAATCAAACATACCTCAGCCTTGGCAGCTGAGGCTCTAGGGAAACTGGCTATGAGCAGGGGGTGTGATGGTCATGGAGGAGAACTGACGGGATATGCGGTTCTCAAGTGTGTTGCATTATGGAAATAGCTCAGGGAAATCAATACCTTTTGGTGTTAAATAGAGAGAAGTGGCTGGGGCTGAGCCAAGCGCTGGCTGGTGAGAGGCGGATGCAGGAGGCCAGCCCAGCTGGATGGAATCAGCTCTTACAGGCTGGCTTGGAGAAGAAGTAGGTTCCGCAAATGCAAGGAGACCCAGCGTTTCCGGGAAGCAATCTGAGCTGATGGGGTAGGAGCAAGGTTCCAGTGTTGAGTGAACAATTACCCTCTGGTAGGCTCTGTGTTGAAACCTTCCCACGCATTATCCTCATAAGCGGCCCTGACATAGAAGCTGTTATTATTCCCACTTGACAGAGGAGGAAACTGGGGTCACCCAGCTGGGAAGTGTCTGGAGCCGGATGTGAACCCAGAGCCTTTAAACTCTATTTGCTGTTGCTTGGTCACTTACAACTTGAAAAAGCTCAAGGGCTGGCAGCAGCCTCGAGTGACAGGTTAGGGCTGGGGTTGGGGCAGGCTTAGTGCGGGTTGTGGTTTTGTCAGGGGCCACCTGGTGACAGGGAAAAATTGCCATGGCTCTTGGCATGGCAGGTTTCCGGGTCCGAGTCAATTCCATGATCGTTCCATAATTCATGACTGCATATGATAAATTCTTATCCATCACCTTCAGTGCTAATTGGAGAACAAAATAGTCTCCATCTCTTAGAGTTGTTCATCTTCAGTGGCAACACGGTGAGTATTGGTGCTGCTGCTTCCTGGGTCAGGATCTTGCACGTTCTGAGTACTCATTCAAGGTGTGCTCTCAGGAGAGAGTTCTTTAGAGGGTTTTTGTTTTTGTTTTGCGTCCTCTTCTACATGTTCCTCAAGAAAGAGATTAGAAGTGGTCCCTGATCAGATTCAGGGCCAGTTCTTCTTGGAATGTTTGGTGATATTCTTTCCCTAGACCCTCAGCGTGGGCAGGGCTGTGGGCGAAAAGCAAACTGTTGAGGTTGCAGTTGAAGCTGTGGGGCCCCTCCTAGACTCTGGGGCGTGGCTCTGTAGGAGGTAAGTTACTCTTCCCCTTTGAGCCTGGGAGATGAGAGCTGAGCCTCTGCTCAGGTGTGCCACCTTGAGAATTAAGGAAGGATTGGCTCAAAGAGGAGAGGGAAGCCTGGAGTGGTCCTGGGTGGGGTGGTTCTGCACATCCTCTGTTGGGTACTTAGAGGATTGGGAATACACAGTGGTGCCTCGGAGACCAGCACTCAAGGTGGTGGGCCTTTGCCTAGGTTTTCCCCCCAATAAGCCCAGGATCTCCTTGAGGGATCTTATATCTTTCATTTCTGCTTCTGACCCAAGGCCTGGCAATGGTTGGTGCCCCAATGTCATGGGACCTAGCAGGGTCCCAAGGCCTGGCCCTGCCTCTCACTCTGGCCATATCTCTCCCCACTCTCCACTTATTTGCTTGCTCACTCATCCCATCCTGGTCACACTGGCCTTTCCATTCTTCAGAGACATTGAACTCCTTCCTCACCTGACCTACCTCCCCAAATGCTGCTCCCTCTGCCTAGAGCACATTCTCTCCTACTTTACTTGGCTGATTCGTCTGAGTTGTCAGCTTCCAGTTTAAACATCATTTCCTCCAGGAAGTCTTCCCTGACTTATCAAGCCAGGTCAATTTCCTTGGTGGATGCTCCCTTTGTAAGTGTACTCTTCTGTCCTAGTACTTATGTCTCTAATTAGAGATTCCCTTGTGCGATAATTGGTTCAGTGTTTCTTTCCCCCAACTAGATGGTTAAACTCTGTGACGGGAAAGACTGAACATCTTCTGCTCTGGACCTGTTCCATAATAGGTGCTCAATAAATATTTGGTGGATGAATGATTAAAATTTCCCATACTTCGAGGTGAAACGTATGAGGAGCTGGTGGGAACAAAGTCTGAGTTCCCTTTCTAGCCCCAGCCCCACAGCAGTTCAGAGATGGGGTAGGTGGTGCTACACCAAACAAACAGGCTTTGTTTTGCGCTTAACTCAAGAGAAATGGTAAAGGCATTGCAGTTGGTTGCTTTTTAAACGTAGAGAAATTACCTCTGTCCTGATTTGCAATATCTGTGCTATTGTGGGCTGTTTTTCTCTTTTGGGCCTATTTGTATTGGAGCAATAATTTCACCCTTTGGCTACACAGAAGTCCAATTAATATTACAAATATTGTCCCATAAAATTCACTTCTTGACATTAGAACGTTTTGTTGCTAATTACTCCCCAAGGTTTTAAATTTCAAGTCCTCCTTGGTGACTTAGTGCAGAAATTCAAGAGCACAGTTATTTCCCCCCAAAGGGAAAGGTGAACTAAGTGATGCCAAGCTTCTATCAACTTGCTCCTCCTCCCGGGGGTATCTTGTTTTTGATTCTATTTCCTTTTACTTTCCTCGCCAGAAACAAACAACAAACAAACAAAAACCATATTGGAACAAAGATTTATATTTCTGGAAAAAACACTTATTCACTAATGCATTCATTCAAGCAATATTTACCTACTGTGTGTCAGATCCTGTGTGTAAGGCACCGAGGAAGCCAAAAAAAAAAAAAAAAAAAAAAAAAAACTTTAAGGGCTTTCCTTCTGTGAAATTTGAGGTCATTCCAAAATATTTTGCAGACTGTGTAAGGAAAGGGTCTGACTCTCAATGATTTAACAAACATGGATACCATTAAAATATTTGACTTCTTAAAAAAAAAAAAAAAAAAAGAAGACTGTTTTCAGGTAGCTCACAGTCTTGAGTGGGCAGGAAGAAGGTGCTGAGGAGCCTGTGGCATATCCGGAGGTGCTTCCTAGGGTGGGGCTCGATAGCTACAGCCCATCCGGAAGTGCCATGTCAGTCTCCAGAGGTTGAAATCAGGGAAGCTTTGGTCACTTCTCATTTGAAAGACCCTGGCTAACTGCAAGGAATCTGCATTTTAATAATATTTTGAATGGGTTGGTAAAATAGGAACAGATGGTTAAAGTTTGTCTTTTAGGGAAAATAATGAAACATTGCATTGCCTAATCTGTCTCTTTTTCACACTCTTCCCTATACCCTCCCCACTGCAAAGATATTCAGATGCAACAAAATTTAAAGGAAAATACTAATAATATCTTAGTCACTTAGGTCTCTTCACCTGAAAGGACCCTAACTTTGTCGGCCATCTCTGTGTTAACCTATTCTGTTAGCCCTTTATTCCAGTGTTACCTCCTGAGAGAAGGTTTCCTAAAAAGTGTTAGTTTGGGGGAACATAAGAGGTGGCAGTGAAATGAGACTAGCTTAGGTGTCTTTCTGCCATGAAGGAAACCAGCTCTGTAGATGCTTTATTAACCAGAGCAGACCCATTCCTAGATGAACCCAGGAGGGCAGAGCTGGATAACATGTGTTCTGAGCCTCCTATCCACCTGTCCCTGTGCTACAGAAGGGCATAAGCTCTAGATGCAGCACCTCTTGATGAAGAGAAAGAAGAATGTCACAACTATCACCTGCATGTCACTTGGACTTGCCTCAACACCCACTGCATTTCTCTGAAGTTTTTCCATCATTCTGCTTGGACAGAGCACCAGATGAGATCAACTGATGGGAGAGGGAAGTGAGTGCTGCTCTGGCACCATGGCCAAAAGCTCTTGGGAGAATGAGCATCACGTACCACTTGCCTACTGCTTGCTGACTTCAGTCATGAGAGCCCCCATCCTGGATAAACATCATCTTTGTGGCCACACATTGTTTTATGAGCTGAGTCATCAGACTGGCTGACTCCTTAAATGCTGCTGTCTGATTCTCCAGGCAGCAGAAAACGAGGAGAGAAGATATGAAGCGTAGCTCATTGAGCTTTGTAGAGGGCCAGTCTCAATTGCCAAAGGTGATGGGGGAGTCATCATTATGGAGTTTGCTTATGTTAAAAAATGGTTGATTAACTTAAGTTCCATTTAGGAGAAAAAGATGATGCTGTCCACATTTCTTGTATGTTACTACAAAGTCTGTTTGGCTACGGGCTAATTTTGATAGCCACCAGTCTTAAACAATATCCTGGTGAAAACTTGATTCCTTCACTCGTTTATTACAATGCAATTTATTATCTGAGGTAATAAGTTCAACCTAAAAGCAATAGTGACATGTTAAGTCAAACTGTTTGCAGACTTCTCTATTTCTTAGATAAATTACTCCACCATGTTTATCTTTTATATAGCTACTCAGCAACATGTCTCAATGAACTTTTAGTTAAAGCCAATGTGCCTATATCAAAGAAATTAACCCCAATTAACTCAAGTTTCTGAATTTGGAGATTTGTGACTTCCTGAAGTAAATTTCTCAGTTCTCTTTTCCATCCTATTTCATTATGGTCTCAGAAATCATACAGGCAGATCATTCACCCAATAGTATATGCTGAATTCCTGTTAGGTGGCAGGCACTATGTTAGTCTCCGTGTGGGGTAAAAATAAGTGAAGAGCGATCTTTACTACTGAAGAAGGAAAAAAATGTTTGTCAATGTGCAAGGTGGACATATTTGATCTTTTGGAGGAGGATGGGATGAGTAAGTGCTATAGGAAAAGCCCTCATGGGAAAGCAAAATCCCCTTCAGCCAGAGGCAGTTGGGGAAGCTTTTCTGGGGAAAGCAGCCCTTGGATGGTGAGTAGGATCCATGAGTTTCGAGAGAAGAGAGTACAAGGGCTGAGGGATACTGTATGCAAAGGCCTAGCAAGAGTCAGGGAATAGCATATGCTTGTGTCTGGAGCTAGGATGGCCCTGGGGACTCTGGGAGAGCAGTTTCCTGGAAGTGACAGGGTCAGAAACCAGACCTTAGGGGACTGAGAGCCAAATAAATTGTGTTGAAATGAAGGAGTCTGGGGACTTCCCTGGTGGTCCAGTGGTTAAGAATTCACCTTCTAATGCAGGGGACGTGGGTTCAATCCCTGGTCAGGGAACTAAGATCCCACATGCCTGGGGCAACTAAGCCCATGTGCCGCAACTACTGAGCCTGCGTGCTCTAGAGCCCGCACGCCGCACCTAGAGAAAAGCCAGTGCACTGCAACTAGAGAAGCCCGCGTGCCACAACGAAAGATCCCACATGCCTCAACAAAGATCCCGTGTGCTGCAACTGAGACCTAATGCAGCCCAAATAAAAGAAAAAAAAAGAAAGAAAGAAAAAAGAAATAAAGGGGTCTGGAGTGGATAATTCTCCTTTGCAGTCAGATAGAGAAAGGAGGGAGAGAGAGGGAATGGGGGATGAGAGTACCAATGGGGCAGGTGTACCTGGGACCACAGAAGGATCCTGTGGAGCAGAACAGGGTAAAAATGGGGGACAGGGGGCAACAATGGTGCAGGGGGTTCCTGGGGATCCTGAGTGCCACAGGGGTGGTGGTGAGAACATATGGAAGAGTGGGTGGAAAGGAAGGGAGGGCAGGGCACTGACGGTCCTGATTTTCAGAGGCAAGCTGGAAGTCAGTTCCCATGCTGGGAGGGGTGTGTTTGTGTGGGGTGAGGGTAGATTGAGAGCCTTCTTAGCCGAGTGGACTGAGAGCCTGAGGAAGGGCTCAGAACAGATGCTGTGGGTATAGGAGAGCAGGCGCATAGTCCTTCTGAAGGCCAGTTTTCCACAATGTGTGCTTTGCCCTTTTGCTTCAACTCAAGACAACTTTCTAAATTTAGTGCAAACAGCAAGACTTCAGGAGTCTGGGACTTATCATGCTCTCTCCTTCTCACCTTGGGACCCTTTCTTCTCCCTTTGCCAGTTGGGATTAAAGCCCACCCACCCCTAAGCTGAAGTGTGCAGTCGTGGATTGGGATAGTCTTTGTATGGGGAAGCCATCATCTAAGATGGATTCACACAAGGAATAAGAGAGTAAACTTTGGGAAAACTAGTTCTTAGGCTCTGAGATTGTCATCACATATATCAGTCAATGGAGTGGAACTAGAAGACAAAATAAGAGCTTTTAAAAGCTTGTTCACAGAAGAACGGATAAGTGACCTGGAAGATAAAAAAGTGGAAATAACTACTGCAGAGCAGAATAAAGAAAAAAGAATGAAAAGAACTGAGGACAGTCTCAGAGACCTCTGGGACAGCATTAAATGCACCAACATTCGAATTATAGGGATCCCAGAAGAAGAAGAGAAAAAGAAAGGGACTGAGAAAATATTTGAAGAGATTATAGTTGAAAACTTCCCTAATATGGGAAAGGAAATAGTTAATCAAGTCCAGGAAGCACAGAGAGTCCCATACAGGATAAATCCAAGGAGAACACGCCAAGACACATCTTAATCAAACTATCAAAAATTAAATACAAAGAAAAAATATTAAAAGCAGCAAGGGAAAAGCAACAAGTAACACACAAGGGAATCCCCATAATGTTAACAGCTGATCTTTCAGCAGAAACTCTGCAAGCCAGAAGGGAGTGGCAGGACATATTTAAAGTGTTGAAGGAGAAAAACCTACAATGAAGATTACTCTACCGAGCAGGGATCTCATTCAGATTTGATGGAGAAATTAAAACCTTTACAGACAAGCAAAAGCTAAGAGAATTCAGCACCACCAAACCAGCTTTACAACAAATGCTAAAGGAACTTCTCTAGACAGGAAACACAGGAGAAGGAAAAGACCTACAATAACAAGCCCAAAACAATTAAGAAAATGGTAATAGGAACATACATATCAATAATTACCTTAAATGTAAATGGATTAAATGCTCCCACCAAAAGACATAGACTGGCTGAATGGATACAAAAACAAGACCCATATATATGCTGTCTACAAGAGACCCACTTCAGACCTAGGGACATGTACAGACTGAAAGTGAGGGGGTGGAAAAAGATATTCCATGCAAATGGAAATCAAAAGAAAGCTGGAGTAGCAATTCTCATATCAGACAAAACAGACTTTAAAATAAAGACTATTACAAGAGACAAAGAAGGACACTACATAATGAACAAGGGATCGATCCAAGAAGAAGATACAATTGTAAATATTTATGTACCCAACATAGGAGCACCTCAATACATAAGGGAAATGCTAACAGCCATAAAAGGGGAAATCAAGAGTAAAACAATCATAGTAGGGGACTTTAACATCCCACTTTCACCAATGGACAGATCATACAAAATGAAAATAAATAAGGAGACACAAGCTTTAAATGATACATTAAAGAAGATGGACTTAATTGATATTTACAGGACATTCCATCCAAAAACAACAGAATACACATTCTTTTCAAGTGCTCATGGAACAGTCTCCAGGATAGATCATATCTTGGGTCACAAATCAAGCCTTGGTAAATTTAATAAAATTGAAATTGTATCAAGTATCTCTTCTGACCACAATGCTATGAGACTAGATATCAATCACAGGAAAAAATCTGTAAAAAATATAAACACATGGAGGCTAAACAATACACTGCTTAATAAGCAAGAGATCACTGAAGAAATCAAAGAGGAAATCAAAAAGTACCTAGAAACGAATGACAATGAAAACAGGATGACGCAAAATCTATGGGATGCAGCAAAAGCAGTTCTAAGAGGGAAGTTTATAGCAATACAATCCTACCTCAAGAAACAAGAAACATCTCAAATAAGCAACCTAACCTTATACCTAAAGCAATTAGGGAAAG
>NW_006778765.1:405550-410579 GCF_000442215.2 Lipotes vexillifer
GAACAGACCAATCACAAGCACTGAAATTGAAACTGTGATTAAAAATCTTCCAACAGGGCTTCCCTGGTGGCGCAGTGTTTGAGAGTCCCCTGCCAATGCAGGGGACACGGGTTCGTCCCCCGGTCCGGGAGGATCCCACGTGCCATGAAGCAGCTGGGCTCGTGAGCCTCGGCCGCTGGGCCTGCACATCCAGAGCCTGTGCTCCGCAACGGGAGAGGTCACAACAGTGAGAGGCCTTCGTACTGCAAAAAAAAAAAAAAACTTCCAACAAACAAAAGGCCAGGACCAGATGGCTTCACAGGCGAATTCTATCAAACATTTAGAGAAGAGCTAACACCTATCCTTCTCAAACTCTTCCAAAATATAGCAGAGGGAGGATCACTCCCAAACTCATTCTATGAGGCCACCATCACCCTGATACAAAAAACAGACAAAGATGTCACAGAGAAAGAAAACTACAGGCCAATACCACTGATGAACATAGATGCAAAAATCCTCAACAAAATACTAGCAAACAGAATCCAACAACACATTAAAAGGATCATACACCATGATCAAGTGGGATTTATCCCAGGAATGCAAGGATTCTTAAATATATGCAAATCAATCAATGGAATACACCATATTAACAAATTGAAGGAGAAAAACCATATGATCATCTCAATAGAGGCAGAGAAAGCTTTTGACAAAATGCAACACCCATTTATGATAAAAGCCCTCCAGAAAGTAGGCAAAAAGGGAACTTTCCTCAATATAATAAAGGCCATATATGACAAACCCACAGCCAACATCATCCTCAATGGTGAAAAACTGAAACCATTTCCACTAAGATCAGGAACAAGACAAGGTTGCCCACTCTCACCACTATTATTCAACATAGTTTTGGAAGTTTTAGCCACAGCAATCAGAGAAGAAAAAGAAATAAAAGGAATCCAAATCGGAAAAGAAGAAGTAAAACTGTCACTGTTTTCAGATGACATGATACTATGATAGAGACTCCTAAAGATGCTACCAGAAAACTACTAGAGCTAATCAATGAATTTGGTAAAGTAAGCAGGATACAAAATTAATGCATAGAAATCTCTAGCATTCTTAAACACTAATGATGAAAAATCTGAAAGTGAAATTAAGAAAACACTCCCATTTACCATTTCAACAAAAAAAATAAAATATCTAGGAATAAACCTACCTAAGGGGAAAAAAGACATGTATGCAGAAAATTATAAGACACTGATGAAAGAAATTAAAGATGATACAAACAGATGGAGAGATATACCATGTTCTTGGATTGGAAGAATAAACATTGTGAAAATGATTCTACTACCCAAAGCAATCTACAGTTTCAATGCAATCCCTATCAAACTACCACTGGCATTTTTCACAGAACTAGAACAAAAAATTTCACAATTTGTATGTAAACACAAAAGACCCCAAATAGCCAAAGCAATCTTGAGAAAGGAAAACGGAGCTGGAGGAATCAGACTCCCTGACTTCAGACTATACCACAAAGCTACAGTAATCAGGACAGTATGGTACTGGCACAAAAACAGAAATATAGATCAATGGAACAGGATAGAAAGCCCAGAGGTAAACCCACGCACATATGGTCACCTTATCTTTGATAAAGGAGGCAAGAATATACAGTGGAGAAAAGACAGCCTCTTCAATAAGTGGTGCTGGGAAAACTGGACAGGTACATGTAAAAGTATGAAAGTAGAACACTCCCTAACACCATACACAAAAATAAAATGGATTAAAGACCTAAATGTAAGGCGAGACACTATCAAACTCTTAGAGGAAAACTTAGGCAGAACACTCTATGACATAAATCACAGCCAGATCTTTTTTGACCCACCTCTTAGAGAAATGGAAATAAAAACAAAAATAAGCAAATGGGACCTAATGAAACTTCAAAGCTTTTGCACAGCAAAGGAAACTGTAAACAAGACCAAAAGACAACCCTCAGAATGGGAGAAAATATTTGCAAATGAAGCAACTGACAAAGGATTAATCTCCAAAATATACAAGCATCTCATGCAGCTCAATATCAAAAAAACCAATAACCCAATCCAAAAATGGGCAGAAGACCAAAATAGACATTTCTCCAAAGAAGACATACAGATGGCCAAAAAGCACATGAAAAGCTGCTCAACATCACTAATTATTAGAGAAATACAAATAAAAACTACATTGAGATATCATCTCACACCAGTCAGAATGGCCATCATCAAAAAATCTACAAGCAATAAATGCTGGAGAGGGTGTGGAGAAAAGGGACACTCTTGCACTGTTGGTGGGAATGTAAATTGATACAGCTACTACGGAGAACAGTACGGAGGTTCCTTAAAAAACTACAAATAGAACTACCATACAACCCAGCAATCCCACTACTGGGCATATACCCTGAGAAAACCATAATTCAAAAGGGGTCATGTACCACAGTGTTCATTGCAGCACTATTTACAATAGCCAGGACATGGAAGCAACCTAAGTGTCCATCAACAGATGAATGGATAAAGAAGATGTGGCACATATATACAATGGAATATTACTCAGCCATAAAAAGAAACAAAATTGAGTTATGTGTAGTGAGGTGGATGGACCTAGAGTGTGTCATACAGAGTGAAGTAAGTCAGAAAGAGAAAAACAAATACCGTATGCTAACACACACACACATATATATATATAGAATCTAAGGGAAAAAAAAATGATCATGAAGAACCTAGGGGCAAAACGGGAATAAAGACACAGAACTACTAGCGAATGGACTTGAGGATATGGGGAGGGGGAAGGGTAATCTGTGACAAAGTGAGAGAGTGGCATGGACATGTATACACTACCAAACGTAAAATAGGTAGTAGGCAGCAGGTGCATAGCACAGAGAGATGAGCTCGGTGCTTTGTGACCACCTAGAGGGGTGGGATGGGGGGGTGGAAGGGAGGGAGACGCAAGAGGGAAGAGGTATGGGAACATATGTATATGTATAACTGATTCACTTTGTTATAAAGCAGAAACTCACACACCATTGTAAAGCAGTTATACTCCAATAAAGAAGTTAAAAAATAATCAATTTCCTTTTTTTTTTAAAAAAAGGTTGTTTAGAAGGTCTGTATAACCTGGCATCTCTTGCTGGAGAGCTCCCTGGATAAAACTTTGTGGGAATGTGGCTTCATTCTGCGGTAAACATTCCATGGTGGCCATTGGGCAGGGGTCTATCTTCCTGGAATAGTCAGCTACATAAATAAAGATATGTCTTTTATTATGTTCTTGGATCAAAATATATATATATATAGCTATTGAGAAACTCAGTCATTTATGGAATATTTTCCAGGGGCAGGATTGGGCAGCCTTCACTGGTGGGAGGAGGAGTCTGTAGGTCAGGAGTCTGTGGCAATAATCCAGGTAAACACTATTAGGCCTGGGAGGAGTTACCAATCATAAAGAATATTGTGAATGAAGAATCAACAATATCTGTTGATTACCAAGATATTCTTGTATTAGTCTTGCTTCCTATTCAACAGTGTGTGTCAGGTGCTGGGCTGAGTCCTGATGGACCAGAAAGGTGACTTTAGCCTGGATTTTGCCTTTTGGAGCTGGCAGTCTTATAGGAAAAGTAAGGCACAAAGGCACACAGCTTGAATCCCAGGCAAAAGAAGGATCCAGTCTGCCAGCTGCAGGATCAGGGAAGGTTTTCTGGAGGTGAGGCCTTGAGCTGGGCTTTGTAGAGTTGGGGTGTCCAAGACTGATAGTGAGGGATGACACCAGGATTTTGATTTGGTAGTGCTGGTGACAGAATTGTACGGATATGCTGGGATTAGGGCTAGGAACACCATGCAATCCAGATGTAGGTGGAAAGGAGAAGTCCTGCAGTTGCCAGGACTTTCCTGGTCTTTGAGTGGTTGACCTAGGGTCACAAGGTGATATTTGCAGGCCTAAGAGTGAATGGATTCTTAAGGAGGAGAGGAAGGAGAAAAGTTTCGGGACCGAACCGGAAACTCAGGATGGCCTGAGACGTAGGAGCAGAGACGTAGGAGCAGCAGAGGCGGTGCCCAGGGCAGGTACAACATCTCCCTCCCGCCCCCTACTCCCCTTTCCCCCAACCCAATGAGCAACTGCTTCCTTACTAGGAAGCCTGCAGTGATTGTTCTGGCCCCAAACATTTACAACGCAGGCCAACTCAGCGAAACAAGAAGCAAGGAGGCGCTAGCGGCTTCGGCCTAGGAGGAGTCCCAGAGACCTAAGAGCGAGGGGCACGAGTATGCTCCACTTGGTTCTCCTGCGGCGACCCCACCCTGCGGGCCCGGGCGCTGCTCAGGGTGGCTCAGGGTGGCTCCTGGGGCCTTTCCAGGGATGGGGTCGTGACAGCGCCGTGGATGACACCTGGATGGGTCTTAAAACGGTATCCTTCCCTCCTTTCCCTGCTCTCCCCTCTCCGACCGGCGGATCTCGCGGGGATCTCGGCGTGCCTGGCAGGAGGCACTGGACGCCGAAGCCCAGGGGGTCCGAGGGCCTCCCACCTGCCCAGACCCGCCTCCTCCAGCACTTGCTGCCGCCCGGGGCCTTGGGCCTAAGAGCCAGTCCTGACCCCGGCGGGGCCATTCAATCGCCTCTCGCGGATTTCCCTCCGCTGCCGCGCAGCGGCGGCGACACGTGGGATCGCGCGCGGGCTCGGGCGGCGCGAGCCCGGGCAGCGCGAGCCCCCGCGCGCCGGGAAGCGGCGCATGCGCGGGCGTCCTGCGAGCCCGCTGAGGCGAGCCGAATCGCGGCGGCGCCGGGAGCAGAGCAGCGGAGCTGTGAGGAACGAGCGGTGGCGTGAGAACGCCAGGGACTGACAGGTGGCAAACCCTCGCCCGAGGTGATCGGGTTTGCTGGGGCGCCCGCGGAACCTGGCGGTCCGGGCGTGGCGGCGGTCGCATCCCGGACGGCCTGTGAGGGATGCGCCGCCCACTGCCCTGCGCCGCCTGACCGCCCCCGCCTCGCCTAGCGGTGCGCCACAGCCGGGCCCGTGGCCGTCCCCGCCGCGCTGTTG
>NW_006778765.1:411246-422636 GCF_000442215.2 Lipotes vexillifer
GATGAATGGATAAAGAAGATGTGGCACATATATACAATGGAATATTACTCAGCCATAAAAAGAAACAAAATTGAGTTATGTGTAGTGAGGTGGATGGACCTAGAGTGTGTCATACAGAGTGAAGTAAGTCAGAAAGAGAAAAACAAATACCGTATGCTAACACACACACACATATATATATATAGAATCTAAGGGAAAAAAAAATGATCATGAAGAACCTAGGGGCAAAACGGGAATAAAGACACAGAACTACTAGCGAATGGACTTGAGGATATGGGGAGGGGGAAGGGTAATCTGTGACAAAGTGAGAGAGTGGCATGGACATGTATACACTACCAAACGTAAAATAGGTAGTAGGCAGCAGGTGCATAGCACAGAGAGATGAGCTCGGTGCTTTGTGACCACCTAGAGGGGTGGGATGGGGGGGTGGAAGGGAGGGAGACGCAAGAGGGAAGAGGTATGGGAACATATGTATATGTATAACTGATTCACTTTGTTATAAAGCAGAAACTCACACACCATTGTAAAGCAGTTATACTCCAATAAAGAAGTTAAAAAATAATCAATTTCCTTTTTTTTTTAAAAAAAGGTTGTTTAGAAGGTCTGTATAACCTGGCATCTCTTGCTGGAGAGCTCCCTGGATAAAACTTTGTGGGAATGTGGCTTCATTCTGCGGTAAACATTCCATGGTGGCCATTGGGCAGGGGTCTATCTTCCTGGAATAGTCAGCTACATAAATAAAGATATGTCTTTTATTATGTTCTTGGATCAAAATATATATATATATAGCTATTGAGAAACTCAGTCATTTATGGAATATTTTCCAGGGGCAGGATTGGGCAGCCTTCACTGGTGGGAGGAGGAGTCTGTAGGTCAGGAGTCTGTGGCAATAATCCAGGTAAACACTATTAGGCCTGGGAGGAGTTACCAATCATAAAGAATATTGTGAATGAAGAATCAACAATATCTGTTGATTACCAAGATATTCTTGTATTAGTCTTGCTTCCTATTCAACAGTGTGTGTCAGGTGCTGGGCTGAGTCCTGATGGACCAGAAAGGTGACTTTAGCCTGGATTTTGCCTTTTGGAGCTGGCAGTCTTATAGGAAAAGTAAGGCACAAAGGCACACAGCTTGAATCCCAGGCAAAAGAAGGATCCAGTCTGCCAGCTGCAGGATCAGGGAAGGTTTTCTGGAGGTGAGGCCTTGAGCTGGGCTTTGTAGAGTTGGGGTGTCCAAGACTGATAGTGAGGGATGACACCAGGATTTTGATTTGGTAGTGCTGGTGACAGAATTGTACGGATATGCTGGGATTAGGGCTAGGAACACCATGCAATCCAGATGTAGGTGGAAAGGAGAAGTCCTGCAGTTGCCAGGACTTTCCTGGTCTTTGAGTGGTTGACCTAGGGTCACAAGGTGATATTTGCAGGCCTAAGAGTGAATGGATTCTTAAGGAGGAGAGGAAGGAGAAAAGTTTCGGGACCGAACCGGAAACTCAGGATGGCCTGAGACGTAGGAGCAGAGACGTAGGAGCAGCAGAGGCGGTGCCCAGGGCAGGTACAACATCTCCCTCCCGCCCCCTACTCCCCTTTCCCCCAACCCAATGAGCAACTGCTTCCTTACTAGGAAGCCTGCAGTGATTGTTCTGGCCCCAAACATTTACAACGCAGGCCAACTCAGCGAAACAAGAAGCAAGGAGGCGCTAGCGGCTTCGGCCTAGGAGGAGTCCCAGAGACCTAAGAGCGAGGGGCACGAGTATGCTCCACTTGGTTCTCCTGCGGCGACCCCACCCTGCGGGCCCGGGCGCTGCTCAGGGTGGCTCAGGGTGGCTCCTGGGGCCTTTCCAGGGATGGGGTCGTGACAGCGCCGTGGATGACACCTGGATGGGTCTTAAAACGGTATCCTTCCCTCCTTTCCCTGCTCTCCCCTCTCCGACCGGCGGATCTCGCGGGGATCTCGGCGTGCCTGGCAGGAGGCACTGGACGCCGAAGCCCAGGGGGTCCGAGGGCCTCCCACCTGCCCAGACCCGCCTCCTCCAGCACTTGCTGCCGCCCGGGGCCTTGGGCCTAAGAGCCAGTCCTGACCCCGGCGGGGCCATTCAATCGCCTCTCGCGGATTTCCCTCCGCTGCCGCGCAGCGGCGGCGACACGTGGGATCGCGCGCGGGCTCGGGCGGCGCGAGCCCGGGCAGCGCGAGCCCCCGCGCGCCGGGAAGCGGCGCATGCGCGGGCGTCCTGCGAGCCCGCTGAGGCGAGCCGAATCGCGGCGGCGCCGGGAGCAGAGCAGCGGAGCTGTGAGGAACGAGCGGTGGCGTGAGAACGCCAGGGACTGACAGGTGGCAAACCCTCGCCCGAGGTGATCGGGTTTGCTGGGGCGCCCGCGGAACCTGGCGGTCCGGGCGTGGCGGCGGTCGCATCCCGGACGGCCTGTGAGGGATGCGCCGCCCACTGCCCTGCGCCGCCTGACCGCCCCCGCCTCGCCTAGCGGTGCGCCACAGCCGGGCCCGTGGCCGTCCCCGCCGCGCTGTCGCCCGGCCGCCGCCGCGCCCGCGGGGTCGCGCCCGGCCCGGCCATGTGGACCCCCACGGAGGAAGAGAAATACGGCGTAGGTAAGTGAGGCTCCGGCCTGCCGCGGCGGGCGTTCGGGGGACGCGCCCTTGCTCTCGGCCTCGTGCCGGCGCCGCCTCAATTCGCGCCCGCGCGCCTCCCGCTGCTGCCCGCAGGCTGCGCGGCCTCGGCGCGGGTTGTGCGCGGGGTGGGGGCGGCGCGGGCGCGAGGCGCGGGGGTGGGAGCGGGTCCCTGGGCGCGGGGAGGGCGGCAGGGGGCGCTGGCAGCGCGGCCTCGTCAGGTGCGGCCGGAGGGAGGGGTGGGCAGGGCCCCAGCGGCTCCCCGAGGTTTTTGGTGTGGGGCATAGGGCAGTTTCACCCAAGAAGCCAAATTCTGGGAACCTGTTTTCTCCTTTCTCAAACCTCAATTTTAGTGAGTTTCTGCACCTGAGTTGATGAGCCCGATGACTATTTTTGGAGTGGAGCCTTAGGAAAAAAAAAGGGATAAAATACGTTGACATCATTTTCCCAGTTCAGAATTTTGCAGACATTTGACTGGAAATGTTTGATCCGTTTTAGTTTGTTTTGCCTTCAATATTATAAATAATTATTACTTAAAATAGGAAGTGTTTTTGCACATGTCCCAGTGTTTAGTGTATATTACAGTCACGGTTTTGTTAAGAAACAAACGAACCTGTTTTTAGATGAGACCATTGTTCCTCTTAGAATCCTCTTTATCTGTTACAAGTGTTAAACTCCAGAAGCTAAATAATTTTTATAATACTCAACTTCTTTAAAAGGCATATTCAATAATTTAAGGGATTGAATATTAGTTTTACTTTTATAGTGTTAGTGTTTTGTGGCGATTACATGAGAGAGGAGTTCAGCCGCACTGCATTATTGTAAGTCACCTGTCATTCAGTTAGAAACAGAAAAATGAGTGTACAGGGTTTTTTTCTGCCTAAGTTTTAATGGAAAATTTTAGATGGGGAAATCTGTCTAAACATAGACTTTTGTTTCCCATGTTTACTGCAGCTCAATCAAGGTTTAGTTCACAGTTCACTACAAAATAACTTTTAAACTGTCAGTGGTAACAAATGTTTAGGAATACCATCAGGCAAATTATGTGGAAACTGAATGTATTTAAATTTAAGGACCTGCAGAGAGATCTGTGCTGGTAGAAAATCTTGTTTTGAAAGGTAACTTTCTGAAGTTTTTAATTAGCTGTGCTCTAAGGGCATAATGATATAGGCTAGGATGGAAGTGATAAAAGGGGCCCTAGTGCTAGAGTCTCTGTTGAAATGGGATTGGGAAATGATGTGAAGAGCTGGGATTCACCTCTGGGAACATTTTAGCCTTTCTCTTAGAGCATTCCCTAAATACTAAATACGTTTTGTGATGTGAAGAGTTGGTGGTTTATCTTTTCTGTAACTTGCTCTCAGACCTGCTTAACTAGAATAACAAATAACTGATGTGAAAGTAGTCAACTGTCCAGTGGCACCTAAGTGATAATTTCTTTCCTGCTGGGTAGTGGAATTGGCAGATTTCTGAGTCCTGGCTTCTCTATTGGTGTTGTGGGCAAGTTATTTAACATCATTTTCTTAATGTGTAAATTGGGGATAATATTTACCTACAGGGCTGTGAAAATCAAATGAGAGCATACCAGATGCTTAATAAATGTTAATTTCTCCTTTTCCCCTTCGTACAGTACTTAGAGTAATAACAACACTAGGCATTTCCTCAGGTGTGTTGGGTTCTGAGATGGAGGCAATGCAGGGTAATCAAGATAGGCATATGTGAATCTCAGAGCACTAGGATTTGGTGTGTGATTTACTCAGGAAGATGGAAGGAAATTTTTGTATTCCTTGGACTGTGAGTTTAGCTTTACAAAAATTTTTTCCTGTGGAGGGGTACAGCATTGGGCACAGGGTAGGACTTAAATGCTTGTTAAATGAGAGAGACAGTTATTCTGAAGACACGAGCAGCTGTGATTTAGTGTAATTTATTTGCCCTTTCTGCCAAACAAAGTCTCTATCATCTTCTCTCACAGCTTTCTTCTACTATCCCTTCCTCAGCTATGGTCTAAAAGTTCTTGTGTAGATTGTTCACACTCAGAATATGTTTTTTCCATAAGCATTTCAGGGTTACACTCGTAGGCCTTTTCATAAAAGCCAGTTCAGTCTATAAAGAGCCTAAATATTGTGCTTACAATGAGAAAAATAGTCAATTAAAAATGGCATGTTAGCTGCATTGTTTAATTGTTAGCTTGAAAATCTAAACATTGGACTTCTCTGGTGGTGCAGTGGTTAAGAATCCGCCTGCCAATGCAGGGGACACGGGTTCGAGCCCTGGTCTGGGAAGATCCCACATGCCACAGAGCAACTAAGCCCGTGCGCCACAACTACTGAGCCTGCGCTCTAGAGCCCCAGAGCCACAACTGCTGAGCCCGTGTACCACAACTACTGAAGTCTGCACACCTAGAGCCTGTGTTCCACAGCAAGAGAAGCCACTGCAATGAGAAGCCTGTGCACTGCAATGAAGAATAGCCCCCACTCGCTGCAACTAGAGAAAAGCCCACACACAGCAACGAAGACCCAACACAGCCAAAGATAAAATAAATAAATAAATAAATAAAATAAATAAAAAAAGAAAATCTAAACATTATCATTATTCCTATGAGAAAATGTTTCAGATTTCAACTTTGATTTTTATGAGTAGCATGGAGCACAGATTTCTATCTCTGCTTGCTAACCCATAATCCTTACAGCAAGGAGGGAAAACATATCTTTTCCCCACCAATTTGTATAAATTGCTTGGATGTTGGTGAGGGAAGGAGTCCCCTGTTGCAGCAGTGCAAAGGAGTTTTTCCCAGTGCAACTGTTCATCTGTATTTGACATTGGTAAGGTTTTTGAGATCATGTAGTAATATCTTAATGCCTTTAAAATTTGTGATATAAAAATTCTGTACAGGTTATAACACTTTCAAATTATTTGATTTATTTGCTTAGGACTAGGCAATATCTGAGCTTTCCTTTCCATTGTAATATTCTGTGATTGAGTTTAGAGGAAGGGGAGGAAACTCCCCTTTTTTGAAGATCAATGATGGACCAGTCAGTGTGCTGGGGATTCTCACTTATGTTATACCATGTAGATCCCCAGAGCAGTCTTAATGTTATCTTCATTACACAGATGATGAAATTGGATCTCAGAGGTTCCCTTAATTTTCTTCTTGGCAATGGGCAATATTTTGCCATATACTTGACTCTCTTACTGTCCTTCTCTAGTATCACAAGGAGCTGTTCTTTACTGAACCCTTTTAGTCTGTGTTCTGACTCCTTATGTCTCTTCCTCTTAGAGAGTCTCTGCTTTTCTTTGTGTTGCCATAAATGCTTGGAAAGTCCTGCATCTTACCATTCTTTATTTTACCTTTTCAAGAAGCTTCCTATTCTACAGTGAATTAGGTGAGAAAAATCCAACCATTTTTGTGAAACATGTCTTTTCCCATATTGACTGCACCCAAACTACCAAATATAGAAACTGAAGACCAAGAAAATACTTTTCCCATCCTCTAACAGCAGCAGCAGTAAACACCACCAACAAATGAAACAAGAGTTTGTAAATTAAATTCCTTGAGCAGAATAGCAGCAGAGATTTGAGTACATGTGTGTTAGTTTGGCATCTTAGCAGTGAAAGCTGCTTCATATTGTCATCTTGTTTATTCTGCTGTCCTGAGGTAAATTTTGTAATAATTCAGAGCATTTATTGCTTATTCTTTTCTAATCCCCACTTAGCAGACCATGAAAAAATTTCCTCATTACCAACCAGATTACCTTCTATTTTAGTTTTGTAATGTCATATTTATTTTTTTCTAATTTAAAAACAATGCATATTTTCTGCCTTACTTTTAACCTGATTTCCTTCTGCTTGATTTTCCCCAGATAGGAAAAAAACCCAAAACAACACTTAAAAAAAGCCCTGAATCCTTAAAAGAAATTTAACTTCTAATGATCCTGTGGTGCAGAGGCATATGAAGGTGGGAAGGGAATAGGTCCATGAAACCACATCTGAAAGAACCAGTGTTCACAAAATTTCACTAAATCTGTAGGTAAATGGGCTACAATTCAGTGAAATAGTGTGAGGGCAGTGGGCTCTTTAGTTACTTGCTCTGTAAGGAAATCCCAGCCTTTGAAGCCTTGGAAAAGGCCCTGTATCTTTCTCTCTCAGAGGTAAAGGCATCCACTAGGGGTAGAGAAGATGTCGTAAACCCAGGACTTTATTTTGCCCTGAAAAGTGAGGATGTGCTTGATGTTTTATGATCAGGGGTTTAGTGTTTACAGGGAACTTCCACATCATGATTCTGCTTGAGCTTTACACCGTAAACCTCCTTTTTTTTTTTTTTTTTTTAAACAGATGACAAAGAAACTTTAACTGAAAGAAATTAAGTGACTGACCTAAGATACTTAAGCCAACTAAGTGCTGATTTGAGATTTCAACCTAGGACTTTGGGATTCTATTCTAATCCACAGCTGCTTTCATTACACCATGTTGCCTCTGAAAAGAATTTGTCGGCAGTGTATGTCTCTGGCTCAAAAAATAAGGCCTTTATAACAGACTTCAAATTTAAATTGGATAGTTATATTTAAGGAATTTTATTTCTATATTAAGCATTTTTATAAGACTACATAGTATTTATCGTTCTGCTTCTGAATATATGATTTGCATTGCTGATGAGTACAGATTCAAGGCATGACAATTCATAAGGCAGGTTTTTTTTTTTTTTTTTTTTTTTTTTTTTTTTTTTTTTTAATTTTTTTTTTTGCTGTACGCGGGCCTCTCACTGCTGTGGCCTCTCCCGTTGCGGAGCACAGGCTCCGGACGCACAGGCTCAGCGGCCATGGCTCACGGGCCCAGCCGATCCGCGGCATGTGGGATCTTCCCGGACCGGGGCACGAACCCGTGTCCCCTGCATCGGCAGGCGGACAGTGGCAACCACTGCGCCACCAGGGAAGCCCCATAAGGCAGGTTTTTAACAGCCTTGAGGAGTATGTTGGGTACTATTGCCCTCTTTTAAAGACATTGTTAGTAGAGAAGAAAGATGTTGATATCAGCAAACATTTATTGAGTGCCTTCTTAAACCGAGATGGCTTTGTTTTGATCTGCCATTCTGTAAAGCAAGCAGGAAATAATCAGGAAATGATCAATATTTTAACAGGAAAGTCAATATGCAACAATATTCTATAGACTATTCAAATGTTATGGTTAATTTTATCATGCAGTGTTATGAAAGAATATGCTTTAGAAACATAAAGCTTAATTGTAAACATGACACCGTTTTCTATCATTTTTAGACACATTCTGAAGCATGATGTCTCAAAAGAATGGTCATTGAGGTTGGAAGTGCTTTATATTCATACCATATTTTTACGTTGGTGCTGAATTTCGATTTTTAATAGTTTGTATTATGATTTTTTTTGAATTCTTGTGTCTTTATTCTTGAAGATAAGAATGACCTGAATTTATTCCCAATGTGTAAGCATTATTGGATATGCTATATTAGGGCTTTATTCCAATGTTGTACTTTTACCATAATGAACAAACCTGTTTATTATGATATGCTCTAAAGACTGTTGTATACCCTCTCTTGATAGATTTTGTATAGAAAAGCAAGATTTTTTTCCACATAAAGGTTCTGGGAACTTTAAAATTTTTTTCATAAGTACGTTGCCAAATTATTTTAGCTGTGGCCCAAGTAACTGCAGTTGACTTGCTATATCACACATTAGGATACTCTATAGTGAGGATAATTACTATGTTGGGAAATGTCATTCAGAAACTTCCTGTTTTTCTACTTATCTACAATGGAATAAAATCTCAACCTCTTGCTTCCATCTGTTTCTCCCTCTCTCTTTAGAACTCATTCATGAGCTCTTGTTGATTGATGAATGAGAACAAAATTGATGGAAGAATTAATGTATGATAAATGCAGAACTTTTTTTTTTTTTGCGGTTCACAGGCCTCTCACTGTTGTGGCCTCTCCCGTTGTGGAGCCCAGGCTCCGGACGCGCAGGCCCAGCAGCCATGGCTCACGGGCCTAGCCACTCCGTGGCATGTGGGATCTTCCCAGACCGGGGCATGAACCTGTGTCCCCTGCATCGGCAGGTGGACTCTCAACCACTGCGCCAACAGGGAAGCCCAAATGCAGAACTTTATGTTACAGACTTAGTATCATACTTTGACCTTTCTTCAAATACATCTAGTGACAGTGCCCTCACCACTTTTTGAGACAGCCCATTTTATTGTTAGACAGCTGTGATGAGAACATTCTTCCTTGTTGAATAGACTCCTTGTAATTTCTTATAAGTTTGTGTTCTGTGTTTACATATAAATAACTTCCATCATAGCCCTTCAGTAATTCATAAAATTTTAGTATTGTAAGGGATCTTAGAGATAATATGGTTTAAGGCTCCAGAGCTAAGTAAGACCAGTGGAATAGCTAACATTCATTAAGTGTTTACTGTGTGCCCAGCATTTGCATGTTATGGCTCAAATTTGCTTTTTCAGCCTCATCTGCTGACTTGCTTGTATTTTACACTTTACCCAAGCTGAACTTTCCCCAAGTCCTTCTGTCTGGACTTAACTATACCAGTGCTGCCGTGCCAGGACTGTTTGCCATCTATTAAACACTTCTTGTTATTTGCTACATCATGTCTCTGTTCATATTCTTTCTATGTGGGGTGCCTCCCCCCACCCCATCTTCATCTCTCAGATTCTTTCCTATCTGTTAAGGCTTCTATCATGTATTACTATCTTTGTAAATCTTTTTCTACCTTGACCATACCCCTTTCTTTCTCCAACCAGATAGATTTTATTCTATGATACTTTATATCTTACAGTGGTATATTTATTCTGTCCTCTTCCATTAGATTAATGTCCTTCCAACTTTTGACTATGATCTACAATAAGAAATACAATTAAAATTATTATCTCGGGCTTCCCTGGTGGTGCAGTGGTTGAGTCCGCCTGCCGTTGCAGGTGACATGGGTTCGTGCCCCGGTCCGGGAAGATCCCACATGCCACGGAGCGGCTGGGCCCGTGAGCCATGGCCGCTGAGCCTGCGTGTCCGGAGCCTGTGCTCCGCAACGGGAGAGGCCACGGCAGTGAGAGGCCCGCGTACCGCAAAAAAAAAAAAAAAAAAAAAAAATTATCTCTTATGTGTGTATGTTTCTACTATACACACACATGAAAAAGTTAAAAGTTTCATGGTATAGTATTTTGTAGAGTGTACTCTGATGTTTCTATTCATTTCTATTTCATCAAAAAATATTGGTGGCAGTGCAATTGATTTTTTGACCCATGGTTAACTCTGATTTAGGCTATAAACTCTTAAAAAGTAGGGATTGTGCCATATTTACAGTTGACCCTTGAACAGTGCAGGGGTTGGAGCGCCAACCCCTCACACAGTCAAAAATCTGTGTTCCGCTATTTCTACCTCAAAAACAAAGGAGATGATAAAATGACTCACCCAAGGGCAGGAAGCTGAAACAGTTTGGATAGAATCAGAACTCAAACCTTAGTTCTTTTGATTCCATATATTGTGATCTCTAATTAAATGCAAACTTTTCCACACACTTAGTTAATTTAAAGATCTGTAACATGAAAACACAGGTACTATATACATTTATTGAAAAAAATTGTGTATAAATGGACCTGCACAGTTCAAACCTGTGTTGTTCAAGGGTCAGCTGTATCTTTGTGTTCTTGACAGACATAACTCAGTACCAGGCATATAGAAGGTTTTATACATGTATTTTAGCATTGAGTTGGACGTTTTTTGTTAATGTGGTATAAAAGCCTGATATTCGGAGGCTTTTGAGCTGCCATTTCACACTAATTACTCATACTGGTTTTATAACAGCTAAACTCTAGATTTTACTGCATATTAACTGAAGTAAAGCTAGATCTCCGTCCTGAATGTGTGCTATTGATAATAAACATAAATGTAAAATTTTAGTTTTATTTAAAAAAGATTTTACATTTATTTTCATTACATTTCATTGAGGGGGAGCATATTTGGCTTGCCACTGTTGGTCCTAAATGGGGTTGGGCTCTCAGTATTTGGCTCATTAGTACAACTTGTCAAGTTTTTTTTTTTTTGTGGTACGCGGGCCTCTCACTGTTGTGGCCTCTCCTGTTGTGGAGCACAGGCTCTGGACGCGCAGGCTCAGCGGCCATGGCTCATGGGCCCAGCCGCTCCGTGGCATGTGGGATCTTCCTGGACCAGGGCATGAACCTGTGTCCCCTGCATTGGCAGGCGGACTCTCAACCACTGCGCCACCAGGAAAGCCCTGTCAAGTCTTTTTTGTAGCTTGAGTTTGTCATCCCACATATTATCATCTTTTCCTTGAAGTTTCACCTACACAGTTGATAAACCTGTCTTCTGTCCTTTTCCAAGTGGCTGGTAAAAATGTTGAACAGAATAGGAAAAAAATTTCATGACCTAGAGGGAAGTGTCCAGTTTATAAAGGAGTAGATTTTGTTATGTTGTGTTTTGAATGCAAATTATCAGGATGACTTACTGAATGCTTCATGACAGTGCCAGCTGTGCCACCTTTGTGAACCTGATAGTGTTTGGGGTTAGGATGTGTTCCTGGCCAGACTGTGGTCTATGGCCAAGGAGGAAGGATGCTGCTAAAGTCTGTGTGGCCTTACTTTTAAGTGTGGGGAGTGATAAAGGTATATTAGCATTAAAAAGATCTGAAGTCCATTTTCATCTTCATGTATAGGAGGAAGGGTGGCACGAAACTTTTTTTGAGTTTTGTTTCTGATGTTCTTTCCACATTCCCTACCCT
>NW_006778765.1:422646-432834 GCF_000442215.2 Lipotes vexillifer
TCACCCTTTTCCAGACAAGCCTAAAACTCTCCTACCTTTGTCGCTTTGCTTGGTTGTTATAATATGACAGGAATGCAATGACTACCTTTCTCTGCCTGGGGAATGCCACCTTAAAAAGCTGAAATGTGATCTTCTCTTTGATGCCTTCCCCAGCTCTGCCCAATAATAAGCATTGCTTCTTGCTCCTACAGCAGTTGGTACCAACCTCTAGTATGGCACTTATCCCTTTAGGTCATGCTTAATTGCATGTCTTTGCCTCAGGGGATTGAGCTTCTCCAGGACAAGGAATTTTGTCTTTGTGTTTGTAACCCCAGGACCTAGCACATAGTGAGGGATCAATAAATGCTTAATTAGGAGTCCAACCTAATGAAAGTTTTATTTTACTTTGTTAATCCTGATAGTATTTTATTTTTAAAAATTTATTTATTTATTTATTTTGGCTGCACTGGGCCTTCGTTGCGGCGCATGGGCTTCTCTAGTTGCAGCACGTGGGTTTAGTTGCAGCATGTGGGATCTTACTTCCCTGACCAGGGATTGAACCTGGGCCCCCTGCGTTGGGATCGCGGAGTCTTAACCACTGGACTACCAGGGAAGTCCCCCTGATAGTATTTTAAAAGGCAGGCTGTAAGTCTAATAATATTTAGTTGTTAGAAATCTGTGACATCATGAATACACTTTTTTTTCCTCAGCGTTTCTCTTTCTTGAGTCTGTTAGGAAGGTATACTGCCTGTGGCTGAGTTGAGATGACTGATTTTGGGTGGGAGCCTTAGGATTCCAGTATGAATCTCACCTAGAGTTTCATGGTTATCACAACAGTGATTCAGGAAATTTGTAGCAGGTAATTGGGATGCAGCTTGAATTTACCCCAACAATACCTCTTGCGTTTGACACCTTTGGGGAAGTGTTTTGGATGAGTGACTTTTCCATAGAACTCAAGGTTAAACCTTTAAAAGCACCAAGAAAATATATTTTTGTTGGACTTTTTTTTATAGTAAAAGATAATGTGTTCCATTCTTCCCTGTGTTGAATTCAATATGTTGAATACATCTGAGCTTTTTCTGTGTAACATTTCCCCTCTGATTACATAAGATATATATTCATTGTAGACATGTAACTAACTATAGAAAAATACATAAAAAAGAAAATAAGGGTGATATCTTATTTTTGTTACCCAGACATAACCCCTCTCAACACACTGGCATATCTTTCCAGTCTTTTTTTCTGATGCAGGCATTTAAAATAAATTTAGGACTATACTGTTTATATTGTCATTCAGTATTTTATTTTATTTTTAAAACCCAAGTAATTTATTTATTGGCCATGCAGCATGTGGGATCTTAGTTCCCTGACCAGGGATCAAAACCACGCCCCTTGCAGTGGAAGCATGGAGTATTAACCACTGGACCACCAGGGAAGTCCCAACAGTCTTTTATTTTAAATCTGCTATACTATGAACATTTTCTTATGTCTGGAATGTCATTGTTTTAATGACTGCTGTTCCATTAGGTACTATATTAGGTACTATACTTTACCTAATCTCCTACTTCTGAGCAGTTGGTCATTAGAAATTAACTATTGCCAGGACAGTGAGGGTACTTGTTTCTCTGCACCCTTGTCAGTATAGGGCATTATTTTCTCCACAAATTTGCATCTTCAAAAATTTCAAAATTGATACATGCTTAAGAGGGATAAATTCTCAGGCATTTCAAAAATAAAGTATCCTGTACTACCATTTCAACTTCTTGGGCATCATTTGTTTAATTGAACTTTCTATTTGATATCGTTAATACAAATAAGTGATTATGACTTTGATACAGTGATACTTGTTTGCTTCCTCACTGAAATCCCTGGGAAGATCACTAATTCCAGTTAGTGGTTCTCTTGTTTGTTTGCTCCTTTTCTCATCTGGCTGTGATGCTCTCTGGGAATTTGGTGGTGGTGGTGGTGGTCGGGGAGGGGGGATATGTGAGACTCTTCGACTTGCTATCAGTGACTTGAAATGGTATTTTTGTTTTGTTTTAGTATTCTTGCTATCTCTGTACATTTCTGTTCTCTGTAGCTACTTCCAGTGTCATTCATTTCCTTTTCCTGTTTGCCAGCCACTCTTTGCTGTTTGCTTCTTTCCCCAGCCATACCTTTTCAAGCTAGACCCGAATTGAACTTGTTCAAGGGAAACTGGGGTAATCAACTTTATGAAAAACTAAGGTGGCTCCTTTCCTTTCTATTGGAGTGAAATTCAGTGCCTTTATGAAAAACTTAGACGTGTTAAAAGAACTTAATGACTCATGGCCAGGGCTGGGCTCTGTAGGAATGCCTGGCTTTGGAACAGAGGCAGTGCTCTGGGAGTGATAGAGCCTAATGCAGATTTGCTCCATGCAGAGCAGTTTCCCCTCTGGGTGGCTGCATGTAGGTATGACATCTGGTACTGCTGCAGCCATCTTGTTATCATGAAGAAAGCCAGGAAGGGGGAGGGGGATTTGTTTTGCTTTTTGGTATGGGAAAGGGAAGAAACATTTAGGGGTGCTTGGAACATTATGGATGGAGGGAAGGAACTGTTTGAAAAGAAAAACTTTTGATACATTTAAACATACTGAAATATTTAAGCTCTGATAAGACAATGGTGTATGATTGTAGGTAATGAGACTGTGGTTGTCCCACAAAGCACTCATTGTTTTTATTGATTTGCTTTCTCAGAAACCATAGCAGGTTTCTGTGTAGTTATGTAGAGTAATGAACTGTTTTAATTGGTTAATTCTTCACCCTGATATTTACAATTTACCCAGATTAAGTGTACAATTTAGTGGCATTAAATACATTCAAATTGTTGTATAACTATCACTACTATTTATTTCCAGAGCTCTTTTTATCATCCCAAACAAAAACCCTGTACCCCTCCCTGCAGCTCCAGGTAACCTCTATTCTACTTTCTGTCTCTGTGAATTTGATTATTCTAGATACCTCATGTAAATGGAATCATACAATATTTGTCTTTTTGTATTCAGCTTATTTTACTTAGCATAACATTTTCAGGGTTCGTGCATGTTGTAGCAGGCATCAAAATTTCATTCCTTTTTATGTCTGAATAATATCCCATTGTGTGAGTATATATCACATTTATTTATACATTCATCTGTTGTTGTACACTCAGGTAGTTTCCACCTTTTGGCTCTTATGAATTAAGCTGCCATGAATATTAGTGTGCAAGTATCTGTTAAGAGTCCCTATTTTCGGATCTCTTGGGTGTATACCTAGCATTGCAATTGCTGGATCAAATGGTAGTTCATGTTTAACTTTTTTTAGAGAAATCACCTATTTTCCACACCAGTTGTACAATTTTACATTACCACCAACAACTCGTGAGAGTCCCACATCCTCGCCAACACTTATTTTATTTTATTTTTTGGCCACACCGCGCGGCATGTGGGATCTTAGTTCCCTGACCAGGGATCGAACCCATGCCCCCTGCATTGGAAGCATGGAGTCTTAACCACTGGACTGCCAGGGAAGTCCAACACTTCTTATTTTTTGATAATAGCCATCCTAATGGGTGTGAAGTGGTATCTCACTGTGGTTTTGATTTGAATTTCCCTAGTGATTAGTGATGTTGAGCATCTTTTCATGTGCTTATTGGCTATCTGTATATTTTCATTGGAGAAATATTCCACTTTATGTGTGTACCACATTTTGTTTACCCGTTCTTTGTTGATGGACACTTGGGTTGTTTCTACCTTTTGGCAGATATTGTGAATAATACTATAATGAACATTTGGCATCCAAGTTTCTGTTTGACTCCCTGTTTTAAATCCTTTGGATATATACCTAGGAGTGGAATTGCTTACCATTTGGTAATTCTATGTTTAGTTTTTTGGGGAACCACCATGCTGTTTTCTGTAGTGCCTGCACCATTTTACTTTGCCATCAGCAATGCACGAGGATTCCAGTCTCTGTACATCCTTGCTAATACTTGTTATTTTCTGTCTTTTTAAAAAAATGTTTCTATAACTGGCCACCCAAATGGGTGTGAAGTGGTATTTCACTGCAGTCTTTAAAAATTTTTATTTATTTATTTATTTATTTATTTCTGTTTGGCTGCATTGGGTCTTTGTTGCTGAACGCTGACTTTCTCTAGTTGTGGTGAGCAGGGGCTACTCTTACTTTTGGTGTGCGGACTTCTCATTGCGGTGGCTTCTCTTGTTGCGGAGCACAGGCTCTAGGTGCATGGGCTTCAGTAGCTGTGGCATGTGGGCTCAGTAGTTGTGGCTCGCGGGCTCTAGAGCACAGGCTCAGTAGTTGTGGTGCACGAGCCTAGTTGCTCCGTGACATGTGGGATCTTCCTGAACCAGGGCTTGAACCTGTGTCCCCTGCACCGTCAGGTGGATTCCTAACCACTGTGCCACCGGGAAGTCCCTCATTGTGGTTTTGATTTGCGTTTTTCCTAATAATTAGTGATGTTGAGTGTCTTTTCATGTGCTTATTGGCCATTTATGTGTTGTTTTTGGAGAAACGCCTATTCAAGTACTTTGCCCATTTTAAAATAGATTTTTGTTGCTGTTGTTAGTTTGTAGCTCTTTATATATTCTGGATATTAATTCCTTATCAGATACATGGTTTAGAGATGTTTTCTCCCATTTCATGGTTTGCCTTCTCACTCTGTTATAGTGTCCTTTGATGTACAGAAGTTTTAAATTTTGACACAGTCTAATTTATGTTTTCTTTTGTCATTTGTGCTTTTGGTGTCATATTCAAGAAATCATGGTCAAATCCATCATGAGGCTTTCCCCCATGTTTCCTTCTAGGAGTTTTATAGTTTTAGCTTTTACATTTAGACCTTTGATCCATTTTGAGTTAATTTTTGCGTATGGCATAAGGTAAGGGTCCAGCTTTATTCTTTTGTATATGGATGTCTAGTTTTCTCAGCATTGTTTGTTGAGAAGTCTGTCTTTCCCATTGAATGGTCTTAGCACCTTGGTTTGAAAATCATTTGGCCATATATTTGACGGTTTTTTTTGGGGGCTCTATCTTTATGCTGATATGTCTGTCTTTATGCCAGTACCACAGTTTTCTGTGCCTTTGTAGCACGTCTTGAAATCAGGAAGTGTGAGTACTCCCACTTTGTTCTTCTTTTTCAAGTTTCTTTTGCCTCTTTGGGGTCCCTTGAGATTCCATATGAATTTTAGGAAGAATTTTTCTATTTCTACAAAAAGTGCCATTGGGATTTTGACAGGAATTGCAATGAATTTGTAGATTGCTTTAGGTAGTATTGTCATATTAACAATATTAATTCTTCCAGTCAGTGATCATGGATGCTTTACATTTATTTAGGTTGTCTTTATTTACTATTATTATTATTATTTTTGGCTGCATTGGGTCTTTGTTGCTGCACATGGGCTTTCTCTGGTTGCGGCGAGCGGGGGCTACTCTTCGTTGCAGTGTGTGGGCTTCTTGTTGCAGTGGCTTCTTGTGGAGCACGGCTCTCGGAGCGTGGGCTTCAGTAGTTGCAGCGTGCGGGCTCAGTAGTTGCAGCATGTGGGCCCTAGAGTGAGCAGGTTTCAGTAGTTGTGGCGCGAGAGCTCAGTAGTTGTGGCTCGCGGGCTCTAGAGCGCAGGCTCAGTAGTTCTGGCACACAGGCTTAGTTGCTCCGCAGCATGCGGGATCTTCCTGGATTAGGGATCACCCGTGTCCCCTGCATTGGCAGGCTTATTCTTAACTACTGCACCACCAGGAAAGTCCTTGGAATTGTTTTCTTAATTTTGTTTTTGTATTGTTCATTGTTAATGTATTTTTGCACGTTAATTTTATATCGTGCAACTGCTGAGTTCATCTGTTAGCCCTAACATTTTGTTGTTTTTTTTTTTTTTGACTGCATTCTTTAATGTTTTCTACATATAAGATCATGTCATCTGCAAACAGAGATCATTTTATTTCTTCCTTTCATATTTGGATGCCTTTTGTTTCTTTTTCTTGCCCAATTACTACTCTGGCTAAAACTTCTAGCACTATGTTGAAAAGGCAAAAGCAGTCATTTTCGTCTTGTTCCTGATCTTAGAGGAAAAGCTTTCAGTCTTTCACACTGAGTATGATGCTTGCTGTAGATTTTTCATAGTTTTTTCTTTTTTTCTTAACAAGGTTAGTTTTCATTTCACTTAACCCAAGCTACTACTTGTTCATGCCCAGACTGTGTGTTTGTTTGTATCTGTAAAAGTATGTATCTGGGCATTTTATCTCTTCTTCTCAGTATTTTTTTTGAACTTTATTTATTTATTTGTTATACAGCAGCATTTTATTAGTTGTCTGTTTTACACATATTAGTGTATATATATCAATCGCAATCTCCCATTTCATCCCACCACCACCCCCTGCCCCCCACTTTCCTTCCTTGGTGTCCATACATTGGTTCTCTACATCTGTCTCTATTTCTCCCTTGCAAACTGGTTCATCTGTACCATTTTTCTATATTCCACATATATGCGTTAATATATGATATTTGTTTTTCTCTTTCTGACTTACTTCAATCTGTATGACAGTCTGTAGGTCCATCCACGTCTCTAAAAATGACCTGACTTCATTCCTTTTTATGGCTGAGTAATATTCCATTGTATATATGTACCACATCTTCTTTATCCGTTAGTCTGTCAGTGGGCATTTAGGTTGTTTCCATGACCTGGTTATTGTAAATAGTGCTTCAGTGAACATTGGGATGCCTGTGTCTTTTTGAATTATGGTTTTCTCAGGGTATGTGCCCAGTAGTGGGATTACTGGGTCATATGGTAGTTCTATTTTTAGTTTTCTAAGGAACCTCCATACTGTTCTCCATAGTGGCTGTATCAGTTTACATTCCCACCAACAGTGCAAGAGTGTTCCCTTTTCTCCACACCCTCTCCAGCATTTGTTTGTAGATTTTCTGATGATGACCAGTCTAACCGGTGTGAGGTGATACCTCATTGTAGTTCTGATTTGCATTTCTCTGATAATCAGTGATGTTGAGCGGCTTTTCATATGCCTCTTGGCCATCTGCATGTCTTCTTTGGAGAAATGTCTATTTAGGTCTTCTGCCCATTTTTTAATTGTGTTGTTTGTTTTTTTTAATATTGAGCTAATGAGTTGTTTATATATTTTGGAGATTAATCCTTTGTCCGTTGATTCATTTGGAAATATTTTCTCCCATTCTGAGGGTTGTCTTTTCGTCTTGTTTATGGTTTCCTTTGCTGTGCAAAAGCTTTTAAGTTTCATTAGGTCCCATTTGCTTATTTTTGTTTTTATTTCCATTTCTCTAGGAGGTGGGTCAAAAAAGATCTTGCTGTGATTTATTTCAGAGTGTTCTTCCTATGTTTTCCTCTAAGAGTTTTATAGTGTCCAGCCTTACATTTAGGTCTTTAATCCATTTTGAGTTTATTTTTGTGTATGGTGTTAGGGAATGTTCTAATTTCATTCTTTTACATGTGGCTGTCCAGTTTTCCCAGCACCACTTATTGAAGAGACTGTCTTTTCTCCATTGTATATCGTTGCCTCCTTTGTCATAGATTAGTTGACCATAGGTGCATGGGTTTATTTCTGGGATTTCTATCCTGTTCCATTGATCTGTATTTCTGTTTTTGTGCCAGTACCATATTGTCTTGATTACTGTAGCTTTGTAGTATAGCCCAAAGTCAGGGAGTCCGATTCCTCCAGCTCCATTTTTTCCCCTCAAGATTGCTTTGGCTACTCGGGGTCTTTTGTGTCTCCATACAAATTTTAAGATTTTTTGTTCTAGTTCTGTAAAAAATGCCATTGGTAATTTGATAGGGATTGCATTGAATCTGTAGATGGCTTTGGGTAGTATAGTCATTTTCACAATATTGATTCTTTCAATCCAAGAACATGGTATATCTCTCCATCTGTGTTTGTCATCTTTGTTTTCTTTCATCAGTGTCTTATAGTTTCTTGAGTACAGGTATTTTACCTCCTTAGGTAGGTTTAGTCCAAGGTATTTTATTCTTTTTGTTGCAGTGGTAAATGGGATTGTTTCCTTAATTTCTCTTTCTGATCTTTCGTTCTTAGTTTATAGGCATGCAAGAGATTTCTGTGCGTTAATTTTGTGTCCTGCAGCTTTACCACATTCATTGATTAGCTCTAGTAGTTTTCTGGTGGCATCTTTAGGAATATCTATGTGTAGTATAATGTCATCTGCAAACAGTGACAGTTTTATTTCTCCTTTTCCAATTTGTATTTCTTTTATTTCTTTTTCTTCTCTGATTGCCGTGGCTAGGACTTCCAAAACTATATTGAATAATAGTGGTGAGAGTGGACATCCTTGTCTTGTTCCTGATCTTAGAGGAAATGCTTTCAGTTTTTCACCATTGAGAATGATGTTTGCTGTTGGTTTGTTGTATATCGCCTTTATTATTTGAGGTAGTTTCCCTCTGTGCCCACTTTCTGGAGAGTTTTTATAATAAATCGGTGTTGAATTTTGTCAAAAGCTTTTTCTGCATCTATTGAGATGATCATATGGTTTTTATTCTTCAGTTTCTTAATATGGTGTATCACATTTGCGTATATCGAAGAATCCTTGCATCCCTGGGATAAATCCCACTTGATCATGGTGTATGATCCTTTTAATGTGTTGTTGGATTCCATTTGCTAGTATTTTGTTGAGGATTTTTGCATCTATATTCATCAGTGATATTGGTCTGTAACTTTCTTTTTTTGTAGTATCTTTGTGTGGTTTCAGTATTGGGGTGATGGTGGCCTTGTAGAATGAGTTTGGGAGTGTTCCTCTGCAATATTTTGGAAGAGTTTCAGGAGGATAGGTGTTAGCTCTTCTCTAAATGTTTGATAGAATTTGCCTGTGAAGCCATCTGGTCCTGGACTTTGTTTGTTGGAAGATTTTTAATCACTCTTTCAATTTCATTACTTGTGATTGATCTGTTCATATTTTTTATTTCTTCCTGGTTCAGTCTTGGAAGGTTGTACCTTTCTAAGAATTTGTCCATTTCTTGCAGGTTGTCCATTTTGTTGGCATAGAGTTGCTTGTAGTAGTCTCTTATGATGCTTTTTATTTCTGTGGTGTCTATCATAACGTCTCCTCTTTCATTTCTAATTTTATTGATTTGAGTCCTCTCCCTCTTTTTCTTGATGAGTCTGGCTAAAGGTTTATCAGTTTTGTTAACAAATTGTTTCTTTGTTTTATTTCATTTATTTCTGCTTTGATCTTTATGATTTCTTTCCCTCTACTATCTTTGGGTTTTCTTTCTCTAGTTCCTTTAGGTGTAAGGTTAGATTGTTTATTTGAGATTTTTCTTGTTTCTTGAGGTTGGATTGTATTGCTATAAACTTCTCTCTGAGAACTGCTTTTGCTGCATTCCATAGGTTTTGGATTGTCATGTTTTTGTTGTCATTTGTCTCTAGGTATTTTTTGATTTCCTCAGTGATCTCTTTGTTATTTAGTAACATATTGTTTAGTCTCCATGTGTTAGTGTTTTTTACGTTTTTTCCACTGTAATTGATTTCTCATCTCATAGCATTGTGGTCGGAAAAGATGCTTGATATGATTTCAGTTTTCTTAAATTTACTGAGGCTTGATTTGTGACCCAAGATGTGATCTGTCCTGGAGAATGTTCTGTGTGCACTTGAGAAGAAAGTGTAATCTGCTGTTTTTGGATGGAATGTCCTATAAATACCAATTAAATCTATCTGGTCTATTGTATCATTTAAAGCTTGTGTTTCCTTATTAATTTTTTGTCTGGATGATTTGTCCATTGGTGTAAGTGAGGTGTTAAAGTCCCCCACTATTATTGTGTTACTGTCGATTTCCTCTTTTATAGCTGTTAGCATTTGCTTTATGTATTGAGGTGCTTCTATGTTGGGTGCATATATATTTATAATTGTTATATCTTCTTCTTGGATTGATCCCTTGATCATTATGTAGTGTCCTTCCATGTCTCTTGTAACATTCTTTATTTTAAAGTCTGTTTTCTCTTATACTAGAACTGCTACTCCAGCTTTCTTTTTCATTCTTTTTTTTTTGCAAGATTAAATATATACTTATATTCATGATAATTAAGTACAAAGTAACATTTCCAGTTAAAACATTTTTCTCTTTGTTTCTGATACAATTATAGTACACAGGTAAACCTTTCCTTCTTATTTCCAGATTTCTGTAAACTTTTCTCCAGAACATTTCTCCACACTGTAGTACTTGCTTTTAGTGCA
>NW_006778765.1:432844-443483 GCF_000442215.2 Lipotes vexillifer
AATGCAACATGAGTGGTATTTCTCCTGAGGGTCCCAATAGTAAATGTAGCTTAACCAACGGTGAAATCAGTTCTTACAAACCACCTATGAAAAACATGCATTTGATCTCCATAAAATGTAGGATTGCCAACACTCCATAACAGGAATTCCATGGCTACTTATAAATACATTTCTTGAAGAAGTATTTGGGCAATTCCTGTAATACCATAGGCTGGCAAACCAAATGTTTAATCCAATGGTTTTATTACCCTCAATTTAACTTCACTCTGTTGAACACCTGATTACTTATGACCATAAGTCAAGAAATAAACAATGGGGCTTCCCTGGTGGCACAATGGTGGGAGTCCGCCTGCCAATGCAGGGGACAGGTGTTTGAGCCCTGGTCCGGGAATATTCCACGTGCCGCGGAGCGGCTGGGCGTGTGCACCACAGCTGCTGGGCTTGCGCTCTGGAGCCTGTGAGCCTAGAGCCTGTGCTTAGCAGCGGGAGAGAAGCCCACGCACCGCAACAGAGACCCAACACAGCCAAATAAATAATAAATAACTAAAAATAAAGAAATAAACAATGATGTGGAGTAACCCCAAAGCAATAAAAATGAACACTCTTTGATAAACTAAGCAGAAATAACATTAGTGATGTCATGCAGTTTCTGAGATATCATAGAAAAATTGTTTCTTAATATTGATAGGAAAATTATGTATCAGTGAAAATGCAGGCTTAGAAATATAGTACCGAGAGTTTCAATTTGTGATGTCTTCACTGCTGAGGGAAAATGGAATTCTTATTACTAAAGAGAGCTGATCTCTTGGGTGTTGTTGATGGCTCCGTAACTGAGCTTAGTGTTTAATGATGTTGTACAAATAAAATGCAGTGGGGGAAATATGAAATTCCAGCTCGCTCTCTTTTTTTTTTTTTTCCCGGTATGTGGGCCTCTCACTGTCGTGGCCCCTCCCGTTGCGGAGCACAGGCTCCGGACGTGCAGGCTCAGCGGCCATGGCTCACAGGCCCAGCCGCTCCGCGGCACGTGGGATCTTCCCGGACTGGGGCACGAACCCGTGTCCCCTGCATCAGCAGGTGGACTCTCAACCACTGCGCCACCAGGGAAGCCCAAGCCTGTGTCTTTTGATTGGAGCATTTAATCTATTCACATTTAAATTCACATTTAAGGTAATTATTGATATGTATGTTCCTATTACCATTTTCTTAATTGTTTTGGGTTTGTTTTTGTAGGTCCTTTTCTTCTCTTGTGTTTCCCACTTAGAGAAGTTCCTTTAGCATTTGTTGTAGAGCTGGTTTGGTGGTGCTGAATTCTCTTAGCTTTTGCTCCTCTGTAAAGCTTTTGATTTCTCCGTCGAATCTGAGTGAGATCCTTGCCTGGTAGAGTAATCTTGGTTGTAGGTTCTTCCCTTTCATCACTTTAAATATATTGTGCCACTCCCTTCTGGCTTGTAGAGTTTCTGCTGAGAAATCAGCTGTTAACCTTATGGGAGTTCCCTTGTATGTTATTTGTTGCTTTTCCCTTATTGCTTTTAATCATTTTTCTTAGCGTTTAATTTTTGTCACTTTGATTACTGTGTGTCTTGGCATGTTTCTCCTTGGGTTTATCCTGCCTGGAACTCTCTGCGCTTCCTGGACTTGGGTGGTTATTTCCTTTCCCATGTTAGGGACGTTTTTGACTATAATCTCTTCAAATATTTTCTCGGGTCCTTTCTCTCTCTCTTCTCTGTCTGAGACCCCTATAATGCAAATGTTGGTGCATTTAATGTTGTTCCAGAGGTCTCTTAGGCTGTCTTCATTTCTTTTCACTGTTTTTTGTTTATTCTGTTCCGTGGCAGTGAATTCCACCATTCTTTCTTCCAGGTTACTAATCCGTTCTTCTGCCTCAGTTATTCTGCTATTGATTTCTTCTAGTGTATTTTTCACTTCAGTTATTGTATTGTTCATCTCTGTCTGTTTTTTAATTCTTCTGGGTCTTTGGTAAACATTTATTGCATCTTCTTGATCTTTGCCTCCATTCTTTTTCCAAGGTCCTGGATCATCTTCACTATCATTATTCTGAATTCTTTTTCTGGAAGGCTGCCCAGCTCCACTTCATTTAGTTGTTTCTCTGGGGTTTTATCTTGTTCCTCATCTGGTACATAGTCCTCTGCCTTTTCATTTTGTCTGTCTTACTGTAAATGTGGTTTTTGTTCCACAGGCTGCCGGATTATAGTTCTTCTTGCTTCTCCTGTCTGCCCTGTGATGGATGAGCGTATCTAAGAGGCTTGTGCAAGCTTCATGATGGGAGGGACTGGTGGTGGATAGAGCTGGGTATTGCTCAGGTGGGCAGAGCTCAGTAAAAGTTTAATCTGCTTGTCTGCTGGTGGGTGGGGCTGAGTTCCCTCCTTGTTGGTTGTTTGGCCTGGGGCGATCTAGCACTGGAGGCTACGGGGCTCTTTGGTGGGGCTAATGGCAGACTCCAGGAGGACTCCTACGCCAAGGAGTAGTTCCGAGAACTTCTGCTGCTAGTGTCCTTGTCCCCACTGTGAGCCACAGCCACCCTCCGCCTCTGCAGGAGACCCTCCAACACTAGCAGGTAGGTGTTGAGTCTCCTGTGGGGTCACTGCTCTTTCCTGCTGGGTCCTGATGTGCACACTACTTTGTGTGTGTCCTCCAAGAGTGGAATTTCTGTTTCCCCCAGTCCTGTGGAAGTCCTGCAGTCAAATCCTGTTAGCCTTCAAAGGTTGATTCTCTGGGAATTCCTCCTCCTGTTGCCGGACCCCCAGGTTGGGAAGCCTGACATGGGGCTCAGAACCTTAATTCCAGTGGGTGGACTTCTGTGTTATAATTGTTTTCCAGTTTGTGACTCACTTACCCAGCAGTTATGGGATTTGATTTTATTGTGATTGTGTCCCTCCTACCATCTCGTTGTGGCTTCTCCTTTGTCTTTGGATGTGGGGTATCCTTTTTGGTGAGTTCCAGTATCTTCCTGTCGATGATTGTTCAGTAGTTAGCTGTGATTCTGGTGCTCTTGCAAGAAGGAGTGAGCACACGTCCTTCTACTCTACCATCTTGACCTCCTCTCAGTATTCGTGCCTCATTTTGTTGGTAGTTCTGTATCTTTTCCAATCTCGATTCTTTTTTTTTAAAGATTTATTTATTTATTTATTTTATTTATCTTTGGCAGTGTCAGGTCTTAGTTGCAGCACTCCGGGTCTTTGTTGTGGCATGCGGGCTTCTCTTCAGTTGTGGCGTGTGAGTTTTCTCCTCTTCAGTTGTGGTGTGCAGGTTCCAGGGTGTGTGAGCTCTGTAGTTGTGGCACGCAGGTTCCAGAGCGCATGGGCTGTGTAGTTAGTGGCACACAGGCTCTCTAGCTGAGGTGCGCGAGCTCAGCAGTTGTGACTCCTGGGCTTAGTTGCCCTGCGGCATGTGTGATCTTACCTCCCTGACCAGGGATTGAAGCCATGTCCTCTGCATTGTAAGGTGGATTCTTTACCACTGGAGCACCAGGGAAGTCCCTCGAGTCATTCTTTTTTTTACCATATTTGTTAATACCAAAGATCAAGATATATGTAAAAACTTTTTTATATAATTTAAGAGTAATTTAAAATTACACAAGTTAACATGTGGTTATTGTTGGAAAAAATAGGTAGAAATGAATAAAAAGAAAAAAATTTACTTAGCCCAGATCTCACCAATCAGAAATATTTATTTCATGGTTCCCCCCAGACTCCCATAGTGAAATGAAACTGATTTGAAAGTTGAACTTCAAGATGTTTTTAAAGATTTTATTGAAGTATAGTTTATTTACAATGTTGTGTTAATTTCTGCTGTACAGCAAAGTGATTCAGTTATACATATATATACTTTTTCATATTCATTTCCATTATGGTTTATTACAGAATATTGAGTATAGTTCTCTGTGCTATACAGTAGGACATTGTTGTTTATCCATTCTGTATATAAAAGCTTACATCTGCTAGCCCCAACCTCCCACTCTATCCCTCCCCTAATCTCCTCTCCCTTGGCAACCACCAGTCTGTTCTCTGTGTCTGTGATTCTGTTTCTGTTTCATAGATAGGTTCATTTGTGTCATATTTTAGATTCCACCTATAAGTGATACCATATGGTATTTGTCTTTCTCTTTCTGATTTACTTTGCTTAGTGTGATAACCTTTATGTTCCTCCGTGTAGCTGCAAATGGCATTATTTCATTCTTTTTTATGGCTGGGTAATATTCCATTGTATATATACACCATACCTTTTTTATCCATTCATCTGTCGATGGACATTTAGGTTGTTTCCATATCTTGGCTATTGTACGAGTGCTGCTGTGAACCTAGGAGGTGCTTGTATCTTTTTGAATTCTAGTTTTGTCTGGATATATGCCTAGGAGTGGGATTGCTGGATCATACAGTAATTCTATTTTTAGTTTTCTGAGGAACCTCGATACTGTTCTCCACAAGGATTCTTTCAATTATAATTAATAGAAGTCCATCTCAAACTGAAGCAGAAAGGAGAATTTATTGGTTCATATAACCAAAAAAGGCATGAATGCATCTGGCCTCAGGAGACTGGGTTCAGGGCCATAAGACATCAGAACATCTGTGTTTCCATTTTACATTTTGGCATATGCCTATGTGTTGGACTCATTTTTGCAGTCATTAACTTTAAAAAATTTACTGTTTTCATTATTGGGGAACATAGCTCCTGGTCGCTCTAGGGTTACATCTTTACAGTCCATGATGGAATAGGAAAGAGCTAGTTCCTGTTGGGAAGACTTTGGGGAGTGAATGATTTGGCCCAGTCTACTTTACATGCTCACTTGTGGTTGAGGGGGTCTGACTGATAGCCCCACTGAAATCACATAGAGTGGGAAAATTTCTGTAAAATGTGAGGATTAGGAATGCTGGGCACACAGAACAGTAAGGAGATAAGACGGCCTGATGCACATACGCCACATGCACACAAAGCAACAGTTAATGTCAAACATGTGATAGCAGTAGAATGTGCCAAGGACTTCCCTGGTGGTGCAGTGGTTAAGAATCTGCCTGTCAATGCAGGGGACATGGGTTCGAGCCCTGGTCCAGGAAGATCCCACATGCCACGGAGCAACTAAGCATGTGTGCCACAACTACTGAAGCCCATGTACCTAGAGCCCGTGCTCCCCAGCAAGAGAAGCCACCGCAATGAGAAGCCCGTGCACTGCAACAAAGAGTAGCCCCCGCTCTCTGCAACTAGAGAAAGCCTGCGTGCAGCAACAAAGACCCAACACAGCCAAAAAAAAAAAAAAAAAAAAAAAAAAGGCTTCTCTTAATCTACATGGTTAATTTCCAATTAAAAAAAAAAAAAAGTAGAATGTGCCAGATGACTTCACAGACTGGGGGAAGTAATTTCCAAGATTGAAAACACTGAGTCTTGATGCGTGGATTGGATTTTTGTCAGTGAAGAGGAAGCATGAGAAGAGATCCAGGCAGTAGGAAACAGTGAGGTATGGACTGGAGACTTGTGCAAGGTATGTACTGGAGACTTGTTTTGGAGAACTGTGAATAGAACAAATCTCGTGTCATTGGGAGAAGATCGGGAGGATAGGTTTGGCTGAGAGTGTTAAGGGCCTTGAATGTAAGAAGAAGGAATTTGCCTTTTATTCTGTGTGCCGTGGGGGGGCGGCCAGTGAAACATTTTGATGAAGGGAAAAAGCAATTTCAGGAATGGAAGTGGAGGAGCATAAGAGTGATTTTAGATTCAGAAAAACTAGATAAACGAATAATAGAATTTATTTTCAGAGGAGCTAGGCACTACTGTTCCTAACATGAAAAACCTACAAGGACTGTTAACAAATCACTTTACTGCCTTCTATTTGCCTCTTCAGTAAAATAAAATAAATATATTGTAGTAATCTTTCCTTACATCAGATTAGAGTTAATATATAAAATTGTTTCAATAAGAAAATATTGTGTTGTAATAGGCATTATTGCTTTATAAATGATTTATTAACTTTTTTCTTTTTTTCGGTACGCGGGCCTCTCACTGTTGTGGCCTCTCCTGTCGTGGAGCACAGGCTCCGGACACGCAGGCTCAGCGGCCACGGCTCACGGGCCCAGCAGCTTCACGGCATGTGGGATCTTCCTGGACCGGGGCACGAAACTGTCTCCCCTGCATCGGCAGTGGACTCTCAACCACTGCGCCACCAGGGAAGCCCATGACTTATTAACTTTGATATGTATGAGAGAGTATTTTTCTCTGTGGTATTTGGAGATTATAAGTTGGAAATAGATTGTTGATTGAGGAGATTACCTTTACATTTTATTAGCTCATAAAGTAGATGGAACTAATACCTTGGGTTGCATTTTCTTTTAAATTATTTTAATTAGGTAGATGACAGAAACAAGTTCTGAAACTAAACTTTAGCGCTACGTGTTAATTTTTTTCCCTTCTAGTCATATATATTTTTTTAATTACTAAGAATTCTCAAAGCTGCCTTTGTAACTGTGATTTTTGACACCTATGCCCTAAATCAGTGCTATAACTGCTGAGTGCACTGCTTGCGCCCCTGGGTCTCAAATTCTTGGAGAGAAAGCTTCAACTCTTCTGTCTGTACCTCGCCCTAATAATTCACTGTCTCTTTGGCCAGGATGGGAGACAGACCCTTGCTGTCCTCTTCCATCTATCCTTCATGCCTCTACTCTTAGATCCCCCTTTTGCCATTCTGCAAACCACCTCTTTGAAATCTTTATTCTTCTCCTGACCTCACCAGACATTACATGCTCTCCTCCCCATCTCATGACTGAAACTCGTTTGGGACTCAGTTGGGGTACCTAGTTTATCTCTTACATTAAAGCATATTCACCCCCTTAAAAATTTCTCTTTGCCTGTAGTGTGTTTGAAACACGTTTTTAAAAGATAGTTTCTGGGGCTCCCCTGGTGGCGCAGTGGTTGAGAGTCCGCCTGCCGATGCAGGGGACACGGGTTCGTGCCCTGGTCCAGGAAGATCCCACATGCCGCGGAGCGGCTGGGCCCGTGAGCCATGGCCGCTGAGCCTGCACGTCCGGAGCCTGTGTTCCGCAACGGGAGAGGCCACAACAGTGAGAGGCCCGCGAACCCCGCCCCCTGCAAAAAAAAGAAGGTAGTTTCTAACTTGAAGTGCTCTTTTCTTGAAGTGCAAAAAGATAACCCAATAGTTCTTAATTTATAAGCAGCTGGTTTTCATGTAAAAGAGGAAACTCTGAATTCTGTTCTGATGGCTAGTGTTTGTATTAAAAGATTTAGCAATGGTGGTTTCTTTTTTATTTCACATATAGGAAAGTAAACTTTAGTGTTGATTCTATGATATTTTTGTATTACTAGAGTTACACTGAAAAGAGTACAACTTTAGAGACATTGTGGAATGCTTATATAGATGCAGTGTGCTTATACATGGTATAGGCAAATACGATGGATTTAATTTTTAAAAATCCTTACAGCTTTTAAAAACTGTGGAAGTAATACTCAAAGCCTCTTAACTCATTTCCCCAAGTGTATCCCCACTTCTTCCCTCACCCAGCTCAGGTAACTGCTATAAATGATTTGATATTTCTTTCTATGTATATATAAATAAGTTATGTACATACTTTTAAAAAGTAAATTGTGGAATAATAATTTCAGACACTTACATAGTACTTTGTACCAGGTACTATTCTAAGCACTTAACGTATATTAACTGTAATCTTCACCATAATCCTATGAAGTATATGCTATTATCATCTCCATTTTTAAAGATGAGGGAACTGAGACACAGGAAGGCTGAGTGCCTGCCTTGTCCATTGTCACACAACCAGTAAGTTGTAGAGCCAAGATTCAAACTCAGGCATTCTGGTTTTGGAGTCTGTATCTTCAGCCATTATCTCTGCTGGGAAGATGCATAACCTTTCTGTGGCCAGTAAGTCAGAACAAACCTACCTTTGTCCCAGAGCATGGACTTGAGAAACCAAATCTTGGTTTTGCTTTTTAAACCTTGTAAGTAAAAATTTTATTACATATCAATTGTCTTTTATAGCTGTCATCTTTAATCTAGTGGTACTTTATTTGGGGGTGAGGGGGGCAAGCGTCAAATTCCATTTTGAGAATATAATGAATGTTACAGATCATGTCTGCAGGAAAATTCACGTATGCCAAAATAAAAATTTACCAGCCATATCAGAATATTTATGGACTTCTGGAAGCCCATCTTTGGATTCATTTAAGAACCACTACTTAAAACATTTCAGCTTGTCTTTTTTCTCTACATTGTGTATACATTTTATTTTTTTAGCCTGCCCTTAATGTTACTGACTTACTTTCTTTTACAGGATTGTTTCTACTTCTTGTTTTGCCATTTTTCTTTTTTTTCTTCTTCATTTAGTATGATCACAGACTCATGGATTTTTATTTATTTCATATGATATAAACAGTCATTCTGATTGTAATTCTCAAATTGTCCTAATGCTTTTAAAGTTCTACTGTGAGGATTTCCTCTGTAGAGACACCTGCTTTCATCTGCTTTGTTCTGATAATTGACAATATTTGGTCTTAGGTCTTAAAGTGTGTGTGCTATTTTTACTTTTTTGACGTAAAAGTTATATAAAATTTCCTTGTTTCCTGCAATTAGTTTTCTTTTATGTTTGTTTATCATTGTTTGCATACTATTTTTTTTTCTTTTTTTGTGTTTAAAAAAATCCTTATTTGAGAGATAATTCACATACCATATAGCTCACCCTTTAAAGTGTACAATTCACTTATTTTTAGTATATTTATAGAGTTGTGCATTCATCACCACTACCTTAATTCCAGAACATTTTCATCACTCCTAAAAGAAACCCTATAGCCATCAGCAGTCACTCCCTATTCCCTCTCCGTCACCCCAGCAACCTCTAGTCAACTTTTTGTCTAATGATTTGTCTGTTATGGGCATTTCAAGTAAATGGAATCATACAATATGTGGCCTTCTGTGTCTGGCTTCTTTCACAGGGCATAATGTTTTCAAGATTCATCCATGTTGTAGCATATGTCAGTACTTCATTCCTTTTTATGGCTGGTAATATCCCATTGTATGGGTATACCACATTTTGTTTATCTCTTTACCAATTGAAGGATATTAGAATTCTTTCCACTTTTTGGCTGTTATGAATAATTGTGCCATGAATATTCATGTACAAGTTTTTGTGTGAATGTTTTCAGTTCTTTTGGAAATATGCACAGAGTGGAATTGCTGGATCATATGGTAATTTTTAATTTTTTGAGGAATTGCCATGTTGTTTTCCATAGCACCTGCATCATTTTACATGTCCTCCAGCAGTGCACTAGGGTTCCACTTTCTCCACATCTTTGCCAAAACTTGTTATTTTCTGCCTTTTTTAAAAAAAATTTATTTATTTTATTTATTTTTGGCTGCATTGGGTCTTTGTTGCTGCGTGCAGGCCTTCTAGTTGCGGCGAGTGGGGGCTGCTCTTCGTTGCGGTGCACAGGCTTCTCATTGCGGTGGCTTCCCTTGTTCTGAAGCATGGGCTGTAGGTGTGTGGGTTTCAGTAGTTGTGGCACGTGGGCTCAGTAGTTGTGGCTCACGGGCTCTAGAGCATAGACTCAGTAGCTGTGGCGCACAGGCTTAGTTGCTCAGTAGCTGTGGTGCACAGGCTTAGTGGGATATTCCTGGACCAGGGCTCGAACCTGTGTCCCCTGCATTGGCAGGAGGATTCTTAACCACTGCGCCACCAGGGAAGCCTTTTTCTGCCTTTTTTTTTTTTTTGCGATACGTGGGCCTCTCACTGTCGTGGCCTCTCCCGTTGCCGGGCGCGCAAGCTCAGCGGCCATGGCCCACGGGCCCAGCCGCTCCGCGGCACGTGGGATCCTCCCGGACCGGGGCATGAACCCGTATCCCCCGTACCGGCAGGCTGACCCCCAACCACTGCGCCACCAGGGAGGCCCTTTCTGCCTTTTTGATGATAGCAATTCTGGTGGGTGTAAGGTGGTATCTCATTGTGGTTTTGATTTGCATTTCCCTAATGGCTAACGATGTTGAGCCTCTTTTCATGTGCTGTTGTTCATTTGTATATATTTTTTGGTGAAATGTCTATTAAAATCCTTTGCCTATTTTTGAATTGGGTTTTTTATTTTTGTTGTTTATTACTTTCCTTATATATTTTTTAATATTTAAAGCCTTTTAAGAGTTGATTTGTAAATATTTTCTGCTGGTCTATGGACTATCTTTTCACTCTCTTAATAGTGTCCCTTGCTGCACAAAAGCTTTTAACTTTGTTGAAGTTCAGTTAATCTATTTTCTTTTGTTGTTCTTATCCAAGAAACTATTGCCAAATCAGATGTCATGAGTATTTGCCCAATTTTTTTTCTTAGAGTCTTATAATTTCAGCTCTTATATTTAGATCTTTGATCCATTTTGAATTAATTTTGTATATAGTGTAAGGTAAGGATTCAGCTTCATTATTTTGCATGTGGATATTCAGTTTTCCTAGCAGTACTTGCTGAACAGTCTTTTAAAAAAATTTTTTAATTTAATTTATTTTATTTTAAATTTTTTGGCCGCACTGCATGGCATGTGGGATCTCAGTACCCTGACCAGGGATTGAACCCACGTCCCCTGCATTGGAAATGCGGAGTCTTAACCACTGGACCACCAGGGAAGTCCCTG
>NW_006778765.1:443504-447500 GCF_000442215.2 Lipotes vexillifer
TGAACAGTCTTTTGTTTCCCCATTTAATGGCCTTCAAACCTTGTTAAAATCTGTTGGCTACATGTGGCAGGATTCATTTCTGGCTCTTAATTATATTCCATTGATCTATATATCCTTATGCCAGTACCACACTATTTTGATTATTGTAGTTTTGAAGTAAGTTTTGAAACTTGAAAGTGTGAGTCATCCAACTTTGTTCTTTTTTAAGATTGCTTTGGGTGTTTGGGGCCTCTGGAAATTCCATATGAATTTTAGGATGTGTTCTTCTATTTCTTGGGGATTGTGGTAGGGATTCCATTGAATCTGTAGATTACCTTGGGTAGAATTGTCATCTTAACAGTATCAATTCTACCATTCCATGAACATGGGATATCTTTCTACTTACTTAGATCTTTAATTTCTCTCAGCAGTGTTTTGTAGTTTTCAGTCTTGTACCTCTTTGGTTAAATTTATTCCTAAGTATCTTACTATTTTTGGTGCTATTGTATATGGAATTGATATAGCTGAAGGCTGTTTTATTAAGTTCTCCATCTCTTTTTTTCCCTTGCAGTGTTTTGTTAAAGAAACTGAATCTTTTGTCTCATGGTGTGATCATGTTTCTGTGAATTCATTTAATATGCTCCTTTTTCCTGATATTTCCTTTAAGTTGGCAGTTAGTTCTATAGGTGTCCCCATATTAAGGTTTGAGTTTTTTTTTTAAAATAAATGATTACTTTATAGATGGCATTATGTACTTTGTTTAGTAGTTACATAGTTTCTTGTTTCCTCTTTTTGCGATGTTAGAGCTATTGATGATCATTTCCTATACCCATACATTTATTGGGGATTGCAAAATGGTGATATTCTACCTTTGCCATCACTTCTTTGTTTATTGTCTAGGATATTTTTTATAAAGAGAAACTTTTCCTTAACTATTTGGGTATTCAGAGGTATATAGTTTGTTCAGGAAAATCATGATATATGTTCTGTTTTTCTTTTTTCTTTCCTGTTTTGCTAATTTTCACAGTAGTGAGTTGATTCCCTTAGCAATCTCTGAAAAGTGACCATAAGCTTATTTTTGAACCATTGTTATTATTAACTCAGAGATTTAAATATACTGATATACTATTCTTTTAGTGAGTAGTGGGACTCTCCTGGTGTTGAAAGTCCTTTTGACCTGACCATAGTAGTTTTTGATAGCTTCCTTGGTTTTTAGTATGACAAGATAATCTATGCTTATCTTAAGCATTTCCTGTCCTAAACTTGGCATTTTCCCAAGGAGCCCTGGTTCCTTTTAGTGAGAAAGAGTATATTTAGAAAGCACAATTTCAGTGCTAGATATTTGTCATTGTTTCTAGGCTTTGTCAGGAACTGTGCATTGCTACAGTGTCTTTACTTAACTTCATAAATCTTACATCTGCATCTTCCCTCCCTTAAAAACAAATTCCTAAGTACTTACTTACTTGCCTTATTCCCCATTACTCACACAACAGTCTTAGAATAGCATTACTATCACTGTATCAACAGTATGATTAGTGAAAGCAGATTAAGATTTTTTTGAAGTTCTTTTTATCCTTAGAATATATTCCATTAGGGATATTTGGTCAAATTACTTTCTTTTGACATTACTTGGAATAGTTCCTGTCTTTTTGGTTATACTACTAACTTGGCTGTACATGTAGGTTTATTTAATTTATTTTACTTTCCATTTTTAGGACTTTTTTTGTTAATTTATAGCTCAGTTTTGCTATTATAGAAAACAGTATGCTGCAGATCTTGCTGCATATATATTTATTTACTTGATGGTTATCGAGTATTGATTTCTAGAAGTGGAATTGTGTCAAAGCATGTGAAATCTTAAAATGGACCCATTTCTACCACCTTTTTAAGAAAAAAATCTTACACTTTGTATTCTGGTCATATATGTGCACATCTTTATCAGCACTGTTTGGGTATTAATCTTTGACAATCTGATAAAAAAATAAAAATGATACTTTTTAGCAATCTTTGTTACTGTGGTTAATATTTTTTCATGTGTTTTTTGGCCTATTTGTATCTTTCGCCCAGTTTTCTTATGGGCAAAAAAAGTCTGTATTTTTCTTTTTGATTGTAAAAACTATGTCCATACTGAATGTAGAACGCTTTGATTCTTGCTGGCATTTTTCCATTTTTCTTTCAGAATTTTTAGATATTATATATGGACATCTAAAAAGTTTTACATGTAGTAAAATCCATTACTTGTTTAGAACAAACCAGTTTATAGGTTTGATGCAATCCCGTCAAAATGCCACCAGTACCTTTCACTGAATTTTATAATCATTTTCTCCAGTTTGTCTGTAAGAAGAAATATAGGAGGGCTTCCCTGGTGGTGCAGTGGTTGAGAGTCCACATGCCAATGCAGGGGACACGGGTTCGAGCCCTGGCCCAGGAGGATCCACATGCCGCGGAGCAGCTAAGCCCATGCGCCACAACTGAGCCTGCGCTCTAGAGCTCGCGTGCCACACCTACTGAAGCCCGCATGCCTAAGAGCCCGTGCTCCACAGCAAGGGAAGCCACTGCAGTGAGAAGCCCATGCACCGCAACGAACAGTAGTCCCCACTCGCTGCAACCAGAGAAAGCCTGGACACAGCAGTGAAGACCCAATGCAGCCAAAAAAAAAAAAAGAAAAGAAAAAAACAAACATAGGAGCTTAGTCTTAAAAGAGTAATGGGGGGAGGTACTTAACTTTACCATGTGAGGTAGTAGCAATTAAAAGTGGGGTATTGGGATGATTGATACTTGAAACAGAATAATGTTCCAGAAATACCTTCTTTATATTTATGAAACTAGTATATGATAAATGAAATATCTATGTAAACAATTAGAAAGAAGAAAACTAATTTAATAGTAAAGGAGGCAGAATAATATGGGTCAATCCTGCAGTACAGTTCTTGTAGTGAGTATCTTTTGTTTGAGTTGGTGGAGGAAGTAATTGAGTGGAAAGAGGTAGATATTTTTCTCTGAGCCACACTGATACAAAGTCAGTTTGGACTATGAGTCTATTACCATGACAACTCATTTTTGAAATCAGAAGAGATTTGATTTTGTAGCATTATATGGGTGGGCTGGTACAACAATCCAAGATTGTGTAGTGGATTTGCTTCAGAATGCATCTTTTGACCCTTCTTTCATGATCTAGCAAAGATTAAGCTTTCCCTCATGAGTGTGTGCGTGTGTGTGTGTGTGTGTGTGTGTGTGTGTGTGTATAGGTATGTATATAAAGGTAGAAATATTAGAGAAGTATGTATACACTGTAGACAAAATAGGTAAGCTGAACAAGAGGCAAATAAAAATATTCTTATAACCTAGTTGCAACCACTTTTATTTGTATATTCCACAAAAAAATGGAATCATGGTATAAATATTGTTTATAATCTTTTTCTACTTAACACAGTATGAAAGATTTCAAGCTAAATATTTGTAAAATTTTTAAAATTAGTGTATCTGTCTCTGTTAACACGTTTTTCAAATGTCTTCAGTCTTATTTTGCCACTGATGAATTCTTAATTACTTGGGGATTAAGATGGCGCAAAACTGAAAGAATAATGGTAAAGGGCATAGTTGCTGTTGTTTTGTTTTTTTGGAGAATAGGCTGAGAAGGGGCACGGTGGGTGTGAGCGATCACTTAGGAGGCCATTGCAGGAGTCCAGGCGAACTTGGATTCAAAAGGTAAAAAAAGGTTACGAAGCTGCAAAGAGCTGCTGTTATCATTATGTTTGTATTTATCTGTCGGGGTCTGGGCAGGAAAGAGATTGCACAGTCAAATGGGATAATCTGAACAGGGTTTAATAAAGGGACTACTTCTGAAGGTGAGCCAGGAGCTAGGGAAACGAATAGGGTGCAGTACCCCGGTGGTTGGTTCCACCACTAGGACTGAAGGGGCAAGTGAGGGAATAGTTACAGAAACTACAGGAGCTGTGGCCTTCAGCAGAGGGAAGCAGCCAACTCCCAGGGCCCAGCAGGGATAAACATCTCAAC
>NW_006778765.1:447510-482300 GCF_000442215.2 Lipotes vexillifer
GCCTGTTCTCTAGCATCTGGCAGTGTTCTCCACCGGATTTACCCAACCACCACGGGGCAAAGAGGAGGCTGTTGATGCTGCCCGAGAGGGCAGGCTCTCCGGGGTATAGAGCGAGGTGGAGGAGGGTAGAAAGTGGATCTCAGGGTCAAACAAATCTTGCAACATCATATGGATCATGCATTTCTTCCCTCTCATCTCACAGTCCTTCCCCTGCCACCACCAATGAAATGATAAATTCTTTGTAGGTGGAGATTATTTTCTTTTTAAAAAATTTTTATTTTATATTGGAGTACAGTTGATTAACAATGTTGTGTTAGTTTCAGGTGTACAGCAAAGTGATTCAATTATACATATATATGTATCTATTCTTTTTCTAATTCTTGAAGCTCGCAGTGACCAGTAACTTCTAATGTACCTGACAGACAGAGGAGAATAGAGTGAAACAGTCTATAACTAATAGGTTTATTCTTTGTGATATTCCTGCAAACAGAGTATAGGCCTGAAAGTAGATCCATGATTACAGGGAGAAAGATCTGCTTTCTTCTGAGCCTCTTGCTTTTCTAGCAAATATAATTTTTTTCTTTTCTACTTATACATTAATTTAAAAAATCACTTGAAAGCCAGTCTTGAATGAAGATAGTTATTAAAGTGGAAAGTTTACATATGTTCTCTGAATAGGCATGAAACACCCAATTTCAAACAAGGAAAGCCATTGGTAATTTTAATGTTCTTGTCAATTAGTGACAGAGGTTAGGAAGACAGGAGTGATGAATGCTTTGGAGATTGAAATAATAGCAAGGCCCTTGATAAAGAATTTGTTAGGGAGTACATAGAGGATCTGGTGAAGTTAAATTCCTAAATGCTAATGCAATTCATTGTAGTTTTACTATAAGCCATGGCTCAGAGATTGCATACTTTTGACCTTAGGACACTTGGCTCATTGTTAGTATGTGGGTGCCTGCAAGGATTTGAGAGACGCTGGAACATGATTTTTTCTCCACTGTGATGAAGGGTTCAACCCAGTAAATCCTAGAGAAGACCATTTTTCCCCACTTGGTACTTAAAGGAGGATGCTGTTGAGTATTTGCTGTTTCTTAACATTTTCCAAATCTGTATGGCATTAAATGGTAGAAGTTGGTCTAACTGCTTTGTTATGTGTTTGTTCAGAATTTTGTTTTCCGTGGGGAATTTACAGCAGAAGGTTGAATAATGCTACTACTATTTAGAAATATAGCCAAATACTTTAATAAGAACATACTAATTACCAATGTCTTAGTCCAGTTCAGACTGCTATAACAAAAGTATTATAGACTGGGTAGCTTAAATAACAGACATTTATTTCTTGTAGTTCTAGAGGCTGAAAGGTCTGAGATCAGGGTGCTAGGATGGTCAGGTTTGGATAAAGGCCCTTGTCAGGGCTGCAGACTGCCGACTTCTGTGTCCTCACATTGTGAAAGGGGAGGGGGATCTCTCTGAGATCTTGATTTGTAAGTGCACTACTCCCATACATGAAGGAACCACTTTGATGACCTAATCACCTCCCACAGGCCCCATTTCCAAATGCCATCATACTGGGGATTACGTTTCAACATAGGAATTCTGGGGGGACACAAGTGTTATCTTTAGTAACCAGTAAGCAAATTTGATATCTTCAGTAGAGATTAAATATATACATATATATGTACGCATTCAAATAGGCTCATGCTATTCACACACACGCACACAATTTTATAGCTTGGGCTTTTTTTTTTTAACAATGGAAAGGCTGATATTAGGTAGTATATGTTCCTCTGTTTCATCCTTTACATTTTTATGCACATTGTAGAATCAGTTTATTGATTTCCACAAAATGTCTATTGGGATTTTGGTTGAGATTGCATAGAATCTAATGATCAACTTGGGGAAAATCTGTATCTTTATACTGTTGAGTCTTGGAATTCATGAATAGGATGTATGCCTTCATTTATTAGACTTTTACTATATCTAATGTCATATAGTTTTCTGTATAGAGTTCTTCCATATGTCTCTTATATTTATTTATAGTTACTTGACATTTAAAAAAAAATTAATTAATTAATTAATTTTGGCTGTGTTGGGTCTTCATTTCTGTGCGTGGGCTTTCTCTAGTTGCGGTGAGCGGGGACCACTCTTCATCGCGGCGCGCAGGCCTCTCACTATCGCGGCCTCTCTTGTTGTGGAGCACAGGCTCCAGATGCGCAGGCTCAGTAGTTGTGGCTCACGGGCCTAGTTGCTCCGCAGCATGTGGGATCTTCCCAGACCAGGGCTCGAACCCGTGTCCCCTGCATTAGCAGGCAGATTCTCAACCACTGCGCCACCAGTGAAGCCCTACTTGACATTTTTGATGCTGTTATAAATTGTATATTTCTAAAACATTTCATTTTCTAGTTGTTTGTTCCTGTATAGACTTAAAAAAATTCATATTGTATCTAGTGACCTTGCTACACATTGACATATTTTCTGTGTTGGTTTATGTCTAGGTTCTTTGGGATTTTTTCAGACCTGCAGATAATGATACTATTATTTCTTTGTTTCTAATCATTATACCTTTTATTTCTCTTTCTGCTTTATTTGCACAGGGTGGCCCTTCAGTGTAATGTTGAATAGAAATGGTAGTGGACATGCTCTTCTTATTCCTAACCTTAGTGATAAAATGCTATTTCACTAATATATATGATGTTTGCTATAGATGCATTGTACATAACCTTCATCATATTAAGGAAGTTCCCTTCTATTCTTAGATTATTAAGAATTTTAGTCACGAGTAGATGTTGAATTTTATCAAATGCCTTTTCTGCATTTATGGATATGATCATGTGATTTTTTTTCCCCCTTTATTGATTTTTTTAATATTAAACCAGTTGTGCTCTGGAATAAGCCCAAATTGGTCATGGTTATTCTTTTTATATATAGTTGGATTTGATTTGCTATTTATTTATTTATTCATTCATTCATTCATGCATGAATGCATGACCACATGGCTTGTGGGATCTTAGTTCCCCGACCAGGGATCGAACCTGGGAATCATGGCAGTGAAAGTGCCGAGTTCTAACCACTGTACCACCAGGAAATTCCCAGTTTGCCTTTTATTTTTATTTATTTATTTATTTTTAACATTTTTATTGGAGTATAATTGCTTTACAATGGTCTGTTAGTTTCTGCTTTATAACAAAGTGAATCAGTTATACATATACATATATCCCCATATCTCTTCCCTCTTGCGTCTCCCTTCCTCCCACCCTCCCTATCCCACCCTTCTAGCTGGTCACAAAGCACCGAGCTGATCTCCCTGTGCTATGCACCTGCTTCCCACTAGCTATCTATTTTACATTTGGTAGTGTATATATGTCCATATATACACTAACACTCTCTCACTTTGTCCCAGCTTACCCTTCCCCCTCCCCGTGTCCTCAAGTCCATTCTCTAGTAGGTCTGCATCTTTATTCCCGTCTTGTCCCTAAGTTCTTCGTGATGTTTTTTTTTTTTTTAGATTCCATATATATGTGTTAGCATATGGTATTTGTTTTTCTCTTTCTGACTTACTTCACTCTGTATGACAGACTCTAGGTCCATCCACCTCACTACAAATAACTCAGTTTTGTTTCTTTTTATGGCTGAGTAATATTCCATTGTATATATGTGCCACATCTTCTTTATCCATTCATCTGTCGATGGACACTTAGGTTGCTTCCATGTCCTGGCTATTGTAAATAGAGCTGCATATGCCCAGTAGTGGGATTGCTGGGTTGTATGGTAGTTCTATTTTTAGTTTTTTAAGGAACCTCCATACTGTTCTCCATAGTGGCTGTATCAATTTACATTCCCACCAACAGGGTAGGAGGGTTCCCTTTTCTCCACACCCTCTCCAGCATTTATTGTTTGTAGATTTTTTGATGATGGCCATTCTGACTGGTGTGAGATGATATCTCATTGTAGTTTTGAGTTGCATTTCTCTAATGATTAATGATGTTGAGCATTCTTTCACGTGTTTGTTGGCAATCTGTCTATCTTCTTTGGAGAAATGTCTATTTAGGTCTTCTGCCCATTTTTGAATTGGGTTGTTTGTTTTTTTTTAAAGATTTTCTATCTGTGATCATGAGACAGATTGGCCTGTAACTTTCCTTTCTTATAATGTCTTTGTCAGCTTTTATTTTCATGCTAAGTTAAAAATGAATTCTCTTTTCCCTATTTCCTGGAGGGACTTATTTGTGGTTGGTGTTTCTTCTCCAGATGTTTGGACAAATTCGCTGGTAGAGTAGTCAGGACTTGTTATTTCATTTGTGGGAAAATTTTAATTACAGATTCACTTTTGTTTAATAGATACAGGACTATTCAAGTTTTTAACTGCTCTGTCAGTTTTTGTAAAGTTGATCTTTCTACAAATTTATCCATCTATTCTAAATTTTCTAATTTTTTGTTATAAAGTTTTATCTAATGTCCTTTTATACATCATTTAATTATTACATTATTGTTTTTATTGGTGATACTGATAATTTATACCTTTTCTCTCTCTCTTTTTTTTTTTTTGATCAGTCTTGCTTACGTGTCTATCAGTGTTAGTGTTTTCAAAGAACTAATTTTAGATTATAAGGCTTGATATATGATAGTGTACATCCTTTAAGATTGACAAGCCTTTTCTTGGTTCTTTGTATTATGTAAATTTTAGAATCATTTTAACAGTTTTCTGAGAATAAAAGTATGTGGGATTTTGATGAGTATAGATTTTCTCTGTTGTACATTTGCTTTTTACTTCATTAATTTTTGTTTTATTGTGGGGATTCTGTTTTTCAAAGCATAATCATTTATTTGGTGATCCTTTTAAAAATATCTATTTGTCTGTTTATAGTAGATAATAAGCTTCTAATGATCATTTTTTCTTAATTGATACATACTTGCCCAGAAAGAACAGGCAAACACAAGATATGCTGAGGGGGAGAGAGAGGGAGACTCTGTTTACAGAAATGTTTTCACATACATGCATGCATGCACACACCTCTAAGTAATAGTGATTTTGCTAAAGTATACCTCAGTGTTCTGAACCATTTAATATTACCTTTCAAAATATAGATTAAGTTGAAAGGGACTCACATATTTGAAAAATGAATGAGAAGGGAGAGCATATGCTTAAGAAAATTTAGTGCTAAATTTCATCGACACTGACCCTGTCTCACTATTTTAAAATGCTAATTGACATGTTTATCCTTTTTTTTTTTAGTGATATGCAGCTTTCGAGGATCGGTCCCTCAAGGATTGGTCTTAGAAATAGGAGAAACAGTCCAGATTCTTGAAAAATGTGAAGGTAAGTGGACCCATAAATTGTAAAACGCAAATGGTGATCATTTTTGGCAGTATGATATGCATTTATTTTGTGGTATGAGGTTATAAGCAATCATTTTGAAGCTGTAATTAATCACATTATGATACACTGCTATAAAATCATTCCTGATCTGTGTTCAGCATAAAGGATGAGCTATTTTGGCTCTAATCTAGTAGTGACAAATAACTATTGTTGGCTGTCAGAAAATGATTTTTTTTTAATTTTTAAATTTTATTTTATTTATTTTTTTTATACAGCAGGTTCTTATTAGTCATAAATTTTATACACATCAGTGTATATATGTCGATCAGAACATGATTTTTACATACTATATCAAATGCTTATTTTTGATTTCCTACGATCAAATAGATAATATTTCGCTACTGATTATCTGCATTTGAATAGAATTGAACTGTAATCACTTCATTTTTATGTTTCTCTCTGATTGGCTGGACATGATCAGTCATAATTAAAGCAAGGCAGTAAATGTGCTCAAATGAAGTTTGGCCTGACTGTCTTCTTCTGTGACATTTGGGTATTTCTGCTATAATATTTATGCATTATTGAAAAATATCACATTCTTCAAAATTATGCACTGAAGTCAGCAAGATATGTGGAAAAAATATAGGTCCGGAGAAATCACCCACAATCAGAGCATGGACAAAAACAAAATTGATACCAAAATTGATAGCAGTTCAGCATGAGTAGAAGCCACCTCAAATTATATAACAGAGTAGAAATGTTGCTATGTGGGCATGGAGATAGTACACATGGAAGTTGAACTCTGATCCAGTTACTGTTCAGATGGGTATGGGAGTAACCTACTATGACCCAGGAACTGTTTAAGTTGGGGAGTACACTTTTCTGGAAAGGGAGCTGTAGTGCAGGATGCATTTTAATGATTTTCTTAAAGCAGAAGTATAAATAAAAACCCCTTCATGATAAAAAAACTCTCAGCAAAATAAGAAGAGAAGGGAGTTTTCCTAATCTGATAAAGGATATCTAAAAGCCTACAGCAAACATCATATTCAGTAGTGAAATATTGAAAGATTTCCAACTGACATCTAGAAATGAGACTATTATAAATTAAGACATTGTGGTTTGGGGGCAAAGACAGAATAATGAAACAGAGGGTCCAGAAATAGACCATCATGTTTATCATCCAGTGATATATGAAAAAGGTGGTATTGCAGTGCAGTGGGGAAATGATGTCCTTTACAATAAGTGATGCTGGGCTGATTGGAATGAAAAATGATGGCCTAGTCAATAAATGGTATTGGGTCAATTTTGAAACCAATGAATCGTGAACCTGACTTCACAGCATATGCTCCATATTCAATTCCAGATGGATGGTAGAATGTGAAATGTAAGACAGTCATGCACCTTAAAGGAAGCATAGGAAAATACTCTTTTTAACCTAGGGGTAGACAAAGATTTTTTATTGATAAGTTGTACTTTATTAAAATGAAGATATGTTGTTCAAAAGATATAATTAAGGAGAGGGAGAAGACAAGTCACAGAGTGAAAGAGCTATTTGATAAAGGACTTGTCTTCACATGGTGTTTGTCTTTCTCTTTCTGACTTATTTTGCTTACTATGATAATCTCTAGGTCCATTCATTTAGCTGCAAATGGCATTATTTCATTCTTTTTTATGGCTGAGTAATATTCCATTGTATATGTATACTACGTCTTCTTTATCCATTCATCTGTTGGTGGACATTTAGTTTGTTTCCATATCTTGGCTATTGTAAGTAGTGCTGCTGTGAACATAGGGGTACATGTATCTTTTTGAATTATGGTTTTCTCCAGATACATGCCCAGGAGTGGGATTGCTGGATCATATGGCAACTCTACTTTTAGTTTTTTGAGGAAGCTCCATACTGTTCTCCATAGTGGCTGCACCAGTTTACATTCCCACCAACAGTGTAAGAGGATTCCCTTTTCTCCACACCCTCTCCAGCATTTGTCAGACATCTTTTCTGACTTCACTGGTATGAAATTAGGAATTATCTATAAGAAGAAAACTGAGGGCTTCCCTGGTGGCACAGTGGTTGAGAGTCCGCCTGCCGATGCAGGGGACGCGGGTTCGTGCCTGGTCTGGGAGGATCCCATGGGCCACGGAGCAGCTGGGCCCGTGAGTGATGGCCGCTGAGCCTGCGCATCCGGAGCCTGTGCTCCGCAGCAGGAGAGGCCACACAGTGAGAGGCCCATGTACCGCAAAAAAAAAAAAGAAGAAAACTGAAAGAAAAAAAAACCCCCACAAACATATGGAGACTAAACAACATGCTACTAAACAATCAATCGGTCATTGAAAAGTCAAAGAGGAAATCAGAAATTACCTGGAGACAAGTGAAAATGGAAACACAGTTATCCAAAATCTGTGGGATGGGGCTTCCCTGGTGGCGCAGTGGTTGAGAATCTGCCTGCCAATGCAGACGACACAGGTTCGAGCCCTGGTCTGGGAAAATCCCACATGCCATGGAGCAACTGGGCCCGTGAGCCACAATTACTGAGCCTGCGCGTCTGGAGCCTGTGCTCCGCAACAACAGAGGCCGCGATAGTGAGAGGCCTGCGCACCGCGATGAAGAGTGACCCCCACTTGCCACAACTAGAGAAAGCCCATGCACAGAAATGAAGACCCAACACAGCCATAAATAAATAAATAAATACATTGTGTATTATTAAAAAAAAAAAAAAAAATCTGTGGGATGAAGATAAAACAGTTCTAAGAGGGAAGTTCATAGTGATACAAGCCTACTTCATGATACAAGAAAAATCTCAAACAATCAAAATGTACATTTAAAGAAACTAGAAAAAGAAGAACAAGCAAAGCCCAAGGTTAGTAGAATAAAGGAAATAAAAGATCAGAGTGGAAATAACTGAAATAGAGACTAAAAAACAATAGAGAAGATCAATGAAACTAAGAGTTAGTTCTTTGAAAATATATACAGAATTGATAAACATTTAGTTGGATGCAGCAAGAAAAAAGGAGACAGGGCCCCAATAAATAAAATCAAGGATAAAAGAGGAGAAGTTACAACCAACACCATACATACAGAAGATCATAAGCAATTACTATGAACAATTATACACTAATAAAATGGATAACATAGGAGAAATGGATAAATTCCTGGAAACGTACAAATTCCCAAGACTGAATCAGAAAGAAATAGAAAATACGAACAGACTGATTAACAGTAATGAAATTGAATCAGTAATAAAAAACTTCCAACAAGCAAAACTCCAGGACCAGATGGCTTCACAGGTGAATTCTACCAAATATTTAAAGAATAGTTAACACTTTTATTTTTCAAACTATTCAGAAAAATCAGTGAGGAAGGAACACTTCTGAACTCATTCTATGAGGCCAGCACATCCTGATAACAAAACCAGAGACATCACACACGCACACAAAATTACAGGCCAGTATCACTGATGAATATAAATGCAAAAATCTGCAACAAAATATTATCAAATCAAATTCAACAATACATTAAAAGGATCATACACCATGATCAAGTGGGATTTATCCCAGGGTTGCAAGGATGGTACAATATCTGCAAATCAATCAACAAGATACACCACATTATCAGATTGAAGAATAAAAATCATATCGTCTCAATAGATGCAGAAAATGCATTAGCCAAATTCAATGTCTGTTTATGACAAAAACTGTCAACAGAGTAGGTATAGAGGGAACCTACCTCAATATAATAAAGGCCATACATATATTAAATCCCACAGGTAACATCATACCCAATGGAGAAAGTCTGAAGGCTTTTGCTCTAAGATCAGGAGTAAGACAAGGATGCTTACTTTCACCACTTTCATTCAACATAGTATTGGAAGTTATTGCCACAGCAGTTAGGCAAAAAAACAAAAACAAAAAAAGGAATCAGAATTGGAAAGGAAGAAATAAAACTGTCATTGTTTGTAGGTGGCATGATACTATATATAGAAAACCCCAAAGATTTCACAAAAAAACTGTTTTTCAGGGCTTCCCTGGTGGCGCAGTGGTTGAGAGTCCGCCTGCCAATGCAGGGGACACAGGTTCGTGCCCCGGTCCAGGAAGATCCCACAGGCCGCGGAGCGGCTGGGCCCTAGAGCCATGACCACTGAGCCTGCACGTCCGGAGCCTGTGCTCCTCAACGGGAGAGGCCACAACAGTGAGAGGCCCGTGTACTGCAAAAACAAACAAACAAACAAAACTGTTATTCAGTAAGTGAATTGTTATTCAAAAACTGACTTCAGTAGGTGACTTCAGGAAAATTGCAGTATACAAAATTAATGTATAGAGGTCTGTTGCATCTCTCTATTTTAACAACGAACTATCAGAGGAATCAACAAAGTGATCCCATTTATAAATGCATCAAAAAGAGTAAAATACCTAGGAATAAATTTAACCAAGGAGGTGAATGACCTGTACTCTGAAAACTATGACATTGATGAAAGAAAGTGTAGACAAGACAAGCAAATGGAAAGATGTACTATGTGCATGGATTGGACAAATCAATATCATGAAAATGACCATACTGCCCAAGGCATTCTACAGATTCAGTGCAGTCCCTATCAAAATACCAAAGGCATTTTCACAGAACTAGAACAGATAATCCTAAAATTTGCATGGAACCACAAAAGACCCTGTATAGTCAAAACAATGTTGAGAAGGAAGAACAAAGCTGGAGGTATCATGCTCCCAGGCTTGAAACTGTACTACAAAGGTATAGTAATCCACACAGTATTGTACTGGCACAAAAACAGACACATAGATCAGTGGAACACAGTAAAGAGCCCAGAAATAAACGTATACTTACATGGTCAATTAATCTATGACAAAGGAGGCAAGAATATACAGTGGAGAAAAGACAACCTGTTCAGTAAATAGTGTTTGGAAAACAGGACAGCTACATGCAAAAGAATCAAACTAGACTACTTTCTCATACTGTATACAACTCTCCCCCCCGCAAATCAGTTAAAGACTTAATTGTAAGACATGAAACCATAAAAGTCATAGAAGAAAATGTAGATAGTATGCTCTTTGACATTGATCTTAGCAGTATTTTTTTTTTTTTGGCGGTACGCAGACCTCTCACTGCTGTGGCCTCTCTCATTGCGGAGCACAGGCTCCGGATGCACAGGCCCAGCAGCCATGGCTCACGGCCCCAGCCGCTCCGTGGCATGCGGGATCCTCCCAGACCGGGGCATGAACCTGTGTCCCCTGCATCGGCAGGCGGACTCTCAACCACTGCGCCACCAGGGAAGCCCTTAGCAGTATTTTTTTGATCTGTCTTCTCAGGCAAGGGAAACAAAAGCACAAATAAACAAATGGGACTACATCAAACTGAAAAGCTTTTGCACAGCGAAGGAAACCATCAACAAAACAAAAAGCCTACTGAATGGGAGAATATATTTGCCAATAATAGATAAGGGGTTGATATCCAAAATATATAAAGAACTCTTAATACTCATTGTCAAAAAAACCCCAAACAACACAATTAAAAAGTAGGCAGAGGACCTGAGTAGACATTTTTCCAAAGAAGACATACAGATGGCCAGCATGCACATGAGAAGATGTTCAACATCACTGAACATCAGGGAACACCGTAATGATACCACCTCACAACTGTGAGAATGGCTGTTATAAAGAAGACAAGAAACAACAAGTGTTGATAAGGATGTGGAGAAAAGGGAGCTATCGTGCGCCATTGATGGGAATGTAAATTAGTGTAGCCACTATGGAAAACAGTATGGAGGTTCCTCAAAAAATTAAAAATAGAACTACCATATGATCCAGTAATTCCATTTATGGGTCTTTATCAGAAGAAAATGAAAGCAGTGTTTTGAAAAGATATATGTACCCCTATGTTCGTTGAAGTACTATTTACACTAGCAAAGATATGGGAGCAATCTAAGTGTCCGTTACTCTGGGATATTACTCAGCCATAAAAAAGAATATGATCTTGCCATTTGTGACAGCATGGATGGACCTAGAGGGTATTATGCTAAGTGAATCAAATCAGACAGGAAAAACAAATATTTTATGATGTTACTCATATGTGGAATCTAAAAAACAAAGAAGAAAAGAAACAAAACAAGACAGGAATGGCGTTTCCCTGGTGGCGCAGTGGTTAAGAATCTGCCTGCCAATGCAGGGGACGCGGGTTTGTGCCCCGGTCCGGGAGGATCCCACATGCCGCGGAGTGGCTGGGCCCGTGAGCCATGGCCGCTGGGCCTGCGCGTCCGGAGCCTGTGCTCTGCAGCGGGAGAGGCCACAACAGTGAGAGGCCCGCGTACCGCAAGGAAGGAAAAAAAACAAAAACAAAAACAAGACAGGAAAAGACTCATGGATACAGAGAATAAACTGGTTGTTCCCATAGGGGAGGTGGTGGAGGGCTGGATGAAATAGGTGAAGGGGATTAAGAGGTACAGATTTCCAGCTATAAAATAAATAAGTCGTGGGGATGTAATGTACACATAGGGAATATAGTCAATAATATTGTAGCAACTTTTTATGGTGATGGATAGTAACTTCTTTTGGTGATTATTTGATAATGTATAAAAATATGAAATCACTATGTTGTATACCTGAAGCTAATATAATATTGTATGTTAATTATAACTCAATAAAACGAAATAAGACAGTTCAGTAGAAAAATGGGCAAAAGGCTTGGATAGGCTCCTCACAAAACAGATATTCTGATGGTTCATAAACATATGGGAAGGTATTTAGTCTCAGTCATCAGGGAAATGCAAATTAAAACCACAATGAGATATCACCACACAGCACTAGCACGACTAAAATTCAAAACACTGGCAGTACCAAGTGCTGGTAAGGAATTGGAACAACTGATACTTCCATACACTGCTGGTGGGAGAGAAAATGGCTTAACTACTTCGGAAAACTCTTTGGCACTATTTACAAAAGTTGAATGTACGGGTACCTTATGATCCAGCATGTCTACTCATAGGTGTAAATCCAACAGCAAAATACATATGTAAAATGTTAGCAGCAGCTGTATTCATAATTGCTCTGAACTGTAAAACAACAACTGCTCATCAGCAGTAGAATGGGCAGATAAATTATGATATATTCAGATAACTGAAAGTGACACAAGAAGGAAAATGAATGAGTTATTGCTACACACAACAATACAGATGAACATCACAGATAGAACCTTTACAGCAGCAGCCAGATGTAAGAGTTCATGCTGTTATGGTTTCAATGAAAGTACATAAAATACAGAACCAGGTAAAACTAATAGCTGGTGATGTTTGTCAGAGAGTGGTTAGATAACCTCTTTTATATCTGGCTTTTTATTTTTTTTAATTTTTATTTATTTTTTTAATATCTGGCTTTTAAAATCAAGAGTGTATCTGTGATATTGTTGTGTGTAGCAGCAATTCATCCATTTTCCTTTATCACATTCAATTTGAAGGTGTGTCTGTGTGTGTGTTAGTGACTGGAAGAGACACGAGTGGCTTTGGGTTGCTGCTAATATTTTATTTACTGGGTGGTGGGCATATAAGTACATACTCTTTGTAAATTTGTTTAGCTGTAGACTAATGATTTGCATACTTATGGATGTTACATATCAGCAAAAAATTTGCTTAAAAACAGGAGATCCTTGTAAAAATAGATAAAAATGTAGAGACAGAACAACATGGATGAATTTAAAAAATATTGTGTTGAACAAAAGAGCCAGATACAAAAGATTACATTCTGATTGATTGTATTTATATGAAAGAACAAGCAACATTACAGATGTATGGTGATGCCAATCAGGATAGTGATTGCCTCTGGGAGAGGATTGTCTGGAAAGAGACATGAGGGAACTTTTAGGGTGATTGAAAAGTTCTGTGTCTTAATGAAATATGGGTGTTATATGTTACGTGGGTGTTACATTTGTCAAAGCTCTGATTTGCATCACCAGCCCCATAGGAGTAGGTACTGGGACCTGTTCTTAGTTTGATGTTCATCTCTGTCCTCAGCAAAGTGTGGGTCCCTGAATCCTGAACTGGCCTTGTCCAAACTCCCCAGGGAATGATGCTTGGTTTTTCTGATAGCGTCGGGGTAGAGGGATGTTTGTCTTACGTTGTGGGCAGAATAAAGAAGAACTGCAGTGTTTTGACTATTTTTCTTAAAGAGTTTCAAGTAGTCATTTTGTTTTCAACCCCATACCACACCTAGACCTTACATTTCCCCCTATTTCCCAGCTTTGTTGAGATATAAATTGATATATAACATTGTATAAATTTAAGGTGTACAGTGTGATGATTCGATATACATACATATTGCGAAAAGTTTATTATTGTAAGGTTAGCTAACAAATATTTTACCTCACATAATTACCGTTTTGTTGTTATGGTGAAAACATTAAAGCTCTACTCTCACAGCAATTGTTTTTTAAGATTTATTTTTTATTTATTTTTGGCTGCGTCGGGTCTTAGTTGCGGCACGCAGGATCTTCATTGAGGCATGTGGGGTCTTTCGTTGCAGTGCGTGGGCTCTTCATTGCGGGGCGTGGGCTTCTCTCTAGTTGTGGTGTGCAGGTTCTCTCTTCTTCAGTTGTCTCACAGCAATTTTTAAATATACAGTACAGTATATATATATATAGTTTTAGCGGTATGTGGGCCTCTCACTGTTGTGGCCTCTCCCATTGCAGAGCACAGGCTCCGGATGTGCAGGCTCAGTGGCCATGGCTCACGGGCCCAGCCGCTCCGCGGCATGCGGGATCCTCCCAGACCGGGGCATGAACTGGTGTCCCCTGCATCAGCAGGCGGACTCTCAACCACTGCGCCACCAGGGAAGCCCCATACAATACAGTATTTTTAACTGTAGTCACCATGCTGTACATTACATCCCTGAAACTTACTCATCTTATAACTGGAAGTTTGTAACCCCTTGACTAACATCTCCCCATTTCTCCTACTACTCAGCCCCTGGCAACTATTGTACTCTGTGTTCCTGTGAGTTTGGCTTTTTTTTTTTTTTCTTTTAAAGATTCCACATATAAGTGAGATTGTACAGTGTTTGTCTTTCTCTTTCTGACTTGTTTCACTTAGCACAGTGCCCTCAAGATCCGTCCATTTTGTCTCAAATGGTAAAATTTCCTTCTTTCAAGTGGCTGAATAATATCCCATTGTGTTTGTGTGAGATATATTTATATCTGTCTCACATTTTCTTTGTTCATTCATGTGTCTGTGGACACAGGTTGTTTCCATGTCTTGGCTATCGTGAGTAATGCTGCAACGACCTGGGATATCTTTGAGATAGTGATTTGATCTTCTTTGGATACATACCCAGCGGTGGGATTGCTGGATTTTATGGTAGTTCTAGTTCTCAGTTTTTTGTGGAACTTCCCTATTGTTTTCCATACTGACTCTACCAGGTTACATTCCCATCACCAGGGCACCAGGGTTCCTTCTCCACATCCTTCTCAGCATTTGTTATCTCTTGTCTTTTTGATGATAGCCATTCTAACAGGTGTGAGATGATATCTCATTGTGGTTGTGATTTGCATTTCCCTGATGATTAGTGATGTTGTGCACCCTTTTATGTACCTGTTGGCCATTTGTATGTCTTCTTTGGAAAAATGTCTATTCAAGTCCTCTACCTGATTTTTAGTCGGATTGTTGTTTGGTATTTGAATTGTATGAATTCCGTATATATTTTGGATGTTAACTCTTTCTCGGATAATATGGTTTGGAAATATAATTGACTCTTGAACAACATGGGTTTGAACTGTAAGGGTCCACTTATATGCCAGTTTTTTCAATAGTGCTTGCTATAGTATTACACAATCCTTGGATGATTGAATTTGTGGATGTGGAACCATGGATATGGAGGAGCCACAATATGGAGGAACTGCATATGTGGAGGGTTGACTGTAAGTTACATGCACATTTTCGACTGCATGGAGGGTTGGCGCATGCCATGTTAAACCCCGTGATGTTCAAGGGTCAGTTGTATTTTCTCCTACTCCAAATGTTATGTGGCCATTTTGTTGATTGTTTCTTTGCTGTGCAGAAGCTTTTTTGTTTGATGTAGTCCCAATTATTAATTTTTGCTTTTCTTGTTTGTGCTTTTGGCACTGTATCCAAAAAATAATTGCTAAGACTAATGTCAGGGTGCATTTTCCCTATTAGGAATTTTATGGTTTCAGGTCTTACTGTTTAAGTCTTTAATCCATATCAAGTTAATTTTTGTGAGTGATTTAAGATAGGGGTCCAATTCTTTTGCATGTGTATATCCAGTTTTTCCAACACCATTTATTGAAGAGACTGTCCTTTTCCTATTGAGTATTCTTCATTCTATTGCCAAATATTACTTGACCATATATTCATGGGTTTACTTCTGAACTCTCAGTTATTCTTTTGTTTTTTGGTTTTTTTTGCCTCCAACTTTGCCCTTTCTCAAGATTGTGTTGGCTATTCAGAGTCTTTTGTGGTTCCATGTGAATTTTAGGATTTTTTTTTCTATTTCTGTGAAAAATGTCATTGGAATTTTGATAGAGATTGCATTGAATCTATAGGTAGCTTTGAGTAGTATGTATATTTTATTAATATCAACTATTCCAATCTATTGACACAGAATATTTTTTCATTTATGTATGTTCTTCAATTTCTTTCCTCAGTGTCTTATAGTTTTTGGTGTATAGATCTTTTACTTCCTTGGTTAAATTTATTCCTCTTTTTTTGTTTTTGATGCTGTTGTAAGTGGGATTGCTCCTTTTTTTCCCCTATCTTTAAAACTTTTTTTTAAATTAAAAAAATAAAAAAAGTCTTTTATTGGAGTATAGTTGCTTTACAATGTGTTAGTTTCTGCTGTACAGCCAAGTGAATCAGCTATATGTAGACATACATCCCCTCTTTTTTGGATTTCCTTCCCATTTAGGTCACCACAGAGCATTGAGTAGAATTCCCTGTGTTACATAGTAGGTTCTCATTAGTTATCTATTTTATACTAGTAGTGTATACATGTCAATCCCAAACTCCCACTTCATCCCACTTCTCCCTTCCCCCCTTGGTATCCATACTTTTTTAAAAAAAATTTATTTATTTATTTATTTTAGGCTGCATTGGGTCTTTGTTGCTGCATGTGGGTTTTCTCTAGTTGCGGCAAGCGGGGGCAACTCTTGTTGTGGTTTGTGGCCTTCTCGTTGCGGTGGCTTCTCTTGTTGCGGAGCACGGCCTCTAGGTGTGTGGGCTTCAGTGGTTGTGGCTCGTGGGCTCTAGAGTGCAGGCTCAGTAGTTGTGGCGCACAGGCTTAGTTGCTCCATGACATGTGGGATCTTCCTGCACCAGGGCTTGAACCCATGTCCCCTGCATTGGCAGGTGGACTTTTAACCACTGTGCCACCAGGGAAGCCACTGGTATCCATATGTTTGTTCTCTAAATCTGTGTCTCTATTTCTGCTTTGTAAATAAATTTCGTCTGTACCACTTTTCTAGATTCCACATATAAGCAATACAATATGATATTTGTTTTTCTCTTTCTGACTTACTTCACTCTGTATGACAGTCTCTGGGTCCATCCACATCTCTACAAATGACCCAATTTTGTTCCTTTTGATGGCTGAGTAATATTTCATTGTATATATGTACCACATCTTCTCTATCTGTTCCTCTGTTGATGGACTTTAAGGTTGCTTCCATGTCCTGGCTGTTGTAAATAGTGCTGCAGTGAACATTGGGGTGCATGTATCTTTTTGAACTACGGTTTTCTCTGGGTGTAAGCCGAGGAGTGGCATTGCTGGATCATATGTTAGTCCTGTTCGTGCTTTTTAAGGGAACCTCCATACTGTTCTCCATAGTGGTTGTACCAATTTACATTCCCACCAACAGTGCAAAAGGGTTCCCTTTTCTCCACACTCTCTCCAGCATTTATTGTTTGTAGATTTTTTGATGATGGCCATTCTGACAGGTGTGAGGTGATACCTTATTGTAGTTTTGATTTTCATTTCTCTAATAATTAGTGATGTTGAGCATCTTTTCATGTGCTTTTTGGCCATCTGTCTGTCTTCTTTGGAGAAATGTCTATTTAGATCTTCTGCCCATTTTTATATTGGGTTGTTTGATTTTTGGATATTGAGCTGCATGAGCTGTTTGTATATTTTGAAGATTAATCCCTTGTCAGTTGCTTCGTTTGCAAATACTTTCTCCCATTCTCAGGGTTGTCTTTTTGTCTTGTTTATGGCTTCCTTTGCTGTGCAAAAGCTTTTAAGCTTAATTAGATCCCATTTGTTTATTTAATTAATGAATTTATTTAATTCATTTATTTATTTTATTTTTGGCTGCATTGTGTCTTCATAGTTGTGCGCGGGCTTTCTCTAGTTGCGGTGAGTGGGGGCTACTCTTTGTTGGGGTGTGTGGGCTTCTCATTGCGGTCGCTTCTCTTGTTGTGGAGCATGGGCTCTAGGCATGCGGGCTTCAATAGTTGTGGCATGTGGGCTCAGTAGTTGTGGCTTGCGGGTTCTAGAGCACAGGCTCAGTAGTTGTGGCGCACAGGCTTAGTTGCTCCGTGGCATGTGGGATCTTCATGGACCAGGGCTTGAACCCATGTCCCCTGCATTGGCAGGCAGATTCTTAACCACGACGCCACCAGGGAATCTCCTATTTTTGTTTTTATTTTCATTACTCTAGGAGGTGGATCAAAAAAGATCTTGCTGCTATTTATTTCAAAGTGTGTTCTGCCTGTATTTTCCTCTAAGAGGTTTATAGTGTCCAGCCTTACATTTAGGTCTTTAATCCATTTTGAGTTTATTTTTGTGTATGGTGTTAGGGAGTGTTCTAATTTCATTCTTTTACATGTAGCTGTCCAGTTTTCCCAGCACCACTTATTGAAGAGGCTGTCTTTTCTCCATTGTATATTCTTGCCTCCTTTGTCATAGATTAGGTGACCATATGTGCGTGGGTTTATCTCTGGGCTTTCTCTCCTGTTCCATTGATCTATATTTCTGTTTTTGTGCCAGTACCATATTGTCTTGGTTACTGTAACTTTGTAGTATAGTCTGAGGTCAGGGAGCCTGATTCCTTCAGCTCCATTTTTCTTTCTCAAGATTGCTTTGTCTATTTGAGGTCTTTGTGTTTCCACACAAATTGTAATATTTTTGTTCTAATTCTGTGAAAAATACCATTGGTAATTTGATAGAGATTGCATTGAATTTGTAGATTGCTTTGGGTAGTATAGTCATTTTCAGAATATCGATTCTTCCAATCCAAGAACATGGTATATCTCTCCATCGGCTTGTGTTGTCTTTTATTTCTTTCATCAGTATCTTATAGTTTTCTGAGTACAGATCTTTTGCCTTCTTAGGTAGGTTTATCCCTAGAATATTTTATTCTTTTTGTTGCAGTGGTAAATGGTATTGTTTCCTTAATTTCTTTTTCTGATCTTTTGCTCTTAGTATATAGGAATGCAAGAGATTTCTGCATATTAATTTTGTATTCTGCAGCTTTACGAAATTCATTGATTAGTTCTAGTAGTTTTCTGGTGGCATCTTTAGGATTTTCTATGTCTAGTACCATGACAGTGGCAAACAGTGACGGTTTTAATTCCTCTTTTCCAACTTCGATTCTTTTTATTTCTTCTTCTTCTCTGATTGCCGTGGCGAGGACTTCCAAAACTATGTTGAATAATTGTGGTGAGAGTGGACATCCTTGTCTTGTTCCTGATCCTAGTGGAAATGCTTTCAGTTTTTCACCATTGAGAATGATGTTTGCTGTGAGTTTGTCATATATGGCCTTTATTATGTTGAGGTAGGTTCCCTCTATGCCCACTTTCTGTAGAGTTTTTTTTTTTATCATAAATGGGTGTTGAATTTTGATGAAAGCTTTTTCTGCATCTATTGAGATGATCCTATGGTTTTTCTCCTTCAGTTTGTTAATATGATTTATCACATTGATTGATTTGCATATACTGAAGAATCTTTGCATTCCTGGGATAAACCCCACTTGATCATGGTGTATGATCCTTTTAATGTGCTGTTGGATTCTGTTTGCTAGTATTTTGTTGAGGAGTTTTGCATATGTTCATCAGTGTTGTTGACCTGAAGTTTTCTTTTTTTGTGACATCTTTCCCTGGTTTTGGTATCAGGGTGATGGTGGCCTCATAGAATGAGTTTGGGAGTGTTTCTCCCTCTGCTATATTTTGGAAGACTTTGAGAAGGATAGGTGTTAGCTCTTCTCTAAATGTTTGATAGAATTCACTTGTGAAGCCATCTGGTCCTGGGTTTTTGTTTGTTTGTGTTTTTAATCACAGTTTCAATTTCAGTGCTTGTGATTGGTCTGTTTACATTTTCTATTTCTTCCTGGTTCAGTCTCAGAAGGTCGTGCTTTTCTAACAATTTGTCCATTTCTTCCAGGTTGTCCATTTTATTGGCATATAGTTGCTTGTAGAAATCTCTCATGATCCTTTGTATTTCTGCAGTGTCAGTTGTTACTTCTCCTTTTTCATTTCGAATTCTATTAATTGGAGTCTTCTCCCTTTTTTTCTTGATGAATCTGGCTAATGGTTTATCAATTTTCTCAAAGAACCAGCTTTTAGTTTCAGTGATTTTTGCTATCGTTTCCTTAATTTCTTTTTCATTTATTTCTGATCTGATCTTTATGATTTCTTTCCTTCTGCTAACTTTGGAGTTTTTTTGTTCTTCTGTCTCTAATTGCTTTAGGTGTTTATTTGAGATGTTTCTTGTTTCTTAAGGTAGGATTGTATTGCTATAAACGTCCCTCTTAGAACTGCTTTTGCTGCATCCCATAGGTTTTGGGTCATCGTGTTTTCATTGTAATTTGTTCTAGGTATTTTTTGATTTCCTCTTTGATTTCTTCAGTGATCTCTTGGTTATTCAGTAGTGTATTGTTTAGCCTCCATGTGTTTGTATTTTTTACACATTATTTCCTGTAATTGATATCTAGTCTCATAGCGTTGTGGTCAGAAAAGATACTTGATACGATTTCAATTTTCTTAAATTTACCAAGGCTTGATTTGTGACCCAAGATATGATCTATCCTGGAGAATGTTCCATGAGCACTTGAGAAGAAAGTGTAATATGCTCATTTTGGATGGAATATCCTACAAATGTCAATTAAGTCCATCTTGTTTAATGTATCATTTAAAGCTTGTGTTTCCTTGTTTGTTTTCATTTTGGATGATCTGTCCATTGGTGAAAGTGGGGTGTTAAAGTCCCCTACTATTTTGTTACTGTCGATTTCCCTTTTTATGGCTGTTAGCATTTGCCTTATGTATTGAGGTGCTCCTGTGTTGGGTGCATAAATATTTGCAGTTGTTATATCTTCTTCTTGGATTGATCCCTTGACCATTATGTAGTGTCCTTCTTTGTTTCTTGTAATAGTCTTTATTTTAAAGTCTGTTTTGTCTGATATGAGAATTGCTACTCTATCTATCTTTTGATTTCCATTTGCACAGAATATCTTTTTCCATCCCCTCACTTTCAGTCTGTATGTGTCCCTAGGTCTGAAGTGGGTCTCTCGTAGATAGCATATGTATGGGTCTTGTTTTTGTATCCATTCAGCCAGTCTATATCTTTTGGTTGGTGCGTTTCATCCAGTTACATTTAAGGTAATTATTCATAGGTATGTTCTTATTACCATTTTCTTAATTGTTTTGGGCTTGTTATTGTAAGTCTTTTCCTTCTCTTGTATTTCCTGCCTAGAGAAGTTCCTTCAGCATTTGTTGTAGAGCTGGTTTGGTGGTGCTGAATTCTCTTAGCTTTTGCTTGCCTTTAAAGGTTTTAATTTCTCCGTCGAATCTGAATGAGATCCTTGCTGGGTAGAGTAATCTTGGTTGTAGGTTTTTCCCTTTCATCACTTCAAATATGTCCTGGTACTCCCTTCTGGCTTGCAGAGTTCCTGCTGAAAGATCAGCTGTTAACCTTATGGGAATTCCCTTGTACGTTAATTGTTGCTTTTCCGTTACTACTTTTAATATTTTTTCCTTGTATTTAATTTTTGATAGTTTGATTGTTATGTGTCTTGGTGTGTTTCTCTGGATTTATCCTGTATGGGACACTCTGTGCTTCCTGGACTTGATTGACCATTTCCTTACCCATATTAGGGAAGTTTTTAAACTATAATCTCTTCAAATATTTTCTCAGTGCCTTTTTTTTGCTCTTTTTCTTCTGGGACCCCTATAATTCGAATGTTGGTGCATTTTATGTTGCCCCAGAGGTCTCTGAGATTGTCCTCAATTATTTTCATTCCTTTTTCTTTATTCTGCTCTGTGGTAGTTATTTCCACTTTTTTATCTTCCAGGTCACTTATCCGTTCTTTTTCCTCAGTTATTCTGCTATTGATTTCTTCTAGAGAATTTTTAATTTCGTTTATTGTGTTCTTCCTCATTGTTTGTTTGCCCTTTAGTTCTTCTAGATCCATGTTAAATGTTTCTTGTATTTTCTCCATTCTATTTCCAAGATTTTGGATCATCTTTCCTATCATTACTCTGAATTCTTTTTCAGGTAGACTGCCTATTTCCTCTTCATTTGTTTGGTCTGGTGTGCTTTTTACCTTGCTTTTTCATCTGCTGTGTGTTTCTCTGTCTTCTCATTTTTCTTAACTTACTGTGTTTGGGGTCTCCATTTCGCAGGCTGCATGTTCGTAGTTCCCGTTGTTTTTGGTGTCTGCTCCCAGTGGGTAAGGTTGGTTCAGTGGGTTTTGTAGGCTTCCTGGTGGAGGGGAATGGTGCCTGTGTCCTGGTGGTTGAGGCTGGATCTTGTCTTTCTTGTGGGCAGGACTACGTATGGTGGTGTGTTTTGGGGTGTCTGTGAACCTATCATGATTTTAGTCATTCTCTCTGCTAATGGGTGGGTTTGTGTTCCTGTCTTCCTAGTTGTTTGGCTTAGGGTGTCCAGCACTGTAGCTTGCTGGGCACTGAGTGGAGCTGGGTCTTAGCGTTGAGTTGGAGATCTCCTGGAGAGCTTTTGCCATTTGATATCACATGGGGCCAGGAGGTCTTGGGTGGACCAGTGGCCTGAACTTGGCTCTCCCACCTCAGAGGCTCAGGCCTGACACCCGGCCAGAGCACCAAGACCTTGTCAGCCACATCACTCAGAAGAAGAGGAAGAAAAAGAAAGAGAGAGAGAGGGAGGGAGGGAATGAAAGAAAGAAAGAATAAAATAATAAATAGAAAAAATATTAGAAATAAAAAAATAAAAAAGTAATAAAAAAAAAGAGAGAAAGAAGAGAGCAGCCAAACCAAAATACAAATCCACCAAAGATAAAAGTGCTAAAAACTATTCTAAAAAAACAAACAACAAAACAAAACAAAACCAAAATGGACAGTCGTAACTCTAGGACAAATGGCAAAAGCAAAGCTACACAGACAAAATCACACAAAGAAGCATACACATACACACTCACAAAAAGAGAAAAAGGAAAAAATTATATATATATATAAAATAAAAAAAGAAAGAGAGCAACCAAATCAATAAAGAAATCTAATGATAATAAGCTCTAAATACTAGACTAAGGTAAACATAAAACCAGAAACAAATTAGATGCAGAAAGCTAGCCCCAAGTCTGCAGTTGCTCCCGAAGTCCACCACCTCAATTTTGGGATGGTTTGTTGTCTATTCAGGTATTCCACAGATACAGGGTACATGAAGTTGATTGTGGAGATAAAATCTGCTGCTCCTGAGGCTGCTGGGAGGAATTCCCCTTTCTCTTTGTTGTTCACACAGCTCCTGGGGTTCAGCTTTGGATTTGGCCTCGCCTCTGCGTGTAGGTCACCTGATGGCGTCTGTTTCCTACCCAGACAGGGCAGGGTTAATGGAGCGGCCGAGTAGGGGGCTCTGGCTCACTGATGCCTGGGGGAGAGAGGGGTATGGAATGCGGGGCAAGCCTCTGGTGGTAGACGTTGCAATAGCCTGAGGCACGCTGTGTGTTCTCCTGGGGAAATTGTCCTTGGACCACGGGACCCTGGCAGTGGCAGGCTGCACAGGCTCCCAGGAGGGAAGGTGTGGATAGTGACCTGTTCTTGCACACAGGCTTCCTGGTGGCTGTAGCAGCAGCCTTAGCATTTCATGCCTGTCTCTGGGGTCTGCGCTGATAGCTGCGGCTCGCGACTGTCTCTGGAGCTCGTTTAGGTGGTGCTCTGAATCCCCTCTCTTTGTACACCCTGAAACAGTGGTCTTTTGCCTTTTAGGCAGGTCCAGACTTTTCCCCGGACTCCCTCCCTCCTGGCTGTAGTGCACTAGCCCCCTTCAGGCTGTGTTCACCCAGCCAACCCCAGTCCTCTCCCTGGGGTCTGACCTCTGAAGCCCAAGCCTCAGCTCCCAGCCCCCACCTGCCCCTGAAGGTGAACAGACGAGCGTCTCAGGCTGGTGAGTGCTGGTTGGCACCAATCCTCTGTATGGGAATCTCTCCACTTTGCCCTCTGCACCCTTGTTGCTGTGCTTTCCTCTGTGGCTCCGAAGATTCTCCCCCACACACTCCCCATCCCTGCCAGTGAAGGAGCTTCCTAGTGTGTGGAAACTTTTCCTCCTTCACAGCTCCCTCCCAGAGGTGCAGGTCGTGTCTCTATTCTCTTGTCTTCGTTTTTCCTTTTTTCTTTTGCCCTACCTTGGTATGTGGGAGTTTCTTGCCTTTTGGGAAGTCTGAGTTCTTCTGCCAGTGTTCAGTAGGTGTTCTGTAGGAGTTGTTCCACATGTAGATGTAGTTTTGATGTATTTGTGGGGAGGAAGGTGATCTCCATGTTTCATTTCTCTGCCATCTTGAAGGCACCCCCTTGTCAACTGATTTTTAATACTGATTTTTGTGTCTTACAGCTTCAGTGAATTTATTTCTTAATTCTAATAGTTTTTCTTTTGTGGAGTCTTTAGGATTTTCTGTATGCAGGATCAGATTATCTGCAGGCCTTCTTGAACTCCTGATACCTTGAATTCCTATGATTTGCTAGGGGTTTGTGTTAAGAATTGACTCTTGTTGGCTTCTCTGCTTGTAGATATGTTTTAGTATTTATCTGTTTGCCTTCAAGCTTCCAAATGTTTTAAGTGATTATTGTCTGCTGGTGTCTAAATTACCTTTTCCTAGACTGTGTAGGTTTATTAATTAATATACAGTTTTTTTACTTACTGTCATTTTACTGAGGTTTTGGGAGAGAGCCGAGATGAAAAATTTTTTTTTTTTTTTGCGGTACGCGGGCCTCTCACTGTTGTGGCCTCTCCCGTTGCAGAGCACAGGCTCCGGACACACAGGCTCAGTGGCCATGGCTCACGGGCCCAGCCGCTCCGCGGCCTGTGGGATCTTCCCGGACCGGGGCACAAACCCGTGTCCCCTGCGTCGGCAGGCGGACTCTCAACCACTGCACCACCAGGGAAGCCCCGAGATGAACAATTTTGTTTAATCTACTTTTTAATGCTAAAACCTGAAATTTAAAATTAAATTGAATGCATATTCATTGAGTTTACTAATGGCGAAACTTCTCATTGTGTTCTTTAATTCTTCTTTTTAATTCATTGAGCATCTTATGGCCATTACCTTGAACTCTTTATTGGGTAGATTGCTTACCTTTGCTTTGCTTAGTTATTTTTCTGGGGTTTTGTCTTGTTGCTTTGTTTGGAGCATATTTCTCTATTCCCTCATTTTGCCTAATTCTCTGTTTTTATTTCTATGTATTATGTAGGTTGGTTACATTTCTTGATCTTGGCAAAATGGTCTTATGTAGGAGTTGTCCTATGTGTCCCAGCAGCGCATTCCCCTGTGGTCTTTAGAGTTATATGCTCTAGGGCTGCATGGGCCTTTCTGTTGTGGCAGGGCCGACTACTGGGGGCACTCTGGTAGGCAGACTGATCTCTGGCCTGGTTGGTTGCCAGTCCCTGCCTAGTGCCGAGGCTGCTGGCCTACTGGTGCACCTGGCTGTGTTTCTTGGGGGTCCTGCACTGGTGCTAGTTTGCTGGTGGGTGTTGATGGGTTCTGGGTCATCTGGCTCTGGGGCCTGGGGGTTCCAAGGTCTGGTGCCAGGTTGCTGGTTGGTGGGACTGGGTGCTGGTATGGCTGACTGTAGTGCCCGGGGTGTCCCAGGGCTGGTGCCAGTTGGCTGGTGGGAAGGTAAGCCCCCAATGCTAACAGGCTAGAGGGAGAACTCCAAATTGGTGCTTGCCAGCACCAGTGTCCTTGTATTAGAACAAACTCCCCAAACAGGGTCCCACCCATGTCTGTGTCCTCATGGGGAAACTCAGTTGCTTCCTTCCTCTCTAGGAGGCTCTCCAAATCAGCAAATGGGTCTGACTCAGGCTCTTTTAAAATTTCTGCCTCTATTCTGGGTCTCAGAGCATGGGAGATTTTGCGTGAGCTTTTTAAGAACAGAGTCTCTGTTTCCTACAGCCCTCTGGCTCTCCCACATGCAAGTCCTACTGGCCTTCAAAGCCAGACATTTGGGGCTCATCTTTTTGCTGTAGGATCCCTGGGTTGGGGAAGCCTGATGTCAGGTTTGGATCCCTTGCTTCTTGGAGAGAACCTCTGCAGTTGTGATCATCTTTCTATTTGCAGGTTGCCTGCCCAGGAGTATGGGTCTTGACTGTACCACATTTCTGCCCCTCGTATCCATCTTGTTGTGGTTCTTTCTTAATATATTTTGTTGGGAAAATCATTTCTGCTGGTTTCGGGTGGTTCTTTCATCTATAGTTGCTGTGTAAATAGGTGTAATTTTGCTGTGCCTGTGGGAGGAGGTGAGCTCAGGGCCTTCCTGCTCCACCATCTTGGCCACTAACAGGATTGGTTTTCCTTTTCTCATCTTGTTCTGCTTTAATATTTAGACCGAGAATCAGAATCAGCATCAACAAAGGAATGTTAACTTTCTGATACACATATAGAAATGAAACGTGTTTCATTACTTCCAAGGTTATTGAAAAATTGTATAATAAATAATTAAAGAGACTCCTAGGTTGGGTACTACTTTTATTAGTCTCTGCTGTACTTTGTTGGATAAATATTCCCTGTCACTTTCTAATGGCATGTAAAAATTTAAGTTTTAATGAAATTTATGGATAGTAAAAATTTTCACCTTTCTGATAAGAAGAAAGAATTCTTATAATTATAAAGACTTCATTTTTATTAACTTTAGAAAATGATTTATGTATGAAAATTGTCACAATTTCAAATCATAGTACTTAGTGTACAGTTTTGTACACTATTTTGTACAATATAGTTCAAAACACTTAACAGCATTACTTTTAAATGCCTTTGGTTGATTTTCCTTTATGCTTTCAACTTGATGTTTAGAAGTAAGAGTTTTATAATAAACATTTGCGGGACTCCCCTGGTGATACAGTGGGTAAGACTCTGCGTTCCCAGTGCAGGGGGCCTGGGTTCAATCCCTGGTTGGGAACTAGATCCTGCATGCATGCTGCATCTAAGAGTTTGCATGTTGCAACTAAGAGTACACATGCTGCAGCTAAGAAGTCTGCATGCCACAACTAAGAGCCCACGTGCCACAACTAAGACCCATTGCAGCCAAAATAAATATAAATAAACAAATAATAAATACATAAACAGAAGTTATTAAAAAATAGTCATTTGCTTTCTCCCTACCATATTCTAGGTAATAGTAGTAGATATTGTACATTCATTATTTCAGCTGATCCTCAGAATAACCATATGAAACATTATTACCTTTATATTTTAGTTGAGGAAACTGAAGATCAGGAGGTTGAAGGGAACATAGGGGTATGTGGTAGAAAGAAGATTCTGTTTTTCCTGAGTATTAAGCTATTTGGCATTCAATGAGACTCTAGTTTTGGAAAAAACACTGTTTCTTGAGCTCCATTTTAAAGTCTGTTGGGTTGTGTGGGACAGCTGTTTCTCCTAATAGATTAATAAGTGAATGAATGAACACTTAACAGATGTGTTTTCTGTTTTTGGACACTGGAGCAATTCACGGTTTTCTGGTCACCAGGAAAGTTTTCATTCGTGGAGTATTATATGAGAGTTTAAGTTAGCAATAGACTGTGGGTCATAGAAAATAAGCGTCAGGGTTTGAAGTTTTATATAGACAGGTGTTTGCCTCCCCTGGGTCTTGAAGATGGCCTGTTTTGGGCAAGAGGAGGGTAGTAATTTTTTATTTTTGTGTACATATTTGAAACCAGATCTGTTAGGGGTTCAGAATGATGCTGATAATCGTAGTCTCACATAGCCTTTGATGAATGGCCCCAGGCACCTCAAACTGCTGTATCTCTCCTCTTTGTATTTTCACATCCTACGTATTCACTGCCATTTCATAGTGTACCTTCATCAGGATACGTCAGTGGTTTGTGGAGAGAATAATAAAGTGGATCTTGGGAAATCAGGGGTCTATCTCTGTTGTGGAAGGTTTATGACTGAGCATGTGCTTATGATTTCTCAAGTTCCCCTTTTATAAGATATGCAAGATAGCTATTTTTCCATGGAAATTTTAGGTGGATGAAATATACTTAGAGCTTATAGTAGGAAACCACAGTTTATATTTCAAATGAATGTACCTTGGATGGTGTTTTTCATAATTTTTCCATTACAGTTTATTTGAGTGCTACTACGAGGACTCAAAAAAGAATATGTCTTTGTATCAGATCTTTATCCTTCTTTTTTTGTTTAATATTAAATGTGACCATAAATTAACAAACTGGTAAAAAACAAATGTTATATACATCTAGATGAATTTTATCCTTAGAGTAGTAGACACCTTGACAGATTATATAATTATTCTAATAATAGTGAGCTTTTTTCAAAAAGTATTTGGAATACTCTTTAAAGTAAGCTTACAAACTCCCAAAGGATGAAAATTTGTTACCATCTTGAAAAGAATGTTGGGAGCTTTTGGGTTACCTTGGAGTATTGATTATCTGTATTTGGTTTTGCTTGTTGCTGAAACACTACAAAAATGAAAATACAGGGATTTAAAAATGTAGTATACTCTCAGGGACACAGAAAGTTGGCAAGGTGTTAGAAGAGTGGAAACTATGACTTTACAGACCCAAGATATCTGAATCCAAAGCATGTAGTAGGAATATTTGGGAACCACCCTCATTTACACAGCAGATCCTTAAAAGGCATAGGAACTTATAGCACCAGATAGCTTTAGAAATGAGGATGGAATTATATAAGTCTTCTCCCTTACTTCAGCTCATTTGGTGGCTGCTCCTTCTTCATCTGGTAGAAGTTTTGGGGTTTATTACAAAATAAAGGATAAATAGAGCATCTGTGGATTGAGAGACTTCATGCACGTTTTTGTAGGAAATAGGTTCTGTATTGAAAACTGGGTGATTAAGTCACGACATGCCTACAGAATACTGAATATGGAAACTTCTAGCCTTCATCTTCCACTTGGCCTTTGAAATCATGGCAGCCAGACATTTACCTTCCAAACAGGAGATTAGAAGACTTTTGTGAGCTATCTGAACATGGCAAGATGAGAGACCTAAAGATGCTGACTGTGCCAGTTATTGACTTATTATTGCCACTAAGTTCCAAACCTGCCCTTCTTAGCCCTTCCTGTGATGCTGGAGCTGGAAACTCTGAAAACCACATTTCTTCTTTGACAGCGAAATCTGTGTTAGGCTTTGCCAATAAAGGGGCATTATAGGGAGACTGTTAGGCTGGAGGTTGATGAAGAGAGTTAATTGTTCCTGTTTTTATTTTATCCCACTGGCAAACTGCTCTGAAGGCAGTTGCTCCCTGCAGTATTCTTTATGGCAGGGAGTGGTCTTGGTTCTGGTGAATGGTGTCCAGCATTTGACACTGTGGCCGTGGTTAGCATGTTTTGCCGCATCACACTCTTCCTCAGAGATCTGTATCTTAGCCTTTTGGGATCCCTTCTTTAAGTTTCTAGGCTTTATTTCTTCTCTACTTTTCCCTTAGCCTGAAGAGTGGCAATAGTTTTTTGTAGTTGCTACCTCAGTTATATCCTAGAGTCCTCTTTTACATTTTTAATTACTTACTATCTTTTACCTACTTAATGATTCCTTTTTTAAAAAATCAAAGTATAGTTGATTTACAATGTTGTGTTAGTTTCTGGTGTACAGCAAAGTGATTCAGCCATATATGTATATGTGTGTGTGTTGGTGTGTATATTCTTTTTCATATCTTTTCCATTGTAGTTTATTACAATATATTGAGTATAATTCTTGTTGTTTATCTATTTTATACATAGTAGTTTGTACATGCTAATCCCAAACTCCTAATTTATCCCTCCTCCCCCTTCCCTTTTGGTAATCATAAGTTTTGTTTTCTGTGTCTGTGAGTCTGTTTCTGTTTTGTAAATAAGTTCATTTGTATTGTATTTTAGATTTCACATATAAGTGATATCATATGATATTTGTCTTTCTCTGACTTCACTTCATATGATCATCTCTAGGTCCATCCATGTTGCTGCAAATGGTATTATTTCATTCTTCTTTATGGCCGAGTAGTATTCCATTGTATATATATACCATGTCTTCTTTATCCATTCATCTGTCAGTGGACATTTAGGTTGATTCCATGTCTTGGTTACCTAGTTAATGATTCTTTATATTAAAATTTTTCCTCTTTGAAAGGTTGGTGTGGTTTCTGTTTCCTGACTGGACTCTAGTAGATACCTTGATATCAGAATTTTCACAACAAATGTTAGTCAGATCTCCATACAGTGAATCAGAAGGTCAGCAAACTTCACACATGCATTTAGAGCTTCCAGTTAACTTTTTCTTTTTTGCTGTGCTTGTGGGATCTCAGTTCCCCAACCAGGGATTGAACCTGGGCCACAGCAGTGAAAGCCCAGGATCCTAACGACTAGGCCACCAGGGGACTCCCCCAGTTAACTTTTAATTTACTTTCTTTTAAATTGAGCAGACAACCGAGGATACGAGATATTTGAGGATGCCTCTAATATTAAAGATGGCGGGGCTTCCCTGGTGGCGCAGTGCTTGAGAGTCCGCCTGCCGATGCAGGAGACGCGGGTTCGTGCCCCGTTTCGGGAGGATCCCACATGCCGCGGAGCGGCTGGGCCCGTGAGCCATGGCCGCTGAGCCTGCGCGTCCGGAGCCTGTGCTCCGCAAATGGGAGAGGCCACAACAGTGAGAGGCCCGCATAACGCAAGGAAAAAAAAAAAAAAAAAAAGATGGCTCCCTTCCTTCCCCCCAAAAAAGAAGAAGAAAAAGCACCTTGGGGAAAGAGACTACATAGGGTGGGAAAAACTTAAACCTTATCATTAATACCACTCTGAGACATAAAGGAAGCCATAGAATCCATGAATCAAGAACAGGATACTATAAAAAAAGGAACATTCAGACAACAGAAAAGAGCTCTAGGAAATTAAAAACATGATAGAACATCATGAAACATGAAAAATCTCAGTAGAAGGGTTGAAAGATAAAGTTGAGGAAATTTCCTGGAAAGTAGAGAAAAAATACACATCATAGAAAATTAGAGAAGATCAGAAAATTGGAGGTCAGCTTCAAGAGATATATCACCTGGTGGAGATTCAGAAACATAGAAGAGAGAAACTGAAGGATAGAAATCAATGATGAAGTAATTCAGGCAAGTATTTGAGAATGGAAGGATGTGGATTGATAGATTGAAAGTACCTAACACAAATGAATGAAAATAAACCAATATCACTGTGAAATTTCACAATATTTCACAAGATTCAGCAAGCATTCAGAGACAGGAAAGAGCATAGTACATACAGAGGATTAGATTTTAACTATAGAAGCTAGAAGACAGAGCAGTTTCTTCAAAATGTTGACAGAAAGTGATTTCTAATCTAGAATTTTATAACCCAGCCAAAGTATGAATTGAATATGAGAGTATACTAAATATATTTTATGCCATGCAAAGGTCTCAGTTTTCCTTCCATGTAATTTTTCTCAAGAAGCTATTAGGGGATGTGTTCCTTTAAAAGCAGTAAATAAAGCAATAAGAAGACGTGGGATTCAGGAAACAAGAAAATCCAGCACATGAGAGATTCTTGAAGGTTATTTCCTGGATGAATGTAAAGGGTGATAATCAGGTTGACATATGAGCACCAGATGTAGAAAGTAATCAGAACAAATTAAACCTGTGAGACTTGAGAGCGGGAGAGAAACAGACATATTGAAGGCTGTCATCACCATTTGCCTTGCTGCCATTATCTGCCTTTTAAATCTAAGGACAGAATGACCAGTTGAGCTTGCCCTAGAATATTACATGTACCTGACTTGTTTTGACAAGGTTCCTTGTTTTGACGAGGCACCATACTCTTTTGCCTATATAAACAGAATACTCATTCTGCCACTGCAAGCCTGTGTGTAGAAGGCAAGGAGAAGTCCAGAGAGTCCATGTGAAAAAGAACTGGCAGTCTTAGAAAACCGTTGCATCTGCGTGGGAGATGTAGTAGTGAAGAGCTGTACAGTAAGAGCAGGCGCTCTAGAGTTAGCTTTTTTTAATTTGGAGTTTTTCTCTACGTAAATGTAATTTGAAGTCCATAGTATTCTCTGACACTTAGTAATGTTGAAGGCATAGATTGATTGTGGCTTTAATGTTCTTTTTTTAAATTAAAAATTTTTTTAAAAATCTGTATGTCCTTTGGAGGCTAGGTGGAGAGATTCAGTGACTTCCATTATTCTGGGGCCAAGTGAAAGTCACCTGTGCTTCTACTTTTAACTTTTATACATTCTTGTGTTTAAATGTGTGTGTGTGTGTGTGTGTGTGTGTAGTGTGTAAATAGCACATAATAGGGGATTTCTTTTTGTTTAGTCTGAGAATTTGGATTATTTCATTTGCAGTTGATTTAATTATTGATCTAGCTAGGTTTAAGTCTGTCATTTTGGTCTTTGTCCATTAATTTGTTTATCTTTTCTTGCCTCAAGTTGACCTACCAACTTCTATTTATTTTCCTCTATTAGCTTGTTGGTTTTGAAGTATTTTATGTGTCCCTTGGTGTTACCCTAGAGTTAAAACATACATCCTTGACTTATTAGAGTCTACCTTGAATTTTTACTTTTACACCTTCCAACAATGCATGAACTTTTACAGTGATTTAATTGTGTTTACTCCTCTGTTACCTTTTGTACCACTGTTGTCATATATCTTCTGTCTATATTCGTTTGCCCACATTTTTACCCTTTCCAGTGCTGTTTCTTTCTTCTTTTTCATGGTTGCATCTGGGATCACTTTCATTTTACCATAAGTACTCCTTTTAGTAATGCTTCTTCAGTGCAGGTTTGCTGCACATTCATTCAGCTTTTGTTTATGTGAATCTGTTTTTTCATTTGTCATCATTTTGAAAGATCTTTTCCCTGGGTGTAGTATTCTACACCCAGGTGATGAATACTTTCTTTTAGCATTTTAAAGGTTTACTTCATTAACTTTTGATTTCCATCATTTCTGTTGAAAAGTCACTGTATTATTATAGTTCTCCTAAAGGTAATGTGGCTCTGTTCAGCTCTTTAACCTGTCAGCTGCTACTTTCTACTGGGCTTCTTGGAACATTGCGCTGAATTAGAACTGTAGGAATTAGGCAATCCCAAGAGTGGGGATTGTATCAGGTAGCTCTCAGTGTCAACCCTTTTCTTACCTCAGTGGGACTCTCATTTTTGCTGGGATGTCCTCAGGGAAAATCTCAGCTGAATGAGGAGCTCGCTTTGATGTGATTCTCTTTTTTCAAGGATTATAGTGCCTTAGATCTTGTCTATGATAGTTGCTCTCCATTGCTCTTACACAATTATTTCATGTATTTTGTTCAGGTTTATATTTGTCTAATGCAAAGTGTTTTGCCAGGGCTAGAACCATATGTTAGTAAATGTATTTTATATATATTTGAATTCTAAAAGAGTTTTTAAAATATCTTAATCAATGGCAATATTATTGAAATTTGTTTATGGTTCTCCCGAATGACTACTCTTAAGGGAACAATAACTCATTTGGAAGTAAAATTTCTTAATTTTTAATGTATGTTTATTTATTGCCAATTATTGTCTTTTATACTTACTGCTCATAAATGAAGATTTAAATTAAATTAAATTATTTTTTATGCAAATAAATACACAAGGTTATTCTTTAACAGTTTCCAATGAAAATAATGGAAAAAGGATTATGAATGTAGACCTTTTCAGTAATTATGTTCCCCCACTTCGGGGCTGAATTATCTGTAAATTTCTTTTTTCATGTAAGTGGTTGGTACTTTGTTTCCTGCCTATTAGTTATATAATTGGAAAAAGGATAAAGAATTAGATGGGATGTGCATATTTTTATTGATATACCAAAGAAAAATTAGTATTTTGGTCCTTGATTTCATAGTTGGTTACTTAAATGATTATCTAAAGTGGATCTACATGCAAATCTGCCCTTCATAATGAATGGTGATTTTTTAAACTATTTTTAATCACGATATGGAATGGAATAGAAATTGTGCTTGTTGTCTACCTGTCTCTACTTCCTGAGCAGCTGTTAGCCCTGGGCTGGGAGTGGGATAGATACATTTGCATTTTTTTCCTTTTGTCAGACAGTGAAGAATATGTTATACCTTCGAAATAAAAAGTTTGAAACTTCTTATTGAAGGATACTTTTTGTTGGACTTCATTTGGTACTTTTGATCTGGCTTGATTGGTTTGCACCCGGAATCTTTGTAAAGGATTGCTGATTGTTGACTGTCACAAGGCCTGAATTATATAGAGGCGTCATTCTTTTGAGTTAACACTGCTAACGCTGTTCTGTAGCCTCTCTGTCAGTAGCAATTGTAGTGGTACTGTTGGCTGTTTTTGATAGTATAGCCTTACTTACATTGGCAAGGACATTTCACAATCTAAATGATGATGCATATTTAACAAAGTGGTATTCAGCAGTGTTTTGGGATTGTAGATATGAAAACGCCTGGCACAGAGCATGGCCAAGTGACCACTATTTTTTTTGTCTATATGTTTAAATAATTGTAGCCTTCAGATGAATTAATCTTTCATATATGTATTTACACACAGGATCCAGAATATTTTCCCAAACTGACTTTCTTCTTAATATGTATTTCCTTTCTTACTGATTGCTTTTCTAACCTAATGGGATTAAAATTTTTTTAAAGTTTTTGTTTTTTTAAAAAAAATCAAGCTTGAACTGACTTTTAAATTTATACACCAAGTGTGTTTATACACCAATTGTGGAAGGTGTAATCAATCCAGAGTTAAGTTGACAAATGTAAACCCTTACATCTGTCTCATTTCATTCACACGTTAAATCCTCACTGAGCACTTACTTAGTGACAGTAAGCACACATACACACTAGTGTGCTACTTTCCTACTTTTTTGACAATCCAGTATTCTCAGTTCTATTTTTTGTACATTAATTACCTTTAAATAGTATGTAATGTTTTCTCTAAGTTTTATTATATTTGAGAGTCTAGTGAATCCCTAGCTGTCTTTCTAAAATCTATAATTTGCTTCTTGCTCTTCAGTCTGATATGGTTATATTTTATGTAAAAATCTATTTTCTGTATTTTTTTTTTTTTTTTTTTTTTTTTTTTG
>NW_006778765.1:482433-532664 GCF_000442215.2 Lipotes vexillifer
GGCAGGCGGACTCTCAACCACTGCGCCACCAGGGAAGCCCTATTTTCTGTATTTTTCAATCTCCTTTGTGGAATAATTACTTAAATAGAATATACTTTGAATAACTCCTAAAGTGAACCCTCTTGCACTGTTGGTGGGAATGTAAATTGATACAGCCACTATGGAGAACAGTATGGAGGTTCCTTAAAAAACTAAAAATAGACCTACCATACGACCCAGCAATCCCACTACTGGGAATATACCCCGAGAAAACCATAATTCAAAAAGAGTCATGTACCACAATGTTCATTGCAGCTCTGTTTACAGTAGCCAGGACATGGAAGTGACCTAAGTGTCCATCAACAGATGAATGGATAAAGGAGATGAGGCACATATATACAATGGAATATTACTCAGCCATAAAAAGAAACGAAATTGAGTTATTTGTATTGAGGTGGGTGGACCTAGAGTCTGTCATACAGAGTGAAGTAAGTCAGAAAGAGAAAAACAAATACCGTATACTAACACATATATAATGGAATCTAAAAAACAAACAAAAAAGGTCATGAAGAACCTAGGGGAAAGACGCAGACCTACTAGAGAATGGACTTGAGGACATGGGGAGGGGGAAGGGTAAGCTGGGACAAACTGAGAGAGTGGCATGGGCATCTATACACTACCAAACGTAAAATAGATAGCTAGTGGGAAGCAGCTGCATAGCACAGGGAGATCAGCTCAGTGCTTTGTGACCGCCTAGTGGGGTGGGATGGGGGGGTGGGAGGGAGGGAGATGCAAGAGGGAAGAGATATGGGGATATATGTATATGTATAACTGATTTACTTTGTTATAAAGCAGAAACTGACACACCATTGTAAAGCAATTATACTCCAATAAAGATGTTAAAAAAAAAACTAAAGTAAAATCCCTAGTGATTTTAGTATAAAACAGGACTTAATATTGCATCTCAATTAGAAGTTTTCATTTACTACCTTAATTTTTTTTTTTTTTTTTTTCTTGCGTTATGCGGGCCTCTCACTGTTGTGGCCTCTCCCATTTGCGGAGCACAGGCTCCGGACGCGCAGGCTCAGTGGCCATGGCTCACGGGCCCAGCCGCTCCGCGGCATGTGGGATCTTCCCGAAACGGGGCACGAACCCGCGTCTCCTGCATCGGCAGGCGGACTCTCAAGCACTGCGCCACCAGGGAAGCCCTACTACCTTAATTTTTAATCACATTTTATAAAATGGCATTTTTAGAGTCTAAATTTCTGACATTTTTAAAGTAGACTTTTTGTATATACATTATTGAGTTTTCTAACTTAACTAGTATGTAATTAAAAAATTTATTTTAGGTAAAATTACCATTTTTAGTAAATGTAACCAATAACATTTAAGTTGATGAAATGAAAATGTGTCACTTTTTCAGTGGTCTTCACAAGTATTGTAATGTCTGGGTGAAAGAAGTTAACACAACATGGGACTGTTTCTATATCAAATGTGGCCAAGATTGGAGGAATACAGACTCCATAAGGAAACATTTTTATTAGACATCTGTGCCACAGTATCACTACACTACGTGCTTTCACGAAGTCCCCAAAATCAAGTCTCATATTTCAGAGTCCAGTTAATATCTTAGAGTTTTTGGTTTTACTGTTGTTTTTCCACTTAACTTTTCTATTTTGTCATTTTCTATCTTATCTTGTGGACTTTCTACAATTTTTTCAAGTGAGATTGTATTTGCATTGATGTATTTTTTACATGAGAGTACAACCCACATTTAATTTTTTTACTTGGTACTGGTTCTTTTCCTGGCTCTTTTTAGCATAGAACTTTTCTCAGTAGTGACTGTTACTTATTTCTTGTGTTGATAAATTTGATGTTATAAAGAATTTTTGTAAACCTAGCTAACAGGAAACCTAGTTTGGCTTTTCATGAAAAACTGTACACCCAGTAAAAAAACTATGTAGACTAAGAAAATAAGCTTATTCTCTTAGGTCAGTCTATGTTTTGGGACACTAAAGAGACGTTTTGGTTTATTTTAGCTATCCTATTCCTAATTTACTTTCTACATTTTGTTGATTTTAGTAGAAATCTTACTTTAGGTCAGAAATATAAAGTCCTCCAGTGGATGGATAGCTCTAAATAGCATTTTGTATGAAGGTGAGTTATAAGTAAAAGTCCATTGAGACAGAGCTGTGGTTGTAAGCATGAAAGATTCAATGGTAGCTTTTTAAGAATAAAGGAATTGTGGCTAAAGTCATATTCGTCATTCAGGTTCTATTAGTGATAATTAATTATGGACAGATTATATGATGATAAAGTCATTTTGGGCTTCCCTGGTGGCGCAGTGCTGGAGAATCCGCCTGCCAATGCAGGGGACACAGGTGTGAGCACTGGTCCTGGAAGATCTCACATGCCATGGAGCAACTAAGCCCGTGCACCACAACTACTGAGCCTGTGCTCTAGGGTCCGTGAGCCACAACTACTGAGCTCACATGCCTAGAGCCTGTGCTCCACAACAGGAGAAGCTACTGCAATGAGAAGCCTGTGCACCACAACAAAGAGTAGCCCCTGCTCACTGCAACTAGAGAAAGCCCACGCACAGCAACGAAGACCCAACACAGCCAAAAATAAATAAATAAAATAAATAAATAAATTTTAAAAAGTCATTTTTGTTTAATGTTGGAAGAGTTACTTTCCATTTGTTTGGAGGCCCTGCATACTCATTCTCTGCAGTTTTAGGTTCAGTGATTGTACTTTCTGTTGCAGTAGTAAATCTTCTCTGTACGAGTGTCTGTATCAACATTTTGCTGGTGAGAAAGGAGAACACGGGTATTAATTCATGCACTTATTTGAATCTCTGTTAGATAGGTAAGAGTATTTCTTTTTTATTTATATCCCTACTTTTTCCAGAAATGATTTAAGAGGGCCATTTAGGAGTATATTTTGGGGCCCTTAATGTTTCTTAGAATGAACACCATTTATATTAAGAAACTTCTGACTGCAGGGTTTTTTTTTTTCCCCTATAGGCCCAGTCTTCTTTGGGGAGGTTTAGAAATATACTTTATAGTATTATTTAGCAGACATAGGGTTTTAGTGTGTCTTGTTTCTCTGTCATCTCTCGCCCCCCCCACCCCAGTAATTGAGTATGAGACATTGTTCAAGGCACTTTACATATATCAACTTTATCAACACAACTTGCCAGTTAGGTATTATTAGCCCATATATTACAGATTTATTAATTTCTTTCAGTTACCAAATATTTGTGTGCCTAATGCTGATCAAGCACTCTTGCAGCTGGGACTCAGCTGAAAAGGATAAAACAAACTTCTCATTGAGAAGAATAAGGAAGGACAAAACAGGTAGAAGGAGATAGAGTGATAGTGGGCATTGGGGTGGGGTGGGGGGTTATGTTTTCTCTGTATTTATGTAGGATAATCATGGAAGGCCTTTCCTGAGAAGATAACATTTGGGCAGAGAATAGATGGAAGTGAGGAAGCAATTCTGTGGTTCTCTAGGAGAAGAGCAGTCCAGGCATATGTGGCATGGAGTATAAAAGTCCTGAGGTATGGGAGCTTGCTTAGTGAGTTGAAGGAATTGCAGGGAAACTGGTATGGCTGTAGTTGAGGGGTTGGTTAGGGAGGAGCAGAGAGCGTGGTGGGAGATGCAATAAGCAGAGGTTGTAGTAAGGACTTTGGATTGATTTTATTTTGGCTGCATTGGGTCTTTGTTGCTGCCGCGGGCTTTCTCTAGTTGCGGTGAGCAGGGACTACTCTTCGTTGCAGTACATGGGCTTCTCATTGCGGTGGCTTCTCTTGTTGTGGAGCACAGGCTCTAGGCACATGGGCTTCAGTAGTTGTGGCATGTGGGCTTAGTAGTTGTGGCTCGTGGGCTGTAGAGCACAGTCTCACTAGTTGTGGCACACAGGGTTAGTTGCTCCGCGTTGCAAAGGTACATTGTCCAGGGTTATTGTAATAGGAAAACAGAAATTTAGAAGATGTGTCATTGTACTAGCTTATTACCATATGCTAACACATATATATGGAATTTAAGAAAAAAAATGTCATGAAGAACCTAGGGGTAAGACAGGAATAAAGACACAGACTTACTAGAGAATGGACTTGAGGATATGGGGAGGGGGAAGGGTAAGCTGTGACGGGGTGAGAGAGTGACATGGACATGTATGCACTACCAGATGTAGAATAGGTAGCTAGTGGGGAGCAGCCACATAGCACAGGGAGATCAGCTTGGTGCTTTGTGATCACCTGGAGGGGTGGGATAGGGAGGGTGGGAGGGAGGGAGACGCAAGAGGGAAGAGATATGGGAACATATGTATATGTATAACTGATTCACTTTGTTGTAGGGCAGAAACTGGCACACCATTGTGAAGCAATTATACTCCAATAAAGATGTAAAAAAAAACCCCCCAAAACATCTTTTTACTGTTGATTCTTAATGATGTTGCAGATATCTGAGTTCTTTGAATCTTTTATCTGAGAAGTTATGAACTTTTTTGTTCTGTATATAAAAGACATTAAAAGAATGAGCTTTTGGGCTTCCCTGGTGGCACAGTGGTTGAGAGTCCGCCTGCCGATGCAGGGGACACGGGTTCGTGCCCCAGTCCGGGAAGATCCCACAGGCCGTGGAGCGGCTGGGCCCGTGAGCCATGGCCGCTGAGCCTGCGCATCCGGAGCCTGTGCTCTGCAATGGGAGAGGCCACAATAGTCTTCCTTCTCTCTCTCCTTTCTTTCTTTTTTTAATGATCCATCATTTTTATTATTTTTTTATTTTATTATTTTTAAAAAATTTTATTTATTTATTTATTTTTGGCTGTGTTGGGTCTTCGTTTCTGTGCGAGGGCTTTCTCTAGTTGCGGCGAGCGGGGGCCACTCTTCATCGCGGTGCGTGGGCCTCTCACTGTCGCGGCCTCTCTTGTTGTGGAACACAAGCTCCAGACGCGCAGGCTCAGTAGTTGTGGCTCATGGGCCTAGTTGCTCTGCAGCATGTGGGATCTTCCCAGACCAGAGCTTGAACCCGTGTCCCCTGCATTGGCAGGCAGATTCTCAACCACTGTGCCACCAGGGAAGCCCTCTCTCTCCTTTCTTATTCTTTCTTCATCCTCTTCAGTTCTGAATCTCTCATGGAATGATACCATTCGGCAAAATTTGTAGCAGATGTTTGGTTTTAAGAAAAAGTGATGGCTGAAATTCATTGAGCATAGTTCTCATGACCCTCACAATGGTGGCATTGAATGAAGATGATAATGTGTTTTTTTTAAAATAAATAAATTTATTTATTTATGGCTGCGTTAGGTGTTTGTTCCTGCTCACGGGCTTTCTCTAGTTGTGGCGAGTGGGGCCTACTCTTCATTGCGGTGCGTGGGCTTCTCATTGCGGTGGCTTCTCTTGTTGCGGAGCACAGACTCTAGGCGCACGGGCTTCAGTAGTTGTGGCTTGCAGGCTCTAGAGTGCAGGCTCAGTAGTTGTGGCTCATGGGCTTAGTTGCTCCACAGCATGTGGGATCTTCCCAGACCAGGGCTTGAACCCGTGTCCCCTGCATTGTCAGGTGGATTCTTAACCACTGGGCCACGAGGGAAGTCCCTGATAATGTGTTTTTGAAGCTACTTGCTATTCATCAGAACTGGTCTAAGTTTCCCTTTCTTTGTTCCTCTGCCTCCCAACAAGAAGGAAGAGTTTATATTGCAATCTAATATGTATATTTCATTCATAAGGACACAGCTTTTTAAAAATAAATTTATTTATTTTATTTATTTATTTTTGGCTGTGTTGGGTGTTCGTTGCTGCGTGCGGGCTTTCTCTAGTTGCGGCGAGTGGGGGCTACTCTTTGTTGCATTGCACAGGCTTCTTATCACGGTTGCTTCTCTTGCTGTGGAGCACGGGCTCTAGGTGCGCCGGCTTCAATAGTTGCAGCATGCGGGCTCAGTAGTTGTGGCTCACGGGCTCTAGAGCACAGGCTCAGTAGTTGTGGCGCATGGGCTTAGTTGCTTCGTGGCCTGTGGGGGATCTTCTCGGACCAGGGCTTGAACCCGTGTCCTCTGCATTGGCAGGCAGATTCTCAACCACTGCGTCACCAGGGAAGCCCAGGACAGAGCTTTTTGATAAACAATATTGTGAGAGTTTACTTGATGAGAAATGGCTGACCTCTGTAAACATATGTTATGTTATGTGATCAAGTGCTTACCTGAAATCTTGAGGTGGTGCTTAATCTGCATGTGATTTTATCCCAGTTATTCTCTCACTGTTGTTTTATAAAAACATAAAAAATTGGAACTTTGTTGTTGCTTCTGTGTGAAATTGTTTCTTAACCCAAGGTCATGAAGATTTACTCCTATATTTTCTTCTAAGAATCTTTGTCTTTTCAAAATATAAATATTTTTAATATCTTCTCTGGTAACTCAGACCACTCCACAGATTTCTAAAAATTCCTCTAGAGTGAGTAATATCCCCAGTTCAATGCTGTTGTATAGGGGATAATATATGGGAGTAGAATTTCAGCGTCATACAATATGCAGATAATATTGCATTGTTTTTGAAAGTTGGGACCATTTATTATTGCCTTCACTAGCAGTATCTGATCGCTCTACATTCTCTTGCCAACACCTGATACTGTTAAAATTTCAAATAAAAATTCTAACCATTGTGGTAGATGTGAAGTATACTATTGTGTGTGTATTTATTTTAGTCAGGTTATTGAGGTGTAACCTGTATACAGGAAGAGTCATCTTTCTTGCAGTATAGTCATAAGAATTTTGTGAATTTTGGCAAATGCATAATCTTGTAACCCTCGCCACAATCTAGATAGAGAAGATTTTCACCACCCCCAAATATAACATCATGCTCCTTGTAGTCAAACTTCGTTCCCAACCCCTTTCAACCCTGGCAACCACTGATCTGTCCTTCTAGTTTTGTGTTTTCCAGAGTATCATATAAATGGAATCACACATTATATAGTGTCTGGCTTTTTTCACTTAGCATAATGCATTGGAAAGCCATTCATGTCATATGTATCTGTAGTGTGTTCTTCCTTAGCAGTATTTCATCATACAGGTTGAAATCACATTTTATTTATCTGTGCAGCAGTTGATGGACATTTGAATTGTTTTTTTTTTTTTTTTTTGCGGTACGCGGGCATCTCACTGTTGTGGCCTCTCCCGTTGCGGAGCACAGGCTCCGGACGCGCAGGCTCAGCGGCCATGGCTCACGGGCCCAGCCACTCCGCGGCATGTGGGATCTTCCCGGACCGGGGCACGAACCCATGTCCCCTGCATCGGCAGGCGGACTCTCAACCACTGTGCCACCAGGGAAACCCTGAATTGTTTTGTTTTTGATTTTTATGAATAAAGTTGTTATAAATAATGAGTATAGATTTTAGTGTAGGCTTTTTTTGTATTGGGAAAATACGTAGGTGTGGGATTACATATAGTAAATGTGTTTAAAAAAAACAAGACTTTATTTTTTAGAGCAGTTTTAGACAAAATTGAGTGGAAAGTACAGAGAGTTCCGGTATACCCCCTGCCTTCACACATGTGCAACCTCCCCCAATATCAACATCACTCACTAGAATGGGTACACTTGTTACAATTGATGAACCTACGTTGACATATCATTATCACCCAAAGTCCATAGTTTACATCAGAGTTCACTCTTGGCGTTGTACACACTATTGGTTTAGATAAATATATCATGACATGTAACTGCCACTATAGTATTATACAGAATAGTTTTACTGCTCTAAAAATTCTCTTCACCTATTTATCCCTCCCTCCCTGCTAATCCTTGGCAACCATTGATCTTCTTACTGTCTCCATGGTTTTGCCTTTTCCAGATTGTCATATAGTTGGAATCATACACTGTGTGGCATTTTCATATTGGCTTTGTTCATTTAGTAATATGCATTTAAATATCTTCCATGTCCTTTTGTGGCTTGATAGCTCATTTTTTAAAAATCACTGGATAATATTCCAGTGTCTGGATGTACCACAGTTTTATTTATCCATTTACCTATTGAAGGTCATCTTCGTTTCTTCTAAGTTTAAGCACTTATGAATAAAGCTGCTATAAACATGCATGTGCAGGTTTTTGTGTGGACATAAGTGTTCAACTCATTTGAGTAAGTACCAAAGAGTGAGTCTGATGGATCTTGTGGTAAAAGTACATTTAGTTTTGTAAGAAATTGCCAAACTGTCTTCCAAAGTGGCTGTACCATTTTGGATTCCCGTCAGCAATGAAAGTTCCTGTTGCTCCACATCCTCATCAGCATTTGGTGTTGTCAGTGTTTTGGATAGTGGCTATTCTAGTAGGTGTGCAGTGGTATCTCATTGTTTTAATTTGCAGCTCCTGAATCACGTATGACGTTGAGCATCTTTTCATATGCTTATTTGCCAACTGTATATCTTCTTTGGAGAGGTATCTGTTCAGGTCTCTGCCCATTTGTTAATTGAGAACAAACTTGTAGTTACCAGTAGGGAGAGGGGAGCGGGGAGGGGCAATATAGGGGTAGGGGGTTAAGAGGTACAAAGTATTAGGTATAAAATAAGGTACAAGGATATATTGTACAACACTGGGAGTATAAGCAATATTTTATAATAGCTGTAAATGGAGTATAACCTTAAAAATCTATTCTTATATGGAGTGTGCTTAAGAAATCTTTGTCTAGCCACAAGATCACAAAAATGGTCTCTTGTCCTTGTATAAGTTTTACACTTTTAGATATATTTTGAGGTAATTTTATTTATAGTGCAAGGTATAGGTTGAGGTTCTTTTTTTCTTTTTGTATATGTATGTCTGATTGTTTCAGCACCATTTGTTGAAAGACTATCAATTCTCCATTGAAGTGCTTTTGTACCTTTGTCAAAAATCAATTGTTCGTTTATGTGTGGGTTAATTTCTAGATTTTACAGTCTATTTCATTGATCTCTGTGTCTGTTCTTTAGCCAGTATTACACTCTCAATTATGGTAGGTTTGTATTAAGTCTTAAAATTAGGTAGTGTGGGTCATTCAAATTTTTTCTCCCTTCAAAATTGTTTTGACTATTATAGTAGTCATTTGCCTTTCCTTTTAAATTTTAGAACTTGTTAATACCCTACCAAAAATTTCTCTGGGATTTTGATTGGGATTGAATTGAATCTATAGGTCAATTTAGGGATAATTGATATCTTAACAGTGCTAAGTTTTATAATTCGTGAACATGGTAAACCTCTTCATTTATTTAGGTCTTCCTGCATTTCTTCTTTTCCGTCCTCTTCAGGGGCTGTTAGTTTTCTGGTTTTCCCTGTGAATGTGGGACTGGTTTTCAAGTTTAACACAGGGCTGTGGAGAGGGAGATGGGATAGGGCAAATTAAGAGGGCTGTTCTGACTGAGATTCAGATTTCTTGAATAAATACTCTTTGGAATATTTCAAGTCTTTAGTTTGCTTCTAGAGTTCTAAAAAAGTTGATATTGACAGTGTTTGCCAGTGTTATTATTGATTTTACTGAGGATAGGGTTTTTTTGGCAGTCCTTACTCTGCCATACCTGCTGATATCATTCTTTATCCTGTTTAAGATATGGTAAAGTGTCACATTGGTAAGGTTATCAGTTACCAAAAGTGAAGATATTGAGACTCTCAAGTGTAAATTGAGTTATTCAAATTTATGATCTCATGTGTTGTACTAAACAGAAATAAGGGCATTTTTTTATTGTTTGTTATGATTTCAGGGGAGAAAAAGTTGATTCTTTTCCTCATAGCTTTGTTGTGGGACTTAAAGGTTAATACATGGAACAACTCAATTTCAGAACATGGAATTAAGGATAGTAAGCTCTCAGTTAATATTAGCTATCATCAACAATCTCCTCTTTCTTTTTTCTTCATATTCCTCCTTTAAATATAACTCTTAGCTTCCTCTTCTACTCATTGGAGTTGTTTCCCCTTAAACCCAAGTAGAGAAACTATAGCAACCCTCTGAAAATAATAGATTGGATTTAAGAAAAGTTGGTAAAAAAATTTCCTTTTTCTGAAAATTGTTTTTATTGTGTAATTTTAACTTTCATTGTTATTGCTGTTTATGAATGGTGAGAGGGAATAAATGAAGCACTGATGTCAACTTCAGCAACTGGAAAGCCAAGAAATGAGGGTGGTGTAGTTTAGTGCATGGGAGAGTCAGTGAGACCAGGAAATAGAAAGTCTGGGCTGTACTCCCTATCTGCCACCAAAAAAGCTATATGATTTTGGCATTTTCCTAACCCCTAACGGTTCCCTCTGGGAATTTTCAAGGAGTTGAATATGTGTCCTCTGAAATCTTTTCTAATTTTTTTTTTGTCTTATTCAGTTGAAAGAGATTTTGTACATTTTGATGAAAATTGGGAATGTTGTATTTATTGTAAGATTATTTCTTTTGGAGTAAACTACGCTTAATAAAGGCATAAAGTGCCTAAAACTTACTAGAAAGTTTTACATTAATTAATTATCCTAAAAATAATGTCTCTTACAGAGAGTGACAACAATATGATTTTAACATCTTTTGTATGCTTTGTTTTAGGTTGGTATAGAGGAGTTTCAACAAAGAAGCCAAATGTAAAGGTAATGAAAAGTTTATTGTTACCTTTTCTAATGTAGAAAGCAGCCTAAATATATTTGTTTGATATAAAAACAATTCTTACTTGTCGGTCTTTGAATCTTTTACACTAACCACACTCCACACTCATTCTTTCCTTTATAGAACTGTATCAGATGCTACTCTGTCTCAGCAGTATTAAAATGACTTTTTAAAAAGGACAGAAAAGTGTGTATATGGTAATAGATGGAAAGCTTATTTTGAAAAAGCCTATTTAGGACATTTAATATTTTTTCCTTAAAACAGTTGACAAAAGTACATTGACTTTTCATAGGCCTAGTCCTGTATAGTCATGTGATTAGTTAGATGAATTTATTTCTAAAATGGAAAAAACTTTAAAAATAATGTTCAGTTAGATACATCTCTGTTGATCATAATGTTCTTGTTAAAATATGAATTTAAATGACTTTTAAGTGCCAAATGCTTATTTTATGGACTAGATTTATGTGTTTATTCTATTACCAATTAATAGTAATTTGATCAAACAAAATATATTTTAATTGGTAGTTATAATACATGTAGCAACATTTTTTTCCAGTAACGCATTTGCAAAAACTTCTTTCTGCTTTACTTTTTATTATCAGTTTTTCTTATATATTTTTTGTGGGCTTAATATTTAGTGTATTATGCTTTTTCTTATGTAGAAAATACCAAAATTATCACATTATTTTTATTAAAAAATAAAAATTTTCAGAGTTGTAATCATCAATTTTGCCAGTAGAATCACTTGTTTCGTTAGTTTTTAAGGTGGTGATCATAAGAAGACAATATCTTCATACTTTCATTCCTCATAGCTAGGGCTTCTTATCCTTGGCAATGTTGACATTTTGGGCCAGATAATTCTTTGTTATCTTGTACATTATAAGAAATTTAGCAGCATATATGACCTCCACTCACTAACATCTCCTCTCAAGTTGTGGCAGTGAAAAATGTCTCCAGACATTGCCAAAGGCCCTGGCCCTGGGGGGTGGGAGGTAGGTGGGGTGGTGGTGGTAACATTGCCCCAGTTAAGAACCACTGCTCATAGGTAATTTTTTACCTTGTGTCTCTAGTTTTAAAACACACTTTCAGGTGTTATTTCCATCTCAGGAAGGCTCATGTGGAAATAACTTCTATTTGTATTTTATGTTTGTTACCTTGATTTGAAATTGTCAAAAATTTAGAACTTGAATAAATGAGAAGTCTTATAAATGATTGGAAAGCTGTAATTTGTGATATTACATACTATTTATTTATTTTTATTAATATTTGTGATCTTAGCCACCCCACCATCTTGCTTCGAATACTAGGGTTTGGGGATCAGTGTGGAGACAGTGGTCTTTGAAATTATTTTATTTTTGTCTTTAAAATATCAGTTGATGCACAGTGTGTGGCTTGAAAACCTTGTTAAGTGGGACGTGATGCAAAGCACCCCAAAATATAGTGGACTAAAACTAATCATCATTCTGTATAGGTGGCACCATTTGTGGCTACAGTTATCTGGGGGCTTAGCTGGCTGGAATGTCCAAAAGGGTTTACTCACACATGTGGTATGTTGGCAGGGATGGCTAGAAGGCTGTCCTCAGCTGGATCACTGAAATAGCTACATGTTGTAACCTCAAGGTCTCTATCTTTCCATGTGGCTTCTCCAGCAGATTAATCAGAGTTCTATTTTAGAGTTAAGGAAAAGTGTTCAGAATCTCATGCCTGTTTTCCAAGTTCTTTTTCCTGCAACAAAGGTGTTTAGAGCCTGTGGGAGAGGCCATTTTGTGATTAATCTTAGCAATGATTTGATAAACTAATCAAAATGAGGGAACCAGATGACACTAATCTAAAGTGTTAGAGGGAATTCCCTGGCTGTCCAGTGGTTACGACTTGGTGCTGTCACTGCGGTGGCCCGGGTTTAAACCCTGGTTGGGTAACTAAGATCCCACAAGCTGAGCGGTGCAGCCAAAAAAGAAAAAGAAAAAAAGAAAAGAAGTGTTAGAGCTCATTTTGTCTGATCAGACTCCTTTAATTTTTTAGTTTGGACTAATGTAGTACTTTTGAGGTTGTGTATTTTGGTAATACCAACTCCATTCTAGGATCTTAGATTACTGTAGTATTTACTAGCGACATGTATGTATATACCTCTTGATAACTAGTATTTATATTCTTAAACTTAAAAAAATTAACAGATGGAAATACAGTATTAACTAAATTTCACCCTGTGGCAGTGGTATTTTATGGAACTATGTTGAAAATTCTTTCATGTTTGTAAAAGATAATCATTTAGTGATTTTATACACATAGAATGATTAAAAAATGCATCCCTGTATATCTTTATCTTAATATTATGATCACAATAATTAGAAATTTCAATAGGTTTTTCATAGCTATTAGTGGCTAAAGAAAAATGAAAAAGTTAACTTATTAAACTATGTCTTTAGTTATGTACAATTTATACTAATAATAAAACTTGAACTAGCCCAAATATAATAGTGTCTGAACTAGATAGCATTCAGAAATAATTAGTAAATGGTAAAGCATTTCTTTGTATAAAAAGTTTTACTATAAAATACCCTTTCAGTTATATATTTTTGTGACCATATATTAAAATTGTACAGTTTAAGAGAAGTATAATATGCAGGTAATATGTAATACTAAGTTTTGGGAATTAAAAAGTAGGAGAATAAGATAAAATTAAGGAAAAGGAGAACATATATTTGATGATAATTTTGTGTATTTTATAAAGCATATGCCCAAGAGAAAAGGAATGAAATTCAAGAGAATTTATATTTACTTTCATTTTGTGGTTTCAGGATCAGTTCTTATACAGGAATTGTCAACTGGATACCTAGAATTCTGCCAGATAGGAACAGGACATTATTGAATGTTTTACACAGCAAAAACAGAGGTATAGAGGTGTGAAGTTGCAAGGCATGTTCAGGGAATGGTAAATAGTCCAAACTGGCTAGGGCATAGTGCCTGGATGAAAGTGATGGATGGTAAGGCAGGAAGGTGCGTTGGATCCATATTTACAGAGTCTTACATACCAAAGACTGTAAGGAATCCTAAGGAATTTGGATTATGTCTCTTTGGCAACAGGGAATCTGTCATGTAACAGAGGCACAGATTCACTCTTGCTGTACAGTATAACCATGAAATAGAGTTTATTGGAGAAATAGTAAGCACCTGTTAAAGATACATATTTAAGTACTTATGGGTAATTTCTGAAATTTGCTCTAAAGTATGGCAATGGATAAGAATATGTACGTGGGTATTAATTAATCAAGGTTGGCAAAACATTGATCATTGTTGAAGCTGGGTGGTAGGTTTGTGGAGGTTCAATATACTATTCTCTCAATTTTGTATGTAATTTGAAATGAGTGTAACATTATTACTTATCTTGTAGAATTGTTAGAAATCAATGAGCTTATATGAAGCTCTTAACACAGCGCCTAGCATATGGTAACAGTACAGTAAATATTTGTTTCTGTTGCTATAACAACAACTGCTATGATAGCATAGGGCTGGAAATGAGACTTTAAAGACTGCCAGCGTCTTGGAGGACAGAAAAAGAGGTACTAGCACATGGATTTTGAGAAATGGAGGTCATAGCTGGCTAAGGAAAAGAAAGTTTTTAAAAAACAAAGTAATTAATGATTTCAAGTACTGTAGAGTAGTCTAGTAGAATAGAATGGGTACTGAGTAGGGGCCATTCTGTTTGACAGAATGCCATTGGTGATGTTTTAGAGAATCCCATGTAGTCATAGGATGATAGTGGCAGAAAGCCAAAGTCTAGTGGGTTGAGTGATAAAGAGAGAGAAGGTAGAGTAGTTACCACAGTAGGTTATGGGTGAAAGGAAGGAAGTAGATGTAGATTCTTGGGAATATAAATAAGGCTGTAGTGGTGATTTTGTGAGTGGAGGACTGATGAACATTTCAAATTTGATTTAGGTAAAATTCTGGAAAATGCTAGTAATTTTTTTTTTTTTTTGGTACGCAGGCCTCTCACTGTTGTGGCCTCTCCCGTTGCGGAGCATAGGCTCTGGACGCACAGGCTCAGCAGCCGTGGCTCACGGGCCTAGCCGCTCTGCGGCATGTGGGATCTTCCCAGACCGGGGCACGAACTCGAGTCCCCTGCGTCGGCAGGCGGACTCTCAACCACTGCGCCACCAGGGAAGCCCAATGCTAGTAATTTATAATGCCTTAAACCAGTTACATGGTTGCCTGCCAATCTATCCCTGAAGAGAGGGATAGATTACAAAAAGATATGAGGAAACTTTGGGGGGGTGATTCAAATGTCATTATTTTAATTGTGCCATGGTTTCACTGGGGTATGTATATGCCAAAGCATCAAATTCTACACTTTAAATATGTGTAGTTTGTGGTGCATTATCATTTCTCAACTTACTTTGGAGCTGTGGTGGTTCATTTTAATACAGACTTGGTCATACACCAAGTCATAATGAGACCTAATCTAATGATTTTTTTTAATGAAGGAAAGTGCTAATTATCATCAGTAGGAGCTCTCCTAACTGAAAACTTAAAAAAAATTGACATTTTATCATGGTTATTCAGTACTGAAATGTGGGTTTGTGATCTGGAATTTACCTAATAGCCACATTTTAAGTGTTCTCTATTACTGGATCTTATTATTAGTGTGTTTGTGTTGTTGTCAGTGGGGGAGAAGATGGTGGGAGTTGAAGGAAGTGAAGCCTAGGTGATATTTTGTGTCATGCTTATTTGTTTTGTTTGGAGGCCCTCAAGACCCCAAGACTTGAAGATTTGCTGTGGGGACCCAAAGGACTCATTATGTAATTGTAATCACAGCTGTGAATAATTACAGTGGAAGGATACAAATCAAAATAGCAAAGGTGCATGGGGTAAAGTCTGGGGAAACCAGGCACAAGCTTCTAAGAGTCCTTTCTCAGTGGAGTCATACAGGAGAAGCTTAATTCCCCCAGGAGTATTGTGACAACACATATGAAATGTTGCCAACCAGGAAAGCTTGCTTGAGACTCATAGCCAGAGTTTTTATCGGGTGCTGGTCCTGTACGCAACCTCTGTGTAGGATGTAACAAAATTCCACATTCCTGGAAGGAAAGCAGGTGTTCAGCAGCATAAACCATGTTGTTTGTAGAGATAGTTGAGGCACAGTGAGTACTTCTTATCAGTTAATGGTGGGAACCCAACCAAAATTAAGTATAAATTTAAGTATTGGACTTTCAATTGGTCCACTTTTTCAGCAACACTTTTTATTTTCAGTCTTTTTAATTTTAGACATTCTAATGGATGAGCTAGTGGTCTCTTGCTTTGCTTTTAATTTTTATTTCCCTAATGACTAAAGAGGTTGAACACCTTTTCAAATGTTTATTGTCCTTTAACCTCTTTTTTTTTCTGTGAAGTGTCCATATCTTTCACCCATATTTTATTGGGTTGTTTTCTTATTGAGTTATATGAATACTCTATTCTGAATACAAGTCCTTGTAAATATATTCTTTCACTGTGTGGTTTGCCTTTTCATTTTCTTACTGTTGTGTCCTGAAGAATAGATTTTAATTTTGAGGAAGTCTAATTTGTCATTAAAATTTTTTTTGTTTTTGGTTGGGGCTTATAGTTTATCTTCAGTATCTTTGTCTAACTCATTCTCTCAGTTTTGATTAGTTGTATTTTGCAAGAGATTTTTCTATTTCAGTATATTTTTGAATTGTCCTAGATATTCATGCTATTTATTTTTTAATGTCTGTAACACATTTAGTGATGATCCCTCTTTCATTCTAGGCTTTAGGGAGCTGTGTCCTCTATTTTTCTTGGTCAAATCTATTTAGATTTTTGTTGTTTTGATCCTCTCAACTTAACTTTTGACTTAAAAGGTTTTTTTTTGGTCTGTTTCGCAGATTTCTCCTCTTTATTCATTTTATTTGCTTTGGATTTACTCACCTTTATTTTTCAAAAATATTTTCATTGGGTATACAATTCCCTTTATTTATTTATTTTCATTTTATTTTATTTTTAACATCTTTATTAGAGTATAATTGCTTTACAGTGGTGTGTCAGTTTCTGCTTTATAACAAAGTGAATCAGTTATACATATACATATGTCCCCATATATCTTGCCCCCTGCATCTCCCTCCCTCCCACCCTCCCTATCCCACCCCTCCAGGCAGTCACAGAGCGCCAAGCTGATCTCCCTGTGCTATGCGGCTGCTTCCCACCAGCTATCTACATTACGTTTGGTAGTGTATATATGTCCATGCCACTCTCTCACTTTGTCCCAGCTTACCCTTCCCCCTCCCCATATCCTAAAGTCCATTCTCTAGTAGGACTGCGTCTTTATTCCCGTCTCACCTCTAGGTTCTTCTGACCATTTTCTTTTTTTTTTCTTAGATTCCATATATATGTGTTAGCATAGGGTATTTGTTTTTCTCTTTCTGACTCACTTCACTCTGTATGACACACTCTAGGTCCATCCACCTCACTACAAATAACTCAGTTTCCTTCCTTTTTATGGCTGAGTAATATTCCATCGTATATATGTGCCACATCTTCTTTATCCATTCATCTGTCAGTGGACACTTAGGTTGCTTCCATGTCCTGGCTATTGTAAATAGGGCTGCAATGAACATTTTGTACATGACTCTTTTTGAGTTATGGTTTTCTCAGGGTATATGCCCAGTAGTGGGATTGCTGGGTCGTATGGTAGTTCTATTTTTAGTTTTTTAAGGAACCTCCATACTGTTCTCCATAGTGGCTGTATCAATTTACATTCCCACCAACAGTGCAAGAGGGTTCCCTTTTCTCCACACCCTCTCCAGCATTTATTGTTTGTAGATTTTTTCATGATGGCCACTCTGACTGGTGTGAGATGATATCTCATTGTAGTTTTGAGTTGCATTCCTCTAATGATTAATGATGTTGAGCATTCTTTCATGTGTTTGTTGGCAATCTGTGTATCTTCTTTGGAGAAATGTCTATTTAGGTATTCTGCCCATTTTTGGATTGGGTTGTTTGTTTTTTTGATATTGAGCTGCATGAGTTGCTTGTATGCTTTGGAGATTAATCCTTTGTCAGTTGCTTCATTTGAAAATATTTTCTCCCATTCTGAGGGTTGTCTTTTGGTCTTGTTTATGGTTTCCTTTGCTGTGCAAAAGCTTTTAAGTTTCATTAGGTCCCACTTGTTTATTTTTGTTTTTATTTCCATTTCTCCAGGAGGTGGATCAAAAAAGATCTTGCTGTGATTTATGTCAGAGTGTTCTGCCTATGTTTTCCTCTAAGAGTTTGATGGTGTCTGGCCTTACATTTAGATCTTTAATCCATTTTGAGTTTATTTTTGTGTATGGTTTTAGGGAGTGTTCTAATTTCATTCTTTTACATGTAGCTGTCCAGTTTTCCCAGCACCACTTATTGAAGAGGCTGTCTTTTCTCCACTGTATATTCTTGCCTCCTTTATCAAAGATAAGGTGACAATATGTGCGTGGGTTTATACATTTCCCTTTAAATATGTCAGTTCATTGTCTTCTGGCTTTATAGGATTTCTAATGAAAAGTCTATTAATTCTTATCTTTGTTTCTTGTACTATAGTGTTTTTAAATATTTGTTTTTATTTCTGGATGCTTTTATGATTTATCTTTATCATTGTTTTGGGCAATTTGCTTATAATATATTTTGGTGTTGTGTGTGTGTGTGTGTGTGTGTGTGTTCATCCAAATTTATATCATGGAGGTTCCTATATCTGTGGGTTTGTGTTTTTTATCTAATTTAGAAAAATTTTTAAATGATTTCCTGAAATATTGCTACTTCTCTTTGGTTCTCCAGTTCCACATATATTACACTGTTTTATAATATTTCAAAGATTTCTACTTCTATTTTTCGGTCTTTTCCCCCAGGTCTGTTTGGATAGTTTTAATACTAGGTGTTAAAGTGTGCTACTCTTTCTTTCATGTATCTAATTTGCCATTAAACACCTCAAATGAACGTTTTCATTTAGATGTTCTGTTTTTCAGCTCTGTTATTGCCATTTTGTTCCATTTTGTATATTGATAGCACTTCCCTTATGTTTTCTTTTAAATCTTGGAGAAATTTTAATAGCACTGTAAACTTCTGCTAGTCCCCATTATATATCATTTTTGGTCTCTTGCTATTAACTGCTTTTTCTCCTGGTTATGGTTTAAATTTTTACATATCTGGAAATTTTTTTGTTTTGTTTTCTAGAATTTTGAAGTTATATTGTTGAATTTCTTGATCTGAATTTTGTCATCTTCTTTTAAAAAAAATTGAATTCATTTTTGAAGGCACTTAATTTACTTGTAATTCAGCTTGATCCTTAAGGTTTGTTAGAGCGTGCCTATAGTAGCCTTTACTCTAGGGTTGTTTGACCTTTTTTTTTTTTTAAGGATAATCAGCATATATACTTTTTAAAATTAATTAATTAATCAACTAATTTTGGCTGTGTTGGGTCTTTGTTGCTGTGCGTGGGCTTTCTCTAGTTGCGGTGAGTGGGGGGCTACTCTTCATTTCCGTGTGCGGGCTTCTCATTGTCATGGCTTCTCTCATTGCGGAGCACGGGCTCTAGGCATGCAGGCTTCAGCAGTTGTGGCACGTGGGCTCAGTAGTTGTGGCTTGTGGGCTCTAGAGCTCAGGCTTAGTAGCTGTGGCACATGGGCTTAGTTGCACTGCAGCATGTGGGATCTTCCCGGGTCAGGGCTCGAACTGGTGTCCCCTGCATTGGCAGGTGGATTCTTAACTGCTGCACCACCAGGGAAGCCCCTGTTTGACCTTACTTTTAACATGCAGTGTTACTGGATCTTTATTTGAAGAACCATATGTTCACTGAGCTCTTTCCATTGTGGTCTATTAGAACTTTAATGTGTACCAGTCTTAGGTATGCTCTAGGAATTTTTCAGCTTATAGCTGTCAATTATTAGTTACTCTTTCCTTGGCCACATAGAGTCTCACTCTCTGTAACTGCAGCTTAGTTTTCAGCTAAATACTCAATGGAATCTCTCTGAAGAATTCTGTACTTCTTTCTCTTCATGATTCCCTTCTGTTTTCTGCCTCACAAAATTCAGCTCTCTCAGCCTTCTCCTACTGGTGTTTGGCTTTTAATCTTAGTGACAGTGGCTTACTCTGTGCTGTCACTCTCTGATCAATAAAGGCCTCCAGGCAAAAAGCGTTGGAAAATTGTATGACTCATTTCATTTGTTTCTCTTCTCCCAAGATCACATTCCTGTGCTGCTGGTTGTCCAGTGTCTAAAAACATTTGGCATATATTTCAGACTTCTAGTTGTTTTTGATGGAGACAGATCCTGTTGTTGTTATTGTTGAGAAATAATAAGTAAGCATTCTATCATAAGGAAGAGAAGAGAGTTTTATTCGAGCCAAGCTGAGGACCAGCCTGGAGTGCAGCCTACACCAAAGCACTCCAGAGAAGCACGGTTTTCAGCACAGTTTTATATCTTGTAAGAACAAAGAACTGCATCAAACATGACAGGGCTCCATTCCTTCAAGGTTTCAAAAGAGACAGATTAGCTCGTACACAGTGAGTCAGTATGACCTTGGCATCTGGGAGGAAAACCTTATCTTCGAAGCAGTACTAGCATTGGCGTCATAAGAAGGGAGGCATTTATCCTTATCTTCAAAGTGGACATTCTTTTTACTTCTAGATAATGCATTCTTTTCTTTAATGGTGAAAGCAGATATGCAATGTATGTTTGACAGACTGTAAGCCAGGCTGTTCTAGTTGACATAAATTTCAGGCCAAATCATGTATAAGCCAGAATGGCTTCCCCATACCCCAGTATGCAAAAATTTCTTGCATCATTATACTTTATATTTTTGAGATGATTAAAGATTTATGTGCACTTACAATAAATAATATAAACAGATCCAGTGTACCCTTTGCCTGGTTTCCTTTATTGATAACATCTTAGAAAACTATAGTACCATATCAAAACTAGGATATCATTAACCAACAATTCCAAGAATGGAGACCTAGTTGAGGCCAAAAAAAAAAAAAGTTTATTTGGGGTTTGTTAGGACTGCAGCCCAGGAAGCATAAATCCAAGACAGCACTTGAATTGTATTCCACTGGACTACAAAATGGGGGAAGCTTATAAAGGCAAGACCCACAAGGTTACAGAAATTGTTTGTCAAGAATTAGGCTTGGACTGAAAGCAGCAGAATACACATTCTTTTCAAGTGCACATGGAACATTCTCCAGGATAGGTCACATGCTAGGCCACAGAACAAGCCTCAATAAATTTAAGAAAATTGAAATCATATCGAGCATCTTTTCCGACCACAATGCTATGAGACTAGAAATCAACTACAAGAAAAAACTGCAGAAAACCACAAATGCAGGGAGGTTAAACAATATGCTACTAAACAACCAGTGGATCACTGAAGAAATCAAAGAGGAAATTAAAAAATACATAGAGACAAATGAAAATGAAACAGGATGATCCAGAACCCATGGGCTGCAGCAAAAGCAGTTCTAAGAAGGAAGTTTATAGTGATACAAGCTTACCTTAGGAAATAAGAAAAATCTCAAATAAACAACCTAACCTTGCACCTAAAGCAACCAGAGAAAGAAGAACAAACAAAACCCAGAGTTAATAGAAGGAAAGAAATCATAAAGATCAGAGCAGAAATAAAAGAAATAGAGACTAAAAAAAACAGTAGAAAACATCAGTGAACTAAAAGCTGGTTCTTTGAAAAGGTAAAGAAAATAAATGAACCTTTAGCCAGACTCTCAGGAAAAAAAGGGAGAGGGCCCAAATCAATGAAATCAGAAATGAAAAAGGAGAAGTTACAACTGACACCACAGAAATACAAAGGATCGTAAGAGACTGCTATGAACTACTATATGCCAATAAAATGGACAACCTAGGAGTGGACAGATTCTTAGAAAGATACAATCTCCTAAGACTGAACCAGGAAGAAAAATTTCTATTTCATATTTTCTAATGAACAGACCAATTACAAGTGATGAAATTGAATCAGTTATTTAAAAACTCCCAACAAACAAAAGTCCAGGACCAGATAGCTTTGCAGGTGAATTCTACCAAACATTTAGAGAAGAGTTAACACCCATCCTTCTGATACTTCAGAAAATTGCAGAGGAAGGAACCCTTCCAAACTCATTCTATGAGGTCAGCATCACCCTGATATCAAAACTAGACAAAGATATCATAAAAGAGGAAAATTACAGGCCAGTGTCATTGATGAACATTGATGCAAAAATCCTCAACAAAATACTAGCAAACTGACTCCAACAATACATTAAGAGGATATACACCATGATCAAGTGGGATTTATCCCAGGGATGCAGGGATTTTTCAGTATCTACAAGTCAATCAGTGTGATGCACCACATTAACAAATTGAAGAATAAAAACCATATGATCATCTCAGTAGAGGCAGAAAAAGCTTTTGATAAAGTTCAACATCGTTTATGATAGAAACTGTCCATAAAGTGGGCATAGAGGGAATATACCTCAACATAATAAAGGCCATATATGACAGACCCACAGCTAACTTCGTACTTAATGGTGAAAAGCTGAAAGCATTTTCTCTAATATCAGGAACAAGACAAAGATGTCCATTCTCACCACTTTTATTCAATGTAGTTTTGGATTCCTAGCCACAGCAGTCAGAGAAGAAAAAGAAATAAAAGGAGTCCAGATTGGAAAGGCAGAAGTAAAACTGTCACTATTTGCCAATGACATGATACTATGCATAGAAAATCCTAAAGATGCCACCAGAAAACTACTAGAGCTCGTCAGTGAACTTTGTAAAGTTGCAGGATACAAAATTAATATACAGAAATGTGTTGCATTTCTATACTCTAACAACGAACTATCAGAAAGAGAAATTAAGGAGACAATCCCATTTATCATTGCTTCAAAAAGAATAAAACACCTAGGAATAAACCTACCCAAGGAGGTAAAAGACACATGCTCAGGAAGGTGTAAGACACTGATGAAAGAAATTGAAGATGACAGAAACAGGTGGAAAGATATATACCATGTTCTTGGATTGGGAGAATTAATATTGTTAAAATGACTATACTACCCAAGGCAGTCTAGAGATTGAGTGCAATCCCTATCAAAATACCAATGGCATTTTTTACAGACCTAGAACAGATAAATTTAAACTTTATATGGAAACACAAAAGACCCTGAATAGCCAAAACAATCTCGAAAAAGAAGAATAGAGCTGGAGGGATCATGGTCCCTGACTTAAGGCTATACTACAAAGCTGCAGTAATCAAAATAATATGGTACTGGCACAAAAACAGACACATAGATCAGTGGAACAGAATAGAGAGCCCAGAAGTAAACCCACACACTTATGGTCAGTTAATCTATGATAAAGAAGGCAAGAATATACAATGGAGAAAACACAGTCTCTTCAGTAATTGGTGCAGAGAAAACTGGACAGCTCCATGTAAAAAATGAAATGATATTCTCTAACATCATATACAAAAATAAACTCAAAATGGATTAAATGTAAGACTGGATACTATTAAAACTCCTAGAGGAAAACATAGGCAGAACACTCTTTGACATACATTGCAGCAATATTTTTTTGGATCTGTCTCCTAAAACAAAGGAAACAAAAGCAAAAATAAACAAATGGTACCTAATTAAACTTCAAAACTTTTGCACAGCAAAGGAAACCATCAACAAAATGAAAAAGATATCTTACTGAATGGGAGAAGGTATTTGCAAGTGATATGACTGATAAAGGGTTAATACCTAACATATATAAATAGCTCATACATCTCAACATTAAAAAAGAAGCCCAATTAAAAAATTGGCAGAAGAACTGAATAGACGTTTTTCCAAAGAGGAAATGCAGATGGCCAGCGGGCACATCATCACTAATAATCAGGGAAATGTTGAGTTTGTCAAATGGTTTTTCCTCATTTATTGAGATGATCATATGATTTTATCCTTCATTTTGTTAAACTGGTGTATCCTACTTATTGATTTGCATATGTGGAACTATCATTGCATTTGACTGATAAATCCAACTTAATAACAGTGTATGATTCTTTGAATGTCACATTGAAATTTATTTGCTTATATTTTGTTGAGAATTTTTTTGCATCTATGTTCATCAGAATATTGACCTGTAATTTTCTTTTCTTGTGGTGTCTTTGTCCGGTTTTGATATCAAGGTAATGCTGGCTTTGTAAAATGAGTTGGAATTGTACCCTTTTATTAAGTTATTTTGGATGACTCTGAGAAGACTTCGTATTAATTCTTCTTTAAATCTTTGTAGAACTCACCAGTAAAACCATCTGGTACTGGACTTTTCTTTGTTGAGAGGTTTTAAATTACTGATTCACTCTCCTTATTTGTCATTGATTTGTTCAGATTTTTTCTGTCTTCATGATTCAGTCTTGGTAGGGTGTATGTTTCTAGGAATTTATCCATTTCTTCTAGGTCATCCAGTTTTTGGATGTATGATTGTTCATAGTAGTCTCTTACAATCCTTTGTATTTTTGTTGTATCAGTTGTAGTGTCTCCTCTTTTATTTTCAATTTTATTTATTTGATTCTTTTCTCTTTTTTTCTTTGTCTAGTTAAAGGTTTTTCAATTTTTATTTTTTCAAAAAGCTAGGTCTTAATTTCTTTGATCTTTTCTGTTTTTTAAAGTTGATTTTATGTTTATTTTTATTATCATTTATTCTCCTCTGATTTTTTTTCCTAGCTTTGGGCTTAATTTGTTCTTTTTTATTTCCTTGAGATATAAAGTTAGGTTGTTTTTTGAGGTTTTTCTTTTTTTCTTAATGTAGGCATTTATCACTATAAACTTTCATCTTAGAAATGCTTTTCATGCATCCCATAAATTTTCATATGTTGTGTTTCCACTTTTACTTGTGTAAAGTTATTTTTTGATTTCTCTTTTTTTTCACATTCTCAGACATTTAATGATACGGAAATTCACATTAAGTGAAAAGAGCTGGATAGAAACCATACATACAGTTGGACACCTGTTTTAAAACACACACACAAACACACATGTGCATTTTAGAAAAATATAGCATCACAGCATCAACAGTGATTACGTGGTGGTGGACTTCAGGATCATTTCCTACATGGTTGAACTGGTCACACAATTTTAAAAGCAGTAAGTGGTGTTTACAAAAAACTCCCAGGAGCGGGTGATCGGTGGAAGCCCTGGGACCTACCTCTCTGGAGCCCTGAGCAGGACGGGCAGCAGGAAGAACGATGTTAAGGTAAACCTGCCTGGGGGCTGCTGGGTAAGATGGTTTCAGATGCAAACAGTTAGTTTCTGCTTTGTCCCAATGTGACTGTGAGGAATACAGTCTTGGTCCTGCCTTCTGGATTTACAACCCAACCAGAGACAGGCCACATGCTAAGAGTTACTGCTACACCTGCCATAGACATGTCTGTTGCCCTCCTCATGCATGGACCCTGAGGGAAGTGCTATCCGCCCATCTTAGAGGACACAGGCTGATTTCTCTTTTGATTCCTGCTTTGATACATTGGTTTTTCAGGATGGTGTGGTTTCATTTATACCTATTTGTTTATATTCCAGTTTTCTTCCTGTTATTTATTTCTAGTTTCATATTATTGTTGTTAGAAAAGATATAATTTCAGTGTCTTGAGTTTGTTAAGACTTGAGCTTGCTTTGTGTCCTAACATGTTATCTCTCCTGGAGAATATTCCATGTGTGCAGGAGAAGAATGCTGCGTTGAATAGAGTGTTCTGTGTATTTCTCATCATTTGGTTTAAAGTATAATTTAAGTCTGATGATTTCTTAACTGATTTCCTGGTTTTAAAAGTCCATCCGTTGTTGAAAGTGTGTATTGAAATCCCTTACTGTTTTTATATTGTTGTCTATTTCTCCCTTCAGCTCTGTTAGTATTTAATATATTTAGGTGCTCTGTTGTTTGGTGCATATGTATTTACAATTTTTATATTCTCATGATGAATTAACCCCTTGGTCATTAAATAATCATTCTTTATGCTGTCTGGTTTTTGACTTGAAGTCTATTTTGTCTGATATAGGTATAGCTACCCCTGCTCTCTTTTGATTTACATTTGCATGGAATATCATTTTCTATTTCTTCATTTTGAGCCTATGTTTATTCTTAATGGTGAGTTGAATTTCTTGTAGGCAGCATATAGGTGGGTTATATTTTTAAATCCATTCAGTGACTGTATGCCTTTTGATTGGTGAATTTAATTCACTTACTAATGCCATCCTTTTGTGTATTACTGCAGATTTTTCTTTATGGTTACCATGAAGTTTACATAAGATGTCTTACAACAGTCTGTTTTATTACACTGATAACATCTTAATGTCAAACTCATATAAAAACTCTTCCCTTTTATTCTTCTTTTCCACATTTTATATTCATGTCACAATCTACATCTTCTTATGTATCTATTGACAAATTGTTGTAGGTATAGTTATTTTAAATTCTTTTGTCTTTTAACCTTTATAGTAAATTGATTGATTTAATTTAATTTTATTTTTGGCTGCATTGGGTCTTTGTTGCTGCACACAGGCTTTTCTGTGGTTGCGGTGAGCTTGGACTACTCTTTGTTGCAGTGCGCAGGCTTCTCACTGTGGTGGCTTCTCTTGTTGTGGAGCACAGGCTCTAGGCATGTGGGCTTCAGTAGTTGTGGCTCGCAGGCTCTAGAGCGCAGGCTCAGTAGTTGTGGTGCATGGGCTTAGTTGCTCCACGGTATGTGGGATCTTCCCGGACCAGGGCTCTAACCTATGTCCCCTGCATTCGTAGGCGGATTCCCCCTAGTTAATTGATTAATGTGTTGCCATATTACAGTATTAGAGTATTCTGAATTTAACTATATATTTATCTTTATCACTGTGTTTTGTATTTTCATATGCTTTGATGTTACTAATTATGTCCTTTCATTTCAGATGAAGAATTCCTTTTATCATTTCTTATAAGGCAGGTTTAGTGGTGATGAACTCTTTCAGTTTTTGTTTGTCTTGGAAACTCATTTCTCCAATTTTGAAAGACATCTTTGCCAGTATTCTTGGTTGGCAATTTTTTTCTTTCAGTACTGAAAAAAAGGTTTGTAACTTATCAGGTAAACCCAATAAGGCTATCAATAGTACTCAGCAGATATGCCAGGCAAGGAAACAGTGGAATAATACTTGTTAGGGGTGGAAGTTCAGGTGCCCTCTGAACAGTAGTCTCCACTGCCAGAGTGCTGGTGGCTTATTATTGCCTACTGGCATAGAAGGTCTTGGCTCTCAACTTGGTTTTCTCTGATACTGTACCAGTTTGGGTGCCTCATTACAGCCTGATGAGGGTCAAAGTTCAGTCCCTCCAATTGACCTTGCTTGTGTGGGTGGGAGTTGGGCCATTGCTTTTTTGGGGTGGTATTTGGAAGCAATATAGTGGTTATTATTGAAAAGTTTTTTGTTTTGATAGGTGGATCCTTTCCTGGTTCTTAAACTAGAAAGAGCAGGGTTTTTTAGGGTCTTTTTTTGTTTGTGCCTTTTGGTGTTTCCAGGTCTCCTGCTTTTTTAGCTTCAAGTAGTGGATACATAAGGTAAAAGAAAATCTAGAGAGTTCACCACTGTGCTATTTCTTGCATCTCAACCCCAGTTGGTTTGCCTTCTTCTCTTCACCTTTCAGAGTCTTCCAGTTTTCAAAAATACTTTTATGTCCATATATATATATGACACACATGTTATATATATGACATATGATGTATATTTTTATGTATACTTTGTGTATCCATATGCATGTTATATATATATAATTTCCAGAGTTTTACATTGTACTTAGCAGGAGGAATAGTGAAAAATATGTCTTCTTCCATCTTCTTAGAAGTATATGCTAATTCTGTGTGTTTTAAACTTTTTACTATTAATTCTTCCCTTACAGATAACCAGTTGTCATCATTTAGGTTTGGTTATATGTGGTTGTGTGTTTTATCCTATTTTCAATCCCATATTTTCACATATTAGATTTCTCTGTTGGCATAGGTTATAGTTTATTATGAGCCAATATATAAAATACGTTACTGGTCGCCTTGATGTCCATGGTAACCACAAAGCAAAAATCTACAGTAGATTCACAAAACATAAAGTTATGGGAATCAAAGCATACCACAGTGGAAGAATCATCAATTCACAAAGGAAGGCAGCAAGAAAGGAAGAAAGGAATAAGGGAACCATAAAACAGCCAGAAAAAATTAATAAGATGGCATTAGTAAGTCTTTACCTATTAATAATTACTCTAAATGTAAATGGATTGAATTCTCCAATCAAAAGGCCTAGAGTGGCTTGATGTATTAAAAAAAAACAAGACCCACCTACATGCTGCCTACAAGAGACTTACTTCAGCTTTAAGGACACATGTAGGTTGAAAGTTAACATATGGAAAAAGATATTTCGTGCAAGGGGAAACTAACAGAGAGCCCAGGGAGCTATACTTATATCAGATAAATAGGCTTTAAGCCAAAAATTAACTAGAGACAAAGAAAGTCATTATATAATGATAAAGGGGTCAATTTATCAAGAAGTTATAACAATCGTAAATATATGTTCACCCCAAATGGAGCCCCTAAATATATTAAGCAAATACTAATAGATTTGAAGGGAGAAGTAGATAACAATACAATAATAATAGGAGCCTTCAGCACCCCATTTTCAGCACTGGATAGATCATCGAGACAGAAAATCAACAAGGAAATGTTGGACTTGAACTATATTTTAGACCAAATATAACTAACAGACATATATAGAACATTCAATCCATCAGCAGCAGAGTACATGTTCTTCTCAATTGTAAATGGAACATTCTTTAGAATAGGTCATATAACAAGGCTTTAGCAAATTTAAGAAGATTGAAATCATACCATGTATCTTTTCTGACCACAGTGGTATGAAACTAGAAATCAGCAACAGCAAGAAAACTGGAAAATTCACAAATATATGAAAATTAACACATTCTGAACAATAAATGGACCAGAGGAGAGATTAAAAAGAAATCTCGACACAAGTGAAAACAGAAACACAGTATGCCAAAACCTGTGGGATACTGCAAAAGCAGCTTGAAGAGGGAAGTTTATAGTGATAAATGCCTACAGTAAGAAAAAAAAAAAAGATATTAAATAAACAACCTTACTTTACATCTGAAGAAACTAGAAGAAAGAAGAAGAAACTATGCCCAAATTTAACAGAATCAAGGAAATAACTAAGATCAGGGTGAAAATAAATGAAAAGGAGACCAAAAAACAAGAGAAAAGATCAATGTAACTCAGAGCTGGTTCTTTTAAAAGATAAACAGAATTGACTGAGGAAAAAAAAGACTCAAAATGAGAAATGAAAGAAGAGACATTGAAAATGATACCACAGAAATACAGAGGATTATAAGAGACTACTATGACAATCGTATGCTAACAAATTGGACCACCTAGAAGAAATGGATAAATTCCTAGAAACTTACAACCTATCCAGAATGAATCACGAGGAAATAGAACATCTGAATAGTCCAATAATCAGTAAGGAGATTGAACCAGTAATAAAAAACCTCCCAACGAAGAAAAGTTCAGGGCCAGATGACTTCACTGGTGAATTCTACTAAACTTTAAGGAAGAATTAACACCAGTCCTTCTCAAACTATTCCAAAAATTGAAGAGGAGGGAACACTTTCAGATTCATTTCATGAGGCTAGCATTACTCTGATACCAAAGCCACATAAGGACAGTGTAGGAAAAGAAAAATACAGGTCATTACTCCTGATGAGTATAGATGCAAAAACTCTCAACAAAATATTAGCAGTTTTAATAGCATATGAAAAGGGTCATACACCATGATTAAGTGGGATTAATGTGAGGGATGCAAGGATGGTTCAACATTCACAAATCAGTGAATGTGCTGTACTGCATCAATAGAATGAAAGATAAAAATCATCTGATCATCTCAATATATGCAAAGTTTTTTGACAAAATGCATCCTTAAATGAATAAAACTGAAAACAAATTGGGTTTAGAAGGAACACACCTCAACCTAATAAAGGCCATATGTGATAAGCCCACAGCTAATGTCATACTCAGTGGTGAAAGTTGAAAACTTTTCCTCTAAGATGAGGAACAAGACAAGGGTGCCCACTCTCACCACGCCTATTCAACATAGTACTGGAAGTCCTAGGTAGAGCAGTCAGGTAAGAAAAGGAAATAAAAGGCATCAAAATGAGTAAAGAGGTAAAATTTTATGTTTGCATATGATAGAAAATCCTAAAGATTCCCCCAAGAAACAGAACTAATCAATAAATTCAGTAAAATGAATATAAAATCAACACAGAGAATTTAGTTGTGTTTTTATGCACTATCAATAAAATATCTGAAAAAGAAATAAAGGAAACAATCCCATTCACAGTAGCATCAGAATAATCAAATACTTGGGAATAAATTTAACCAAGGAGGTGAAAGATCTGTACACTGAAAACTGTAAAGTGCATTACTGTAGCCCAGCTGCTGATGGGTTTGTGTGGTATAGATTGAGTTTATTACTGATAGTGGTGTGGGCCAAAGAGTATTTAAAAAAATAACACCATTTCTGCTCACCCGCCGGGGCGGGCGGGGCTGGGAGCTGAGGCTCGGGCTTCGGTCGGAGCGCAGGGAGAGGACTGGGGTTGGCGGCGTGAACACAGCCTGCAGGGGTTAGTGCACCACGGCTAGCCGGGAGGGAGTAGGGAGTCCGGGGAAAAGTCTATACCTGCCGAAGAGGCAAGAGACTTTTTCTTCCCATTTTGTTTCCTGGTGCGCGAGGAGAGGGGATTAAGAGCGCTGCTTAAAGGAGCTCCAGAGACGGGTGCAAGCCGCGGCTAAAACCGCGGGCCCCAGAGACGGGCATGAGACGCTAAGGCTGCTGCTGCCGCCACCAAGAAGCCTGTGTGCGAGCACAGGTCACTATCCACACTCCCCTTCCGGGGAGCCTGTGCAGCCCGCCACTGCCAGGGTCCCGGGATCCAGGGACAACTTCCCCGGGAGAACGCACGGCCCGACTCAGGCTGGTGCAACGCCCCTTATCCGTACCCCTCCCTCCCCCCGGCCTGAGTGAGCCAGAGCCCCCGAATCAGCTGCTCCTTTAACCCCGTCCTGTCTGAGCGAAGAACAGACGCCCTCCGGCGACCTACACGCAGAGGCGGGGCCAAATCCAAAGCTGAGCCCCTGGGAGCTGTGAGAACAAAGAAGAGAAAGGGAAATCTCTCCCAGCAGCCTCAGAAGCAGCGGATTAAAGCTCCACAATCAACTTGATGTACCCTGCATCTGTGGAATACCTGAATAGACAACGAATCATCCCAAATTGAGGAGGTGGACTTTGAGAGCAAGATTTATGATTTTTTCCCCTTTTCCTCTTTTTGTGAGTGTGTATGTGTATGCTTCTGTGTGAGATTTTGTCTGTATAGCTTTGCTTCCACCATTTGTTCTAGGGTTCTATCCGTCCATTTTTTTTTCTTTAAAAAAATTTTTTTTTCTTAATAATTATTTTTTATCTTCTTTCTTTCCTTCCTTCCCTCCTTCTTTCCTTCCTTCCCTCCTCCTTTCCTTCCTTCCCTCCTTCCTCCCTCCCTCCCTCCCTCCTTACTTTCTTTCTTTCTTTCATTCTTTCATTCTTTCTACTTTTTCTCCCTTTTATTCTGAGCCGTGTGGATGAAGGGCTCTTGGTGCTGCAGCCAGGAGTCACTGCTGTGCCTCTGTGGTGGGAGAGCCAACTTCAGGACACTGGTCCACAAGAGACCTCCCAGCTCCACATAATATCAAATGGCGAATATCTCCCAGAGATCTCCATCTCAACACCAAGCATGCAGCTTCACTCAACAACCAGCAAGCTACAGTGCTGGACACCCTGTGCCAAACAACTAGCAAGACAGGAACACAACCCCACCCATTAGCAGAGAGGCTGCCTAAGATCATAATAAGTCCACAGACACCCCAAAACACACCACCAGATGTGGACCTGCCCACTAGAAAGACAAGATCCAGCCTCATCCACCAGAACACAGGCACTAGTCCCCTCCACCAGGAAGCCTACACAACCCACTGAACCAACTTTAGCCACTGGGGACAGACACCAAAAACAACGGGAACTACGAACCTGCAGCCTGCAAAAAGGAGACCCCAAACACAGTAAGATAAGCAAAATGAGAAGACAGAAAAACACACAGCAGATGAAGGAGCAAGATAAAAACCCACCAGACCTAACAAATGAAGAGGAAATAGGCAGTCTACCTGAAAAAGAGTTCAGAATAATGATAGTAAAGATGATCCAAAATCTTGGAAATAGAATGGACAAAATGCAAGAAACAGTTAACAAGGACCTAGAAGAAATAAAGATGAAACAGACAATGATGAACAACACAATAAATGAAATGAAAAATACTCTAGATGGGATCAATAGCAGAATAAATGAGGCAGAAGAACGGATAAGTGACCTGGAAGATAAAATAGTGGAAATAACTACTGCAGAGCAGAATAAAGAAAAAAGAATGAAAAGAACTGAGGACAGTCTCAGAGACCTCTGGGACAACATTAAACGCACCAACATTCGAATTATAGGGGTTCCAGAAGAAGAAGAGAAAAAGAAAGGGACTGAGAAAATATTTGAAGAGATTATAGTTGAAAACTTCCCTAATATGGGAAAGGAAATAGTTAATCAAGTCCAGGAAGCACAGAGAGTCCCATACAGGATAAATTCAAGGAGAAATACGCCAAGACACATATTAATCAAACTGTCAAAAACTAAATACAAAGAAAGCATATTAAAAGCAGCAAGGGAAAAACAACAAATAACACACAAGGGAATCCCCATAAGGTTAACCACTGATCTTTCAGCAGAAACTCTGCAAGCGAGAAGGGAGTGGCAGGACATATTTGAAGTGATGAAGGAGAAAAACCTGCAACCAAGATTACTCTACCCAGCAAGGATCTCATTCAGATTTGATGGAGAAATTAAAACCTTTACAGACAAGCAAAAGCTGAGAGAGTTCAGCACCACCAAACCAGCTTTACAACAAATGCTAAAGGAACTTCTCTAGGCAAGAAACACAAGAGAAGGTAAAGACCTACAATAATGAACCCAAAACAATTAAGAAAATGGGAATAGGGACATACATATCAATAATTACCTTAAATGTAAACGGACTAAATGCTCCCACCAAAAGACACAGATTGGCTGAATGGATACAAAAACAAGACCCATATATATGCTGTCTACAAGAGACCCACTTCAGACCTAGAGACGCATACAGACTGAAAGTAAGGGGATTGAAAAAGATACTCCATGCAAATGGAAACCAAAAGAAAGCTGGAGTAGCAATTCTCACATCAGACAAAATAGACTTTAAAATAAAGACTATTAGAAGAGACAAGGATACTACATAATGATCAAGGGATCAATCCAAGAAGAAGAGATAACAATTGTAAATATTTATGGACCCAACATAGGAGCACCTCAATACATAAGGCAAATACTAACAGCCATAAAAGGGGAAATCGACAGTAACACATTCATAGTAGGAGACTTTAACACCCCACTTTCACCAATGGACAGATCATCCAAAATGAAAATAAATAAGGAAACACAAGCTTTAAATGATACATTAAACAAGATGGACTTAATTGATATTTATAGGACATTCCATCCAAAAACAACAAAATACACATTTTTCTCAAATGCTCATGGAACATTCTCCAGGATAGATCATATCTTGGGTCACAGTTCAAGCCTTGGTAAATTTAAGAAAATTGAAATTGTATCAAGTACCTTTTCTGACCACAACGCTATAAGACTAGATATCAATTACAGGAAAAGATCTGTAAAAATTACAAACACATGGAGGCTAAACAATACACTACTTAATAACGAAGTGATCACTGAAGAAATCAAAGAGGAAATTAAAAAATACCTAGAAACAAATGACAATGGAGACATGATGACCCAAAACCTATGGGATGCAGCAAAAGCAGTTCTAAGAGGGAAGTTTATAGCAATACAGTCCTACCTTAAGAAACAGGAAACATCTCGAATAAACAACCTAACCTTGAGCCTAAAGCAATTAGAGAAAGAAGAACAAAAAACCCCCAAAGTTAGCAGAAGGAAAGAAATCATAAAAATCAGATCAGAAATAAATGAAAAAGAAATGAAGGAAATGATAACAAAGATCAATAAAACTAAAAGCTGGTTCTTTGAGAAGATAAGCAAAATTGATAAACCATTAGCCAGACTCATTAAGAAAAAAAGGGAGAAGACTCAAATCAATAGAATTAGAAATGAAAAAGGAGAAGTAACAACTGACACTGCAGAAATACAAAAGATCATGAGAGATTACTACAAGCAACTCTGTGCCAATAAAATGGACAACCTGGAAGAAATGGAAAAATTCTTAGAAATGCACAACCTGCCAAGACTGAACCAGGAAGAAATAGGAAGTATGAACAGACCGATCACAAGCACTGAAATTGAAACTGTGATTAAAAATCTTCCAACAAACAAAAGCCCAGGACCAGATGGCTTCACAGGCGAATTCTATCAAACATTTAGAGAAGAGCTAAAACCTATCCTTCTCAAACTCTTCCAAAATATAGCAGAGGGAGGAACACTCCCAAACTCATTCTACGAGGCCACCACCACCCTGATACCAAACCAGACAAGGATGTCAGAAAGAAAGAATACTACAGGCCAATATCACTGATGAACATAGATGCAAAAATCCTCAACAAAATACTAGCAAACAGAATCCAGCAGCACATTAAACAGATCATACACCATGATCAAGTGGGGTTTATTCCAGGAATGCAAGGATTCTTCAATATATGCAAATCAATCAACGTGATACACCATATTAACAAATTGAAAGAGAAAAACCATATGATCATCTCAATAGATGCAGAAAAAGCTTTCGAGAAAATTCAACACCCATTTATGATAAAAACCCTGCAGAAAGTAGGCATAGAGGGAACTTTCCTCAACATAATAAAGGCCATATATGACAAACCCACAGCCACCATTGTCCTCAATGGTGAAAAACTGAAACCATTTCCACTAAGATCAGGAACAAGGCAAGGTTGCCCACTCTCACCACTCTTATTCAACATAGTTTTGGAAGTTTTAGCCACAGCAATCAGAGAAGAAAAGGAAATAAAAGGAATCCAAATCGGAAAAGAAGAAGTAAAGCTGTCACTGTTTGCAGATGACATGATACTATACATAGAGAATCTTAAAGATGGTACCAAAAAACTACTAGAGCTAATCAATGAATTTGGTAAAGTAGCAGGATACAAAATTAATGCATAGAAATCTCTAGCATTCTTATACACTAATGATGAAAAATCTGAAAGTGAAATTAAGAAAACACTCCCATTTACCATTTCAACAAAAAGAATAAGATATCTAGGAATAAACCTACCTAAGGAGACAAAAAACCTGTATGCAGAAAATTTTAAGACACTGATGAAAGAAATTAAAGATGATACAAACAGATGGAGAGATATACCATGTTCTTGGATTGGAAAAATCAATATTGTGAAAATGATTCTACTACCCAAAGCAATCTACAGATTCAATGCAATCCCTATCAAACTACCACTGGCATTTTTCACAGAACTAGAACAAAAAATTTCACAATTTGTATGTAAACACAAAAGACCCCAAATAGCCAAAGAAATCTTGAGAAAGAAAAAGAGAGCTGGAGGAATCAGACACCCTGACTTCAGACTATACCACAAAGCTACAGTAATCAGGACAGTATGGAACTGGCACAAAAGCAGTAATATAGATCAATGGAACAGGATAGAAAGCCCAGAGATAAACCCACGCATATATGGTCACCTTATCTTTGATAAAGGAGGCAGGAGTGTACAGTGGAGAAAGGGCAGCCTCTTCAATAAGTGGTGCCGGGTAAATTGGACAGCTACATGTAAAAGTATGAGATTAGATCACTTCCTAACACCATACACAAAAATAAGCTCAAAATGGATTAAAGACCTAAATGTAAGGCCAGAAACGATCAAAGTCTTAGAGGAAAACATAGGCAGAACACTCTGACATAAATCACAGCAAGATCCTTTTTGACCCACCTCCTAGAGAAATGGAAATAAAACCAAAAATAAACAAATGGGATCTAATGAAACTTCAAAACTTTTGCACAGCAAAGAAAACCATAAGGTCAAAAGACAGCCCTCAGAATGGGAGAAAATATTTGCAAATGAAGCAACTGACAAAGGATTAATCTCCAAAATTTATAAGCAGCTCATTCAGCTCAATAACAAAACAACAAACAACCCAATCCAAAAATGGGCAGAAGACCTAAATAGACATTTCTCCAAAAAAGATATACAGACTGCCAACAAACACATGAAAGAATGCTCAACATGATTAATCATTAGAGAAATGCAAATCAAAACTACAATGAGATATCATCTCACACCAGTCAGAATGGCCATCATGAAAAAATCTAGAAACAGTAAATGCTGGAGAGGGTATGTAGAAAAGGGAACAGTCTTGCACTGCTGGTGGGAATGTGAATTGGTACAGCCACTATGGAGAACAGTATGGAGGTTCCTTAAAAAACTACAAATAGAACTACCATATGACCCAGCAATCCCACTACTGGGCATATACCCTGAGAAAACCATAATTCAAAAAGAGTCATGTACCAAAATGTTCATTGCAGCTCTATTTACAATAGCCCAGAGATGGAAACAACCTAAGTGTCCATCATCAGATGAATGGATAAATAAGATGTGGCACATATATACAATGGAATATTACTCAGCCATAAAAAGAAACGAAATTGAGCTATTTGTAATGAGGTGTATGGACCTGGAGTCTGTCATACAGAGTGAAGTAAGTCAGAAAGCGAGAGACAGGTACCGTATGCTAACATATATATGGAAGTTAAGAAAAAAAAAATGTCATGAAGAAGACAGGAATAAAGGGGTAAGACAGGGATAAGACAGGAATAAAGAAACAGACCTACTAGAGAATGGACTTGAGGTTATGGGGAGGGGGAAGGTTAAGCTGTGACGAGCCGAGAGAGTGGCATGGACATATATACACTACCAAGCATAAGATAGATAGCTAGTGGGAGGCAGCCGCATAGCACAGGGAGATCAGTTCTATGCTTTGTGACCACCTGGAGGGGTGGGATAGGGAGGGTGGGAGGGAGGGAGATGCAAGAGGGAGGAGTTATGGGAACATATGTATATGTATAAGTGATTCAGTTTGTTATAAAGTAGAAACTAACACACACACACACACACAGAAATAGAAAAATAAAAAATAGGCCATCTGTGTTTTATTTCAAGGGAGTTTTATACACCAGGAAAAAGAGTGAAACATTGATTGGAAAACTTATTTGTTTTCTAAAACAATACATTTTTTAATCCCTTAGGAATTGAAATCAAATTATGGCAGATACCAAAGTGGAAACCGTTTGGAAAGAGTAAAAGAAGAAATATTTATAAAAGCTCCCAGATTGATTTATTCTTGTGAATACAAATGTTACCCAGGATGTGAGAATTCTTTCTGTAGCTCAGAGCTGGTTAATCTGTAAATTGTTAGATGATGATGTCGTTTTGTAGATACATGTCAAGCTCTGTATGTTAAGTCTATATCCTAAGAGTGATTTGATGAATACTTCTAAAACTTAAAGAAAATTGTTTTTTGGTGGTTGCTTAACATCACAGTTGTTTTTTCCCTGAGGATAGACTCTGATTGCAAATGACAGTGAAATTCCTGTTGAATATAGTTTGTGCAACTTTGTATTCTTAATATGTAAAGTGGTTGCTACATTAAAAGATCTACTGTGTTGTTGATAGAGTAGTTCCATGCTGAAATCTGGCTGCTCTTTTAGTCTATATGAGATGTTAATCACAAATTACTTTTTCTAATGGAAAACATTTTCTCTTTTACAGGGGATCTTTCCTGCAAATTACATTCATTTGAAAAAAGCAATTGTCAGTAATAGGGGGTGAGTAGTTGGCTTTATTAAATTTATTTATAATTTTTATTGGTTGCAGAGGAAGGCTGTTTTCTTTTTGGTTCATAGTATAAAATATGTTATTGGCATGTTTTCCTGCAAAAAATATACCTGTTTTATCATATATAATTCTGAGGACATAATTTTATCTTAAAATACTGACAACTTTAACCTCTTTTCCTGTATACTGGAAAGGTAATTTGTTACAAATTTTATAAAACAATTATGCATGCAGCATGTTTTTTAAAAATGATGTACTATTTTGAGAATAGTCCTTGATGAGAGGTTAGGAGTTAGTGATAAATCTGTCATTTTGTTTCTGTATGTGAAAGTGAGGGAGACTTTTAAAATCTTTTCTTTTTGCAAATAGAAATTGAAAATACTGTAAAGGCATACCTAAGGATAAAAGGACAGTGTAGAAAATGGGTATGTAGTTTGGTCACAAATTTGTGAAACAAAAGCAATCTCTGAATAGAGGAGAGACAAATTGTAAATATATCAAAATGTTAACATTTGTTGTTTTTGCGTGCTCAGATTTTGGGTGACTTAAAAAAATTCTTTACTGTCATGTCTTATTTTTAAAAGTAATAGGTATTGTTATTAGATTGTGATTTTGTATTTTAAAATTCATCATTTTAAAATATAAAATTTAAGGTACTGTCTAACTATGTAGCTTTTGGTACTAGAAATTATGTTTTTGACCAGAGGTTGAGTTAGCATCAGAGTATCCTTCTGGTAAGTTAGGGTTTAGTCAGGAAAAGAGAAACTTATGAGTCACTTTATGAAATAGAATCTAATATAGGGAATTTTAGACACATATTTGAAGAGTGAAAGAAAAAAAGGAGGAAATACTGATATAACCCAGAATAATCACTGCATTAAAGCATTCTATACTCTAATGTCTGGGAATACAAAAGATAATAGGTTGGGGATACTGGAACCCAGGAACTGCTCAATATTTTAGTATATACATCTTAAGAAAAAGTACATTCTCTAACATAGTCACAGTATAATTATTACACTCAGGAAATGTAACATTGATGTAATAGTGCTATAAAACATATAGTCCATATTCTGATGTCTCCCTAATTGTCCCATGAATGTCCTTTATAGCTGTTTTCGTTTGGTTGGTTTTTTGTGGGTCGGGGGGTGTGTGGTCCAGGATCCAATCAAGAATTAAATGTTACATTTTATCATTGTCATGTCATAATCTCTTTTAATTTAGAACAGTTCTCCAGCCTTGGTTTTCTTTTTTCTTTTCATGGCATTGACTTTATTGACGTGCCCAGGCCAGTTGTTTTGCAAAATGTCCCTCAATTTGTATTTGTCTGTTACCTCGTGGTTAGATTCAGCTTAAGCATCTTAGATAGCAATACTACATGGGTGGTGTTGTGCATTAAAATGGTCAAATTTCTCCTGGATATCTTCCCAATGCTTGGTTAGATCAGCAGGACTGGGACTTGGGGCTCTACCTTAGCAAATATCAACCAGGAGTTGAGGGCCTCTCAATCAGAGAACATGCATTGTGTTTCTACCAGGTACCTTCTTCATTGCATCCTGCCATACTCGGGAGCATAACTGTGCTCTCAGTGCTTCCTAGGGTATATCATCTGCTTCTTGAAAAACTTGTGCCATTTGTACTGAAGTACTTCTTGTTTTATTTGGTTGACAGGGAGTGAAATTGCTTGAATAATCCATCTGTGGGAATGTTTTTATGGGAACTTTAAAATTTTTCATATTTTCAGTTATCTTTTAAAATGTTTCTTGATATCTGGGTTTTCTCATTCTTAAAATGATTCAGGTATTGTTGCTACTTTTTTCTTTTTTTTTGTGGTACGTGGGCCTCTCACTGTTGTGGCCTCTCCCGTTGCAGAGCACAGGCTCCAGACGTGCAGGCTTAGCGGCCATGGCTCACGGGCCCAGCCGCTCTGCGGTATGTGGGATCCTCCGTGTCCCCTGCATCAGCAGGCGGACTCTCAACCACTGCACCACCAGGGAAGCCCTGTTGCTACGTTTTATACAGTTACACTGAAAAACGTATACATTTGTAGTAAACTAGAGGATTTTAGGGCTGATAAAAGACATGACCATGAGATAGTAGTAGCACATAATGAGCTTTAATTAGGCAGAGCTCTGACAAGTTGCAAAGGAAATCTGTCACAGCAGGAGACCTTTCAGAGACAGCAGTGCAGGGCCACAACCAGAAGGGGGAAAGGGTACTTGAACTCTTTGGGGAGAGGGGTAGCAGAGAGGAGACTGATGTGTCCAGATCATGTCACTCAGTTAAAGATGGGAATTCTCTGTTCAGAGAGCACCGCAGGACAGCAGCAGCTTGGAATCTTTTATAGCCCCAGGATTTGTCTTATCTATGGCTAGCAGACATTGAGAGCAGTTTCATTAAGTATGTAAAACAGGTAGGCTCTAAATGAAAAGCTAAGGTACTAGTTTTGAGAAAAGATAGCAGCTAGAGTAGCTCTGTGAATCTGGATAGCAAGACTTAGAGGACAGTCTCTTCAGGTTGCTACTCCTGAAGTTTTACATTGTTTTCCATGTTTATGTTGCTCCTCTTGAGATTCAGATTATCAGGAGAGTGGCAGAATGGCAGAGGCTGTGTTGTGTGCACCCAAGAGATTTAGTACATTAAATAAATATAATAGATGCAAAAAAAACCCCATTTAATTAAATCAGCATTCATTTAAAATATGTATTTTTAGCCATAAGGCTATCAGCGGTTTCACAGCAGAAGCCTAACAAGCCAGGAGAGAAGGGGTTCTATATTCATAGTGCTGAAGGAAAAAATACCAGGAATACTTTACCTGGCAAAGTTGTCTTTCATATGTGAGGGAGAGATAAAGACTTTCCTAGGAAAACAAAAGTTGTGGGGGTTCATAATCATTAGATCTACTAGATCGGCCTTACAAACAATGCTAAAGGGTGTTCTTCAAGCTGAAATCAAAGGATGCTAGTTAATAACATGAAACCATATGAAAGTATAAAACACTGGTAAAGTTAGGTATGTAGTCAAATTCAGAATACTCTAATACTGTAATGGTGTGTGAAACACTTAACTCTAGTATAAATGTGAAAAGACAGAAGTATTCAAAATAATGATAGCTATAATAATTTGTAATGGATGCACAGTATAAAATGTAAATTGTGATGTCAAAAACATAAAATGTAGTGGGGGGAGTGAAAGTGTAGAGTTTTTATATGCAATTGATGTTAAGTAGTTATCAGCCTAAAATAGACTGTTATAACTTTAAGATGTTTCATGTAAGCCTCATTGTAACCACAAAGCAAACACCTATAGTAGAAACACAGGAGATAAAGAGAAAAGAATCAAAGCATACCACCAGAGAAATCCATCAAATCACAAAGGAAGTCAACAAGAGAGGAAGAAAGTAACAAAGGAACAAGAGAAGAGCCAGAAGATTAGTAAAATGGCTTTAGTAAGTCATTACCTGTCAATAAGTACTTCAAATGTATATGGAGTAAATTATCCATTCAAATGACATAGGGTGGCTGGTGGATAAAAAACAAGACCCCCTATATGCTGCCTATAAGGGACTCACTACACCTTTAAGGGTAAACATAGGCTCAAAGCAGAGGAATAGAAAAAGATATTCCATGCAAATGGAAGCCAAAAGATGTCAATGACAGCTTTTCTTATATCAGACAAAATAGATTTTAAGTCCAAAGCTATAAGGACAAACCAAAAAGGTGATTATGTAGTGATAAAGGGGTCAATTCTTCAAGAGCAAAAAACAGTTGTAAATATATGTCACCCAACATCAGAGCACCTAAAGATAGCAAGTATTAACAGAACTGAAGGGAGAAATATACAGCAATACAATAATATTGGATGTCTCCAGTACTCCACTTTCAACATCAAATTTTATTGTATTGCTGTCTGTTTGACATTTAAAGAAATAATACCAGTCCTTCTCAAACTCTTCCAAAAAGTTGAAGAGGAGGGAACACTTGCAGACTCATTTTATAAGGCCAGTATTACCCTGATATCAAAGCTAGAGAAGAATACTACATGAAAAGAATTGTAGGCCATTATCTCTGATGAACATAGATGCAGAGTCCTCAACAAAATCGTGGCAAACCAAATTCAATAGCACATTAAAATCATTCACCATGATAAAGTGGGATCTATCCCTGGGATGCAAGGATGGTTTAACATATACAAATCAATAAATGTGATATATCATATTAACAGAATGAATGATAGAATTCAATGACTCTCTCAATAGATGCAGAAAAGGCATTTGCAAAATACAACATGCCTTCATATTTAAAACTTAACAAATTAGGTATAAAAAGACTATGCTTCACCATAATAAAGGCCCTATATAACAAGCCCATAGCTAACCCTCATACTCAATGGTTAGGAATAAGACAAGGGGATGCCACTCTCTATAGTTCTATTTGACACAGTACTGGAATTCCTAGCTAGCGCCTTTGAGAAAGAAAAAATAAAAGACATCCAAATAGGAAAGTAAGAAGTAAAATAGTTTCTCTTTGCATATGGCATGATCTTATATATTGAAAACCTTAAAAACATCAGTTCTCTTATATTTTCCAGGAAATTTTTACATCCCCATTTTCATATTCATATATATATATATATATATAAAAATTCATTTATTTTTGGCTGCATTGGGTCTTTGTTGCTGCGCGTGGGTTTTCTCTAGTTGCAACGAGCAGGGGCTACTCTTCGTTGCAGTACATGGGCTTCTCATTGTGGTGGCTTCTCTTATTGTGGAGCACGGGCTCTAGGCACATGGGCTTCAGTAGTTGTGGCATGCGGGCTCAGTAGTTGTGGCTCGCAGGCTGTAGAGCATAGGCTCAGTAGTTGTGGCACACGGGCTTAGTTGCTCCATGGCATGTGGGATCTTCCCGGACCAGGGCTGTAACCCATGTCCCCTGCATTGGCAGGCGGATTCTTAACTGCTGCACCACCAAGGAAGTCCCCCCATTTTCATATTTTTTGTCATAAAGTTTTTTTATTGTATTTCTTAGTATACTTTAAAATCTTGACTGCATTTATGGTTATGTCCCTCCTTTTATACTGATATTGTTTTTGTGCTTTTAAAAATTCATTTTCACATCATCAGTCTTTCTGAAGTTTATCTGTTATGATTTTGCAAACAACCAGCCTTTTCACATGCTGATCTGGACTCTTGTCTCTCATTGTTTTCTGTTTTGTTAATGTATTTATCAATTTTCATAAATAACGTTTTCTATTTTTTGTTGTTGATCTCTAGGTTTTTAAATTTTTAAAAAATTTAAAATTTTTGTCAGTTTTTAGGTTGGGCACTTAGTGATTTTATTTCTAGTCTTTTCTGATACAAGAATTGGAGATTATAGAATTGCCTCTATATAATGCTTTAGCTATATTACACAAGGTTTTATCCTTAGTATGTCTTTCCAGATTGATGATATCTAGAATATTTTCCCTTCTAGAGAAATGGAGAATAGTTTCATAATGTTTCTCTTTTGCTCTTCTATAATATGTGTATTGTAGTGTAAATGAAGCCTCATCATTATACCCTTTAAAAGTAGGTGGTGATGCACACATGGTCACCTTATTTTTGATAAAGGAGGCAAGAATATACAATGGAGAAAAGACAGTCTCTTCAATAAGTGGTGCTGGGAAAAGTGGACAGCTACATGTAAAAGAATGAAATTAGAGCACTCCCTAATACCATACACAAAAATAAACTCAAAATGGATTAAAGACCTAAATGTAAGGCCAGACACTATAAAACTCTTAGAGGAAAACATAGGCAGAACACTCTGACATAAATCACAGCAAGATCCTTTTTGACCCACCTCCTAGAGAAATGGAAATAAAAACAAAAGCAAACAAATGGGACGTAATGAAACTTAAAAGCTTCTGCACAGCAAAGGAAACCATAAACAAGACGAAAAGACAACCCTCAGAATTGGAGAAAATATTTGCAAATGAAGCAACTGACAGAGGATTAATCTCCAAAATTTATAAGCAGCTCATGCAGCTCAATATCAAAAAACCAAATAACCCAATCCAAAAATGGGCAGAAGACCTAAATAGACATTTCTCCAAAGAAGATATGCAGATTGCCAACAAACACATGAAAGAATGCTCAACATCGTTAATCATTAGAGAAATGCAAATCAAAACTACAATGAGATATCATCTCACACCAGTCAGAATGGGCATCATCAAAAAATCTAGAAACAATAAATGCTGGAGAGGGTATGTAGAAAAGGGAACAGTCTTGCACTGCTGGTGGGAATGTAAATTGATACAGCCACTATGGAGAACAGTATGGAGTTTCCTTAAAAAGCTGAAAATAGAACTACCATATGACCCAGCAATCTCACTACTGGGCATATACCCTGAGAAAACCATAATTCAAAAAGAGTCATGTACCACAATGTTCATTGCAGCTCTGTTTACAATAGCAAGGACATGGAAGCAACCTAAGTGTCCATCAACAGATGAATGGATAAAGAAGATGTGGCACATATATACAGTGGAATATTACTCAGCCATAAAAAGAAATGAAATTGAGTTATTTGTAGTGAGGTGGACGGACCTACAGTCTATCATACAGAATGAAGTAAGTCAGAAAGGGGAAAACAAATACCGTATGCTAACACATATATATGGATTCTTAAAAAAAAATGGTTCTGAAGAACCTAGGGGCAGGACAGGAATAAAGATGCAGTTGTAGAGAATGGACTTGAGGGCACGGGGAGGGGGAAGGGTAAGCTGGGACGAAGTGAGAGAGTGGCATGGACATATATACCCTACCAAATGTAAAATAGATAGCTACTGGGAAGCAGCCACATAGCACAGGGAGATCAGCTTGGTGCTTTGTGACCACCTAGAGAGGAGGGATAGGGAGGGTGGGAGGGAGATGCAAGAGGGAGGAGATATGGGGGTATATGTATAGCTGATTCACTTTGTTATAAAGCAGAAACTAACACACCATTGTAAAGCAATTATACTCCAGTAAAGATGTTTAAAAAAAAAAGTAAGTGGGGAAAGGAAGAGGGAAGACATCAATGAAGTAAAATTTGTAAGTATATATGATACAGCATGGAGTAATATATAGTAGATGTTATAGACATGTTTCTCTCCCTGGTTGCAGGTTGCATCAATAACTTCCCATCTTTGCTACCCATTTCATGATCTCTTCTTTTTAGCTAGTACCTCAGCTAATGGTATTTGAGCCCTCGGTAGTTCTGTATGTTTCAGGATGCTATAGTCTTCCATTAACTTTTAGCACAGAGCATGGCCGTATTAGGATTTTCCTTGAGGATCCCTTTGGTTGCATCTATACTTTTCCCCACTTCTTTTGTATAGCAGCAAGCCTGTTTCTTCTTGAGGACTAGTACAAATTAATCATGCCAGGCAATAACAAAAGTGCCTTTTTTTTGTTTGCCCAGTGGCAGGAAGAACCTAAACCTGAAATGGCTTCATGGTAATCTCAGATTCATTGTAATTGAATAATGTTCTCATCTGGTATATTGATGCTTCATAATAATTCTGTATTAGCAGAGTCTGAGTCCTCAGAGATGGGAGGTTAAAATTTTACAAGTGAGTCATTATGTTTGAGAGTGAGAAGTGCCCCTTCCACCTCTATCTCTTCTATTTTGAACCATGTATTCTGCCTGTGGGAGAAACATAACTCTATATTGGTTGCTGGTTCAGAGGAGTTATCACAATATGTGGATAGTGCCTTTAAAAAAGTGGCATAACAAAGTCTCTTGTAGTTCTCTCTGTTGCTTTATACAGTCCAGTGCTCTGGGTGATGAAGTAATTAGGAATATCAGTAAATCCTTTGAGTATCAATTCCTTATTCTCCTTCTTTTACTTTAAAGTGAGTTCCTTCTTCATATTTTAGTTTTAAACATATTAATGTGATGGCAAATCAGGTATTCAGTAGTCTATGCAAGGTCCATTGCCAGAAATAAAGCAGGCATAGAAAGAAAATTCAATCCCATCCCTTTCATGATCATTGGAGTCCACTGAAATGAACTTGCGTATCAGTGTTGGCTAATTAATCCACTTGGTGTATGGTACCATATCAGAGACTCAATGCTACTCAATTCTTTTTTTTTTTAATTTTATTTATTTATTTAGGCTGTGCTGGATCTTTTAATTGCAGCATGCAGGATCGTTAGTTGCAGCATGCAGAATCTTTAGTTGTGCCATGTGAACTCTTAGTTGCAGCATGCCTGTGGGATCTAGTTCCCTGACCAGGGATCAAACCTGGGCCCCCTGCATTGGGAGCACGGAGTCTTATCCACTGGACCCCCAGGGAAGTCCCTACTGGCCAGTTCTGATTCAACAGTTATGGTACTGTTACTGAACCAAACTTTGGTCTCCTTGCCCACATGCAGTTAAGCCAGTCTGCTAACTCTGGGTTGTGATGAAGGAAAGTGCACCATTTATTGCAGGGCGCCAAGCAAGGAGTCCAGGTAGCAAGTGCTTAAAAGTCCTGAACTCCCTGAAGGCTTTCAGGGAAAGTTTTTTTTTTTTTTTTTGCGGTATGTGGGCCTCTGACTGTTGTGGCCTCTCCCGTTGCGGAGCACAGGCTCTGGATGCGCAGGCTCAGCGGCCATGGCTCATGGGCCCAGCCGCTCCGCGGCATGTGGGATCTTCCTGGACCGGGGCACAAACCCATGTCCCCTACATCGGCAGGCAGACTCTCAACCACTGCGCCACCAGGGAAGCCCAATAAGTTCTATCTTTTACACCACATTCATCTTGGGATGGCTAGGAAAGGAAACTGATTGATTTCATGGAACACTGTGGATAGTTGGTATAGGGCATAACGAAAACTGGCTTGCTCTGCAAGACAGCTCATTTGGGTGAGCCAATCTAAAAGTCTTCAAGCAAGGCAAGAACACCCTCATCACAGTAGAGAAGGAGGGTCTTTTTCTGCTGCAAAGGGAGGTTTAGTAGCAGCGAAACTTAGGGTCTTCTGTGTTATCCAGTGTCTCTATCTCTACCATTTTTTCCAAGTCAGTAGCCTGATTTTTATCTTAAAATATATAAAAGGCCATAAATTCAACTGACCTTGTAATTAAGCAATGATCAGGATCAAAAACTAGAGTATGGGTTTTGGCTATTTGAACACTAAAGGTGAAAGAGAAGATTGCTCTGAACTCTTACACAGAGCATCAGTAAAGTGAGCATTCAGCTTTTTGCAGCCCTGGTTTCTTGACTAGAGATTATCCTTCCAATTAGATATTACAGAGTATCAAATTGTCTCATCTATCCACTCTATGTCTGCTAGATTTATTTAACTCTTAGTTTAGAATACAGGTAAAGGGAGAAACAGTAGCTCAGCAGTACCCAGAAGGTCTCTTGCTTTTTGGTCATGTAGGCCAAGTTATCCTTTTATATTTGTCTTTTTTAAAAAAAATTGCCTTTGACATCATTGTTGGTCTGTTTTTCAAACTTCCCGCAAACTTAGCCTCAGACTTTCCCGCCAGGATGGAGCTGAGAAGATAGTGTTAGACTCTGCTTATAATTTTATGGATTTCTGTTGCATGTGTTCTGGGAACCTTGTTATTACCTTTACCACATATGGTTGGGGATCTGTGGCCTTAAAGTGGATAGATGAGAGAGGGAATAAGAAGGGAATCTATAATGGCATCCACTAAAGAAATATTGGGAGAGTTACTGAGAGTCTGCTGTCAAAGAACAGTGCAAAGGACGTGATCATCTCAAGGACTATGGGACAGAGTTGTGCTTTGTACAGTATTAGACAACTTAGAGAAAGACAAGCTTATGTCCTAAATTGTCACAGCTTGACATGGAATGAAAAGCAGGGGCTTTCTATGATTATGCTTTCCTACCTGTGTTACTGCAATACCTTCTAACTGCTCTCCCCACTTCTATCCATGCCCACCTACAGTTTATTCTCAATATAGCTGCCAGAGTTGTTTTTTAAAAATACAAGTTAGATCATGTTACACCTGTGCTTAAGACCTTCCAGTGGTTCGCATGTCACTCAAAGCAAAAGCCTAAGCTCTTACAAAGGCTTACAAGGTTTTATGATGTGGCTTCTTGTCACCCCTGTGACCTCTTCTGCTGTCCCTTTTTCTCAGTCACCTTCAGTTACACTGGCTTCCTTGCTTTTATTCAAACATATCAGGTACGTTCCTGCCTTAAGGTTTTTGCTCAGGATGTTTCCTGTGCTTGAATACTGTGCCTGGTTAACTTTGTTACTGTCTTTAGGTCTTTCCTCGAATCTTCTCAGTGAGATATACCCTGACTTCTGTATTTAATTCTGCCTCTTCCCCTCCCCTCACCAACTCAAAACTGGATGCTCCCATAGGACATCTGCCTCTGGAAACTGAATGTACCTGCCAAGACATTGGTTTCTTTGTAATCTTTGCTGCTTTAGATAATTTTTTTTTTTTTTTTCTTTTTTGCTGCTTTGGTTCTTCGTTGCTCCACCCAGGCTTTCTCTAGTTGTGTCAAGCAGGGGCTACTCTTCGTTGCAGTGTGCGGGCTTCTCATTGCGGTGGCTTCTCTTGTTGTGGAGCACGGGCTCTAGGCGCATGGGCTTCAGTAGTTATGGCTTGCAGGCTCTGGAGCGCAGGCTCAGTAGTTGTGGCATATGGGCTTAGTTGCTCTGCGGCATGTGAGATCTTCCCAGACCAGGGATTGAACCCATGTACCCTGCATTGGCAGGCAGATTCTTAACCACTGTACCACCAGGGAAGTCCCTGGTTTTCATTTCTAAGTCTGGGGTGAATGGACCCCAGGTCATGAGCCTGTACTGTAGTCATAAGGAGGCTGAGAAGTCAAGTATCCATCATTTTCCACTTGTGTAGTGGAAGGCAGCTCTGTCTCAATGTTAGGGTTTTTCTCAAACATATAAGGGGAGTTACAATGCAAGACAGCTAAGGAAAAGAAAATCACAATTTTCTCTAACACTGCCATTCTCTTCTTCTGGGATTTCTGTTAGGATTAGGTTGGAGTTCTTCCATCTCATCCCCATATCTCTTAAAGTACTCTTTTATACATCTTGCTATATTTTCTTTTGAGTTCTGTCTGGCATGTGTCCTTTGTGTTGAGGTTTTCTCCCCCACTGCTAGTATTTTTTGTCATTTAAATGAGTAACATAAAATTTAGCATTTTAAACATTTTTAAGTGTACAGCTCAGTGGCATTAAGTACATTCACAGTGCTGGGCAACCTTCGTCAGTATTCAACTTCAGAACTTTTTCCTTGTCCCGAACAGAAACTCTGTACACCTTAAGCAGTAACTCTTGGTTCCCCCTTTCTCCCAGTCCCTGGTAACCTCTGTTCTACTGTCTGTCTGTATATAAGTGGAATCATTCAATATTTGTCCTTTTGTGTCTATCTTATTTCACTTAGCATAGTGTTTTCAAAGCTCATTCATGTTGTAAAATTTATCGAATTTTCATTCATTTTAAAGATTGAATAATATTCCATTATATATTTTATATCTATCTATCTGTCTATCACATTTCATTATTCCATTCAGCCATAGATGGACATTTTGACAATATTTTTCATTTGCAAAATTCCTAGTTGGTTATTTTGCATATCCATTGGCTCTTGTTTTATTTATGTTTGCTTTTTTTTCATACTTTTTTTAAAAACGGAAGTTACTCATTTCTCTAAGCATTGTAAATATTTTAAAATGTTTATCAGACTTATAAAATCCTGAGAAGCATTTTCATTTTATTTTTAAGACTTTGGGCATCTTAGAATTTTGGTTTTCAGAAGTGGGAGATTTTGTTTTCCCCTTCCTTTTCTCCCCCTGAGCACATCTGTCTAGTACTTGTGTAGGTACCTCTACCTGCTTCCAAGGCCCCAGTGTAGAACCAAGTCCTACAATAGCATTTTAGATCTCCTTCCCCACAGTGACGTTGAACTTTTGGCAGATCCTGACCTTTGGCTGAGGGAAGGAGGGGACTGCTTCAGTCTCCAATCTATTTAGCACTAGAGGTTTCTAAAAGCCGTGGTTTTAAGTGAGGTTCAGTAGCAGTTTTTGCTGTGCTTCATGTTGGCCTTCTTTCAGGGAGCTTCAAGTAGTGAATCAGGCCTTCATCCTCTTCTCACTTGGAGCACTTTTCATCCCTGTTCTCCCTCTACATCTAAGTTCCTAGGTATCACTAGTAGCTTTTGACTCCAGAGCCTAGAAGTGCTGTGATTTCACCCTAGTTCACTGCTGTTTTTTCTGTTCTGTTGCTGCTCTATTGAGGTGTTAATTTTATTCTGGAGTTCAGAAATGCATTTGGTTTTCTATTTCATACTTTCTCTGCTGGGTATTGGGAGGTTAGGAAATACGTCGAAGCATGAACTTATGGAGCTATTTGGACAAGAAGTCTTTGTGAAATATATTTTTAAAGTACAATATGAAATCTAACTCATTTTGACATTGTTTATTTTAGATATGCTTTGGCAATTTGTAAGTAATGAAAATTAAAAGATTAAGTAAGAGTGAACAATAGCTGCCATTTATTAAATATCCTGTATACTGGGCTTTGTAATTGACATTTTACACCCATTATATCAACTTGAGAATTCCAGATGAGAAAATGGGATTATTTGTTTACTTCATGTGAGGTGGGCAAGGCTTTGAGAGTTAAATACCTTTGCCAACACATGGCAAAGAAGTAGGGA
>NW_006778765.1:532674-557867 GCF_000442215.2 Lipotes vexillifer
GGAAAGTAGGAATTGAGGCCAAGTTATCTTACCCTAATGATCATGCTCTCAGCTACATTTCTGTGCAATATACATCGAATTAAAGGATCATCTCTTTTCACTACCAAATTTCATTTCTAACAAACTCTTGTTTTTTTTCAAGGTAACAGTAGTGTTTTATTTTTTTTAAATTGCACGCATGTCCATAAACATAATAAATAGGTTTTCTCTATTTTTTTTATACAGTAGGTTCTTATAGTCATCAGTTTTATACACATCAGTGTATACATGTCAATCCCAATCGCCCAATTCATCACCCCCCCCCCCCCCCACCTGCGGCTTTCCCCCCTTGATGTCCATACGTTTGCTCTCTACATCTGTATCTCAATTTCTGCCCTGCAAACCGGTTCATCTGTACCATTTTTCTAGGTTCCACATATATGTGTTAATATACGATATTTGTTTTTCTCTTTCTGACTTACTTCACTCTGTATGACAGTCTCTAGATCCATCCACGTCTCAACAAATGACCCAATTTTGTTTCTTTTTATGGCTGAGTAATATCCCATGGTATATATGTACTGCATCTTCTTTATCCATTCGTCTGTCGATGGGCATTTAGGTTGTTTCCATCTCCGGGCTATTGTAAGTAGTGCTGCAGTGAACATTGGGGTGCATGTGTCTTTTTGAATTGTGGTTTTCTCTGGGTATATGCCCAGCAGTGGGATTGCTGGATCATATGGTAATTCTATTTTTAGTTTTTTAAGGAACCTCCATACTGTTCTCCATAGTGGCTGTATCAGTTTACATTCCCACCAACAGTGGAAGAGAGTTCCCTTTCCTCCACACCCTCTCCAGCATTTGTTGTTTGTAGATTTTCTGATGAAGCCCATTCTAACTGGAGTGAGGTGATACCTCATTGTAGTTTTGATTTGCATTTCTCTAATAATTAGTGATGTTGAGCAGCTTTTCATGTGCTTCTTGGCCATCTGTATGTTTTCTTTGGGGAAATGTCTATTTAGGTCTTCTGCCCATTTTTGGATTGAGTTGTTTGTTTTTTTAATATTGAGCTGCATGAGCTGTTTATATATTTTGGAGATTAATCCTTTGTCCATTGATTTGTTTGCAAATATTTTCTGCCATTCTGAGGGTTGTCTTTTCGTCTTGTTTATGGTTTCCTTTGCTGTGCAAAAGCTTTGAAGTTTCATTAGGTCCCATTTGTTTATTTTTGTTTTTATTTCCATTACTCTAGGAGGTGGATCAAAAAAGATCTTGCTGTGATTTATGTCAAAGAGTGTTCTGCCTATGTTTTTCTCTAAGAGTTTTATAGTTTCCGGTCTTACATTTAGGTCTGTAATCCATGTTAAGTTTATTTTTGTGTATGGTGTTAGGGAGTGTTCTAATTTCATTCTTTTACATTAGCTGTCCAGTTTTCCCAGCACCACTTATTGAAGAGACGGTCTTTTCTCCATTGTATATCCTTGCCTCCTTTGTCATAGATTAGTTGACCATAGGTGCGTGGGTTTACCTCTGGGCTTTCTGTCTTGTTCCATTGATCTCTGTTTCCGTTTTTGCACCAGTACCATATTGTCTTGATTACTGTAGCTTTGTAGTATAGTCTGAAGTCAGGGAGTCTGATTCCTCCAGCTCCGTTTTTTTCCCTCAAGACTGCTTTGGCTATTTGGGGTCTTTTGTGTCTCCATACAAATTTTAAGATTTTTTGTTCTAGTTCCATAAAAAATGCCATTGGTAATTTGATAGGGATTGCATTGAATCTGTAGATTACTTTGGGTAATATAGTCATTTTCACAATATTGATTCATCCAATCGAAGAACATGGTGTATCTCTCCATCTGTTGGTATCATCTTTAATTTCTTTCATCAGTGTCTTATAGTTTTCTGCATACAGGTCTTTTGTCTCCCTAGGTAGGTTTATTCCTAGGTATTTTATTCTTTTTGTTGCAGTGGTAAATGGGAGTGTTTCCTTAATTTCTCTTTCAGACTTTTCATCATTAGTGTATAGGAATGCAAGAGATTTCTGTGCATTAATTTTGTATCCTGCAACTTTACCAGATTCATTGATTACCTCTAGTAGTTTTCTGGTAGCATCTTTAGGATTCTCTATGTATAGTATCATGTCATCTGCAAACAGTGGCAGTTTTACTTCTTCTTTTCCAATTTGTATTTCTTTTATTTCTTTTTCTTTTCTGATTGCCGAGGCTAGGACTTCCAAAACTATGTTGAATAATAGCAGTGAGAGTGGACATCCTTGTCTTGTTCCTGACCTTTGAGGAAATGCTTTCAGTTTTTCACCATTGAGAATGATGTTTGCTGTGGGTTTGTCGTATATGGCCTTTATTATGTTGAGGTTGTTTCCCTCTATGCCCACTTTCTGGAGAGTTTTTATCATAAATGGGTGTTGAATTTTGTCAAAACCTTTTTCCGCATCTATTGAGATGATCATATGGTTTTCATTCTTCAATTTGTTGATGCGGTGTATCACATCGATTGATTTGCATATATTGAAGAATGCTTGCATCGCTGGGATAAATCCCACTTGATCATGGTGTATGATCCTTTTAATGTGTTGTTGGATTCTGTTTGCTAGTATTTTGTTGAGGAGTTTTGCATCTATATTCATCAGTGATATTGGTCTGTAATTTTCTTTCTTTGTAGTATCTTTGTCTGGTTTTGGTATGAGGGTGATGGTGGCCTCATAGAATGAGTTTGGGAGTGTTCCTTCTTCTGCAGTTTTTTGGAAGAGTTTGAGAAGGATGGGTGTTAGCTCTTCTCTAAATGTCTGATAGAATTCACCTGTGAAGCCATCTGGTCCTGGACTTTTGTTTGTTGGAAGATTTTTAATCACAGTTTCAATTTCATTACTTGTGATTGGTCTGTTCATATTTTCTATTTCTTCCTGGTTCAGTCGTGGAAGGTTATACTGTACCTTTCTAAGAATTTGTCCATTTCTTGCAGGTTGTCCATTTTGTTGGCATAGAGTTGCTTGTAGTAGTCTCTTAGGATGCTTTGTATATCTGCGGTGTCTGTTGTAACTTCTCCTTTTTCATTTCTAATTTTATTGATTTGAGTCCTCTCCCTCTTTTTCTTGATGAGTCTGCCTAATGGTTTATCAATGTTGTTTATCTTCTCAAAGAACCAGCTTTTAGGTTTATTGGTATTTGCTCTTGTTTTCTTTGTTTCTATTTCATTTATTTCTGCTCTGATCTTTATGATTTCTTTCCTTCTGCTAAGTTTGGGTTTTGTTTGTTCTTCTTTCTCTAGTTCCTTTAGGTGTAAGGTTATATTATTTATTTGAGATTTTTCTTGCTCTTTTTAAAAAATTAATTAATTTTTATATTTGGCTGTGTTTGGTCTTCGTTTCTTTGCGAGGGCTTTCTCTAGTTGCAGCAAGTGGGGGCCAATCTTCATTGCGGTGCACGGGCCTCTCACTATCACGGCCTCTTTTGTTGCAGAGCACAGGCTCCAGATGCGCAGGCTCAGTCGTTGTGGCTCACGGGCCTAGTTGCTAGGCGGCATGTGGGATCTTCCCAGACCAGGGCTCGAACCCGTGTCCCCTGCATTGGCAGGCAGATTCTCAACCACTGCGCCACCAGGGAAGCCCTTTTCTTGTTTCTTGAGGTAGGCTTATATAGCTATAAACTTCCCTCTTAGAACTGCTTTTGCTGCACCCATAGGTTTTGCATTGTCGTGTTTTCATTGTCATCTGTCTCTAGGTATATTTTGATTTCTTTTTTGATTTCTTCAGTGATCTCTTGGTTATTTAGTAACATAGTGTTTAGCCTCCATGTGTTTGTGTTTTTTACGTTTTTTCCCCTGTAGTTCATTTCTAATCTCATAACGTTGTGGTTGGAAAAGATGCTTGATATGATTTCAGTTTTCTTAAATTTACTGAGGCTTGATTTGTGACCCAAGATGTGATCTATCCTGGAGAATGTTCCGTGCACACTTGAGAAGAAAGTGTAATGTGCTGTTTTTGGATGGAATGTCCTATAAATATCAATTAAATCTATCTGGTCTATTGTGTCATTTAAAGCTTCTGTTTCCTTATTTATTTTCATTTTGGATGATCTGTCCATTGGTGTAAGTGAAGTGTTAAAGTCCCCCACTATTATTGTGTTACTGTCCATTTCCTCTTTTATAGCTGTTACCTTATGTATTGAGGTGCTCCTATGTTGGGTGCATATATATTTATAATTGTTATATCTTCTTCTTGGATTGATCTGTTGATCACCATGTAGTGTCCTTCCTTGTCTCTTGTAACATTCTTTATTTTAAAGTCTATTTTATCTGTTATGAGTATTGCTACTCCAGCTTTCTTTTGATTTCCATTTGCATGGAATATCTTTTTCCATCCCCTCACTTTCAGTCTATATGTGTCCCTAGGTCTTAAGTGGGTCTCTGGTAGACAGCATATATATAGGTCTTGTTTTTGTATCCATTCAGCCAACCCGTGTCCTTTGGTTGGAGCATTTAATCCATTCACATATTGATATGTATGTTCCTATGACCATTGTGTTAATTGTTTTGGGTTTGTTTTTGTCCGTGCTTTTCTTCTCTTGTGTTTCCCACTTAGAGAAGTTCCTTTAGCATTTGTTGTAGAGCTGGTTTGGTGGTGCTGAATTCTCTTAGCTTTTGCTCTTCTGTAAAGCTTTTGATTTCTCCATCGAATCTGAATGAGATCCTTGCCAGGTGGAGTAATCTTGGTTGTAGGTTCTTCCCTTTCATCACTTTAAGTATATCATGCCACTTCCTGCTGGCTTGTAGAGTTTCTGCTGAGAAATCAACTGTTAACCTTATGGGAGTTCCATTGTATGTTATTTGTCATTTTTCCCTTATTGCTTTTAATAATTTTTCTTTGTCTTTAATTTTTGCCAGTTTGATTAGTGTGTGTCTCGGCGTGTTTCTCCTTGGGTTTGTCCTGTACGGGACTCACTGCACTTCCTGGACTTGGGTGGCTATTTCCTTTCCCATGTTAGGGAAGTTTTCGACTAACCTTTTCAAATATTTTCTCGGGTCTTTGTCTCTCTCTTCTGCTTCTGGCACCACTATAATGCGAATTTTGTTGCGTTTAATGTTGTCCCAGAGGTCTCTTAGGCTGTCTTCATTTCCTTTCATTCTGTTTTCTTTATTCTGTTCTGCAGCAGTGAATTCCACCATTCTGTCTTCCAGGTCACTTATCTGTTTTTCTGCCTCAGTTATTCTGCTATTGATTCCTTCTAGTGTAGTTTTCATTTCAGTTATTGTATTGTTCATCTCTGTTTGTTTGTTCTTTAATTCTTCTAGGTCTTTGTTAAACATTTCTTGCATCTTCTCGATCTTTGCCTCCATCGTTTTTCCGAGGTCCTGGATCATCTTCACTATCATTATTCTGAATTTTTTTTCTGGAAGGTTGCCTATCTCCACTTCATTTTGTTGTGATCTGGGGTTTTTTCTTGTTCCTTCATCTGGTACATAGCCCTCTGCCTTTTCATGTTGTCTATGTTTCTGTTAATGTGGTTTTCGTTCCACAGGCTGCCGGATTGTAATTCTTCTTGCTTATGCTGTCTGCCCTGTGGTGGATGAGGCTATCTAAGAGGCTTGTGCAGGTTTCCTGATGGGAGGGACTGGTGGTGGGTAGAGCTGGGTGTTGCTCTGGTGGACAGAGCTCAGTAAAACTTGAATCCACTTGACTGCTGATGGGTGGGGCTGGGTTCCTTCCCTGTTGGTTGTTTGGCCTGAGGCAACCCAGCACTGGAGCGTACCTGTGCTCTTTGGTGGGGCTAATGGCAGACTCTGGGAGGGCTCACACCAAGGAGTACTTCCCAGAACTTCTGCTGCCAGTTATCTTGTCCCCACGGTGAGCCACAGACACCCCCCACCTCTGCAGGAGACCCTCCAACACTAGCAGGTAGGTGTGGTTCAGTCTCCCCTGGATTCACTGCTCCTTCCCCTGGGTCTCAGTGTGCACACTACTTGGTGTGTGCCCTCCAAGAGTGGAGTGTCTGTTTCCCCCAGTCCTGTCGAAGTCCTGCAATCAAGTCACACTAGCCTTCAAAGTCTGATTCTCTAGGAATTCCTCCTCCCGTTGCCAGACCCCCAGGTTGGGAAGCCTGACGTGGGGCTCAGAACCTTCACTCCAGTGGGTGGACTTCTGTGGTATAAGTGTTCTCCAGTCTGTGAGTCACCCACCCAGCAGTTATGAGATTTGATTTTGCTGTGATTGCGCTCCTCCTACCATCTCACTGTGTCTTCTCCTTTGTCTTTGGATGTGGGGTATCTTTTTTGTTGAGTTCCAGTGTCTTCTTGTTGATGATTGTCCAGCAGCTAATTGTGATTCTGGTGTTCTCACAAGAGGGAGTGAGAGCACGTCCTTCTACTCCGCCATCTTGGTTCAGGCCTCTAACAAACGCTTTACTCTGCATGAATCCAGAATTTCTTTGGAAATGTGCTTATTAATTCACTTTGTTTGGTTATTTTTCTTAGTGTTCTAACTACATTCTACTTGGTCTGTGGAACAGTGTATTTATAAATAACACTGTATCTGAATTTTAAGAATTTTCAGGATACTGATTATATATTATAGACTAAGAAAAATACGTCAGTATTAGTATAGACTTGGGTTAGTATAAATTGAGGTAAGTCCAAAGTTTTAGAACTTTAAAATAGGAACAATGTAATTTTCCCATAGATCTCAGTGATTAAAGTAGCTGGAGACCCAGTAGGTGAAACTTTCAAGAAATTTTATTCCAGTTTATCCTATACAGCATTTCTGCTTTAATGTTACTAAAACACAACACTCTTACAGCATCTCCCATGTCTCTCTATTTCCATAGTGTCAAGTTTAAATCTCAGCCTTGCACTGAATATTCACCTTATAAATTAGATGAATATGGATAGTGCTCTGGCATCATTCCAAGATGATTTTTGTAATCTGCTGGAATAAATCACAGAAAATAAAAAAGAAAGCCGTATAGCATAATCAAGTAACTTATATTCATTGATGCTGCATATTAATACACTGTCACCTTTGAACACAGTGGTGGTTTGTCAGCTGTGTAGAGAAATGATACTTAATGCTAATTTGTGAAATGAATTTTCCTTTGTTACTTGCAAGTGGATGATGTTCTCTTTGGCTAACAAATTGGAGTATAGGTTCCATCCACCTCAGCATATCAGTATATAAAATCTTTGGTCCCAGAAAATATTTCGTTAACTCTCAAAAGTGGCATAGACATTATAAAAATATTATCAAGTCATGCCCTTACTTTGAACAACCTTTCAGTATCGTCTCATTCATTCTCAATGCCCTGTGGTGACCTAAATGGGAAGGAAACCCAAAAAAGAGGGGATATATGTATATGTATAGGTGATTCACTTTGCTGTACAGTGGAAACTAACACGACTTTGTAAAGCAACTATGCTCCAATAAAAATTAATTTAAAAAAAGGTCTTGTATCTTTAGTATCATTTGAAAAGGCCCTGTGAGAGCTGGCCTCAGTCATACCAGTCTTCTTTAAGTTCTTAGATATGTGAAATTCTTTACCATCTCAGTGACTTCTTGTATATTGTTTGCTCTGCAGGTGACACCACACCTCTCCCTCCCAACAAACTTTTCTGTCGTGACCTTTTTGCATCTTTTGGGCATTGCCATTTCTTCAGAGAAGACTTCACTGATCTTCTCTTCTTTAGTTGTGTCCCATAGCTAAAATCTCTGATAGTACAATTTGGTTTCTTTCTTAGATTCATCGCTATCCATATCTGTTGTGATTATTTGTCTAATTCCCTATCCACAATAGGAGCTCTATGAAGATAGGGACGCTGTCCATTTTTGTTCACTGATAAATCCTTGGCAATTAGCACAGGGACTGGCACCATAATGGATGTTGCTTACAAGGTAGTTGGAGAGAAACCTAGTACCTTTCTGTTTCCAGGATCAAAGTTCCTCTACCAGACCCAGAATTCCTCAATGGACAAGTTGAGGAAACTTGTTTACATTAATTCAGTTCACTTATATTATTGCAGTATATTACTGCTAAACAATATGTATTCAATTAGATATACCTCTCTTTATATTTGCATGAATTTAAATTTGATTTACATGTGTTGAAAAGGTCAGTAGACAGTATTCTGGTATTTTATCAAAGATAATGGGACTGTTTGTTGTGGCTCTGGTTCTAGGCAGTATGAAACTGTGGTTCCACTTGAAGATTCTATTGTGACTGAAGTTACAGCAACTCTGCAAGAATGGGCCAGTCTGTGGAAACAACTCTATGTGGTAAGTATTTTATAACTAGTTTACTAGATCATTAAAGTTAATTGTACCAAGTGAAAAAATTATTGTACTTGTGCCAGTTGCAAATTTATAGATTTCTGAATATCGAGTTTTTCAAATGTATGTTCCTAATATTAACTGAAACATAGTAGACTTGAGTTTTCTCCAACCTGAAGAGAACACATTATTCATATACCTGCAGTTCTCTCCATCCTATTCCAGTCACTAGAATGTAAGCTCCATAACACCAAGGATTTTAGCTGTCTTACTCATTGCTGTATCCCCAGAAGCTTTCACAAAACAGGTCTTTATTAAATGAATGAACAAACTTCAGAGTTACATTGTGAACCTAATGGTGGGTAAAGACCAAGAAGCTGTATCAACACTTTCTTACAGCTAATAAGCTTAAAGGATATGTCATATATGATACTTTTTGCCAAGCCAGCAATTACTAGGTTAATAAAACCTCAGTTCATATCCTCTGGAAACTTAGAGAGTAGAGGGTGATAGAACACAAAAAATATGGACTGAAAATAAGTGGCAGGGTTTGGGTTCTGAACAAGATGGAGTAAACACATTCTATTTTTCTCCTACTAATCACAAAAATCCTGGACAAAACTCATGAACTACCCTACCGGAAAACTCTGAAAGTTAGGGAAAAGAAGGTAGACTATCTAAGGACCTTGAGACTCAAGGATTGAGTGAGTTCCCTGATTGTCTATTTTTCTTGCCTCCCATATATCTTGGCCTGGGTTGTAGAGAAGACTACAACCTGGAAATGCTAATGAGTGCAGACAAAAAAATAGCGCCAAGGAAAGCCTGTTCTCTCTAGCTAAAGGATGGCCCAGCAAGATAGAAACATCCTAACCTATCCCATCCATTCTCTAGGAGAACATCACAATAAAATCTATACCCCCTCACATTCAAACAGGCATTACAGCAGCAGACCAGAGCTTTGTCTCACACACACCCTTCCCCCACCTGCAGTAACAAGGAGATGTCCCCCTCCAGTGGAGCTTGTGGGTCAAACTCTGACTTCTCCTCTTCCCTGCTAAGTAATGAGGCAGTCCCCTTCCTCAGCAGGGCCTGTAGGGAGGACTGACTTCCACCCCACCAGAATTTACAAGGTGGCAACTCTCTTCAGCAGAGCCTGTGGGTGAGACCCTGGCTTTCACAACTACACAGCATTAACAAGATGGTGCCCTTACCCTGCAGAGTTCTGAGGCAGAACTCGACTTTCTTCCATGCTCTGAAGTAAGGAAGAAGCATTCCTCCACAGAGGAGCCTGTGGTTGGAGCTTTTGATTTCCACTCCCCTTGCAGTAATAAGGTGGTACCCTCCCCAACTGAGCCTGTGGGTAGTACATTGACTTTCACAACTCCCCACTCCCCTGCATATTACCCTATTTTCTATGCCTGCTCTGCTGAAATGAGGCAGTGCTTCTCCCCACTCAAGCCCATGCTGAGGATAATGGGGAGTGGAGTTCTGTCATATAGGTAACATGTAAACAGAGAAAACCGAGGAGTACTGGAGAGACTTTATAAACTAAATTGACATTTGAATCACAGTCCGCAAAAGTGAGCCTGCGATCACATTCAGAATCTAAACAGGTTGACCATTCACTAAAATAAAAGATTTAAGTAGGAATTAGAGTGTGATAGTATAGTACTTAAAATGTCCAGCCTACAACCCCAAATTACTTGTCATATGAAAAAATCAGGAAAAACTCAACTCTAACAAGAAAAGGCAATCAACAGAGGCTAACTTTGAAATGACACAAATGTTGGAATCATCAATAAGGATTTTAAAGCAGCTTTTGTAAAACTGCTCCAGTGAGCAATTATGAATTCTCTTGAAACAAATGAAAACATAAGAAACTGCAGCAAATAAGTAGAAAATATAAAGAATCAAATGAAAATCTTAGAACTGAAAAATACAATAATCAAAATTTAAAAATTACTGGTTAGGCTAAATAGCAGAATGGAAAGGACAGAGGAAAGAGTTAGTGAACTTCAAGATGGATCAGTAGAAATTATGTAGTCTGAATAATGGAGAGAAATTGAAAAAGTGAACTTAGACTCAGAGACCTGTGGTACAATAACAAAAGGTATAACATTTGAGGCATCAGAGTACTAGACAGAGAGGACAGGATGTGGAATTTAAAAAATATTTGAAGAAATATTGGCTTAAATCTTACCAGATTTGCAAAAGACGTAATTCTACAGATTCAAGAAGCTGAGTAAACTTCCAACACAATAAACCTAAAGAAATCCATACCTGGACCCATTATAGTTAAACTTTTGAAAATTAAAGCCAAAGAAAAAATCTTGAAAGGGAAACCAAATGTTGCTATTAGGGAAAGGGCAATTTGAAACGACAACAGATTTCCTATCAGAAATTGTGGAAAACAGAGGAAGTGCTAAAAAAAAAAAAAACCTGATGTCACCCCAGAATTGTGTATCCAGGAAAAATATACTTAAGGAATGAAAGAGAAATAAACACATTGTCAGATGAAAGAAAGCTAGGAAAATTTGTTGGCAGAAAATTGGTTGTAAAATAATGACTATGAAGGAAGTTCTTCAGACACAAAGGAAGAGATAATGGAAGGACAGTTGGGATATTAGAAATGGAGAAAGCAATGGAAGGGATAAATAAATCCTCTTCAGTTTAAAAAATTGTCTGATGATACAAAGCAAAAATTACTACATTTACATGGTTCTCAATGTATATAGAGGTTATATTTAAGAAAACTGTATCAAAAGTGGGAAAGGAAAGGGACATAAATTGTGGCAAGGTATTTGTGTTCCACTCAGGGTAGTAAAATGTTGATACTAGCAGGCTATAGTAAGTTACATACACACACACACACACACACACACACACACACACACATTGTGATCTCTAGAGCAGTCATTAAAAATATATGGTAATTCAAAAAGAGTCATGTACCACAGTGTTCATTGCAGCACTATTTATAATAGCCAGGACATGGAAGCAACCTATGTGTCCATCGACAGATGAATGGATAAAGAAGTTGTGGCACATATATACAGTGGAATATTACTCAGCCATAAAAAGAAATGAAATTGAGTTATTTGTAGTGAGGTAGATGGACCTAGAGTCTGTCATACAGAGTGAAATAAGTCAGAAAGAGAAGAACAAATATCGTATGCTAACACATATATATGGAATAAAAAAAAATGGTTCTGAAGAGCCTAGGGGCAGGACAGGAATAAAGACACAGACGTAGAGAATGGACTGGAGGACACGGGGAGAGGGAAGGGTAAGCTGGGACGAAGTGAGAGAGTGACATTGACATATATACACTACCAAATGTAAAATAGATAGCTAGTGGGAAGCAGCCGCATAACACAGGGAGATCAGCTCGGTGCTTTGCAACCACATAGAGGGGTGGGATAAAGAGGGTGGGAGGGAGATGCAAGAGGGAGGGGATATGGGGATATATGTATACATATAGCTGATTCACTTTGTTATACAGCAGAGAATAACACAACATTGTAAAGCAATTTTACTCCAATAAAGATGTTAAAGAAAGTATTATATGGTGATATAATAAAACTATTGTAAATAAATCAAAATGGAGTACTAAAAATGTTCAAGTAACCTATAGGAACATAAGAAAGGGGAAACAGAGGAAGGTAAAATGGAGGGAACAAACAGAAGTACTAAAATGGCAGACTTAAGTCCTAACATATGAATAATTAAGAGGTAGGAAATGGTAGAATTGATCAAAAAAGACTGAACTGTGTTTTGTCTATAAGAAACTCACTTCATATGCAGTGACACAGGGAGGTTAGGAGATAGAAAAATACATACTATGCAAACACTAATCAGAAGAAAATTGGAATGGCTGTATTGAAAAGAGATAGTAATATTAAGTATGAATTATCTCTTCCTTAAATAAATGTAAATAAAAATAAATAAACTTACTTTAGTAGAAAAAATTGATGTCAGAATAAAGAAAACTACTAGGAAGAAAGGGGCATTACAAAATGATAAAAAGATCAATTTACCAAAAAGACATAGCAGTCTTAAGTATGCATGCACCAAAAAACAGAGCTGGGAAATAAATGAAGTAAAACCTTAAAGGACTGAGTGGAGAAAATAGTTGAAACTAGAGAAATCAGATATTATACTTGGGGATTTATAACCCCTTCGCTTACTAAAGGATATAACTACTAAAAATTATCAAGGATAGGGAAGAACTGAACAGTGCCGTCAACCATCAGGATCGAATGGAAATTTTTAGAACATTCCACCCAGTGAAATCAGAATAAAGATTGTTTTCAAGCATACATGGGACATTCACCAAGAGTGACAATATCTTAGGTCATAGAACAGCTGTTAACAAATTTGTAATAATTCATATCATACAAAGGGTATTCTGACCATAATGGAGACAGCCTAGAAATCGATAACAGAAAGATTACAGAAAAATATTGAAGCACTTAGAAATTAAAGAAGCCACTCCTAAATAATCCATGTATCAAAGAGAAAGTCTCAAGAGAAATAAAAAAGTATATTAAAACTGAATGTAAATGAAAATATAACATATTAAAATCTGTAGGATGCAGCTAAAGCAGTGCCGAGAGAGACGTTTATAGCATTAAGTGCATATAACAGAAAAACATGTCAAATGCAGCTCCTACTTCACGAATTTAAGTTAGGCGGAGAAAGACAAAGATAAATATCATATGAATATGATCTCTCTTATATGTGAAACCTTAAAAAAAGAAAAAAAAAAGGAAGCACATAGGTATAGATAAGAGAGACAGGTTGGTGGTTGCCAGAAGTGGGGAGTCGGAGAAATGGATGAAGGGGGTCAAAAGGTAACAACATAAAAAGAATCTAAATTTAAGCAAGCAGAATGAAGGGAAAAAAAATAGCAGAAATTAATGAAATTAAAAATAGAAAAACAGTAGAGGAAAAACCAATCACACCAAAAGCCAGTTTTTGAAAATATCAATAAAATTGATAAACATTTAGCAAAATGAGAGAAAATAGTAATTATCAATATATTAGGAGTAAAGAAAAAGATATCACTATAGATACCACAGATATTAAATGGGTAATAAGAGAATACTATAAACAACTTTGTACACGTAAATGACAGTTTAGAGGAATAGAACAAATCCTTGAAAACCACATATTATCAAAACTCATCCAAGACAAAATAGATAATCTGAATATCTGACAGCTATTAAAGTAATTGAATTTATAATGAAAATCCTTCTAAAAAAAGAAATGTCCAGGCACAGATGGTTCTAGTGGGGAATTCTACCAACAATCTAAAGATGAAAAACCACCATATCGTATCAATTGATTAAGAAAAAGCATTTGAGAAAATTCAACTTTCATGATAAAAACTCTTAGCAAACTAGGAATATAAGGGGACTTTCTCACCCTGATAAAGGGCATTTATTAAAATGTACAGCAAACATCATACTTAATGATAATAGTCTTCTTTGGGGAATAAGGTAAGGATGTCTGCTCTCAACAAGCCAATTCAACTTAGTAGTAGAATACTTAACCAATGCAGTAAGGCAAGTAAAGGAAGGAAGACACATGCAGATTAGAATGAAAACATAAAGCTGTTCGTATTCGCAGACGATATGATTGGCTACCTAGCAAATCCCAAGGCATCCACAAACAGTAGAGTTTATAAAAGATAGTTTTGAAAATAAGTAAGTTTTCAGTTGCAGGATATCAGGTCAAAATACACGCACAAACTCTCTCTCTCTCTCTCTCTCTCTCTCTCTCTCTCTCTCTCTCTCTCTCTCTCTCTCTCTCCCTCTCAATCATATTGCCACATATTGGCAGTGAACAATTGGAAACCAAATTTTAAAACATACTCCGTTTACAATTGCTCAAAAATGAAGCATTTAGGTATAAATCCAACAAAACATACAATTTCTATATGCTGAAAACCACAAAAATGCTAATGAACAAAAGCAAAGAAGACAATAAATAAAGGGACAGACATGACATGTTCATGGGTTGGAAGACTCAAATATTAAAAATGTCTGTTCTACCCAGATTGATATGTATATTTAATTCTTGAAACAGTCCTAGCAGGATATTTCGTAAATATAGAGAAGGTGATTCTAAAATTTATAAGGGAATACAAAAGAAGAATAAAGTTAGAGGAATCATGTTACCAAATTTTAAAGCTTACTATAGCTACAGTAATCAAGATGGAGTGGTATTGGCAGAGGGATAGACACAGATTATAGATTAAGGGAACAGGATAGAGAGTTCAGATGTAGATTCAGTCAAGTAAGGGCAACTGATTTGTGGCAAAGGTGCAAAAGGAATTAAACAGAGGAAAGATGCTCCTGTCAACAAATGGTTAGGTGGAGTAGTTGGACATTCAGAGGCAAAAACAAAAAACTTGACTTAAACCTCATCCGTTATACATCATAGACCTAAATGTTAAACATAAAACTATAAAAATTTTAGGAGAACATATAGGAGAAAATCTTCATGACCTGCAATTAGGTGAAGAGTTCTTAAGCATGACACTAAAGGAATAGTCCATAAAAGTAAAGGTTGATAAATTTGACTTCATCAAAAAAAAAAATTTTGCTCTTGAATGACCCTGTTAAAGGATGAAAAGATAAGTCATAGACTGGAAGAAAATATTTTCAAATCACATATCTGTCAAAAAACTTGTATGTAGAATATATAAAGAACTTTCTAAACTGAACAGTAATTCTAGCAGTAATTTCTAACTAGTTAGAAAATGGGCAGATGACTTGAATAGACACTTCCTCAAGGAGGATATATGGAGAGTCAATAAGAACATGAAAAGATTTTCCATATAATTAGCCATTAGGGTAATTGAAATTAATGCATCTTTTCTCCCATTCTGAGGGCTGTCTTTTTGTTTTGTTCATGGTTTCCTTTGCTGTGTAAAAACTTTTAAGTTTAATTAGATTCCATTTGTTTATTTTTGTTTTTGTTTTCATTACTGTAGGAGGTGGATCAAAAAAGATCTTGCTGTGGGTTATGTCCAAGAGTGTTCTGCCTATATTTTCCTCTCAGAGTTTTATAGTGTCCAGCCTTACATTTAGGTCTTTAATCCATTTTGAGTTTATTTTTGTGTACAATGTTAGGGAGTGTTCTAGTTTCATTCTTTCACATATAGCTGTCCAGTTTTCCCAGCACCACTTATTTTGAGTGCTTACCTTGTGCCTGTGCTTCACTTTTTACATAACATTACCTCATTTTATCACTACAATTACTATTATTCTCATCATATTACTGATTAGAAACTGATCCTTAGAAAGGATAAGGAATGTGCCCAAAGTCATATAAATAGTAAATGTTCAGCCAGACCCCAAATCTAAGTTCATTAGACTCCAGGGCTCTTAATAACTCATTATTTATCTTCTGAATTAAATTCTTTTAATATTGATATATCTCGCATACAATTTATGGTGATTTTAGTAGTTACTTATTATCATCTTCTGAAATGGTAGTTTCATTTATTAGAATGAAGATTATGTGGCAACAGCACCCCCTCCAAAATTGTAAAATAATTGTCCCTTAAACAAAATAGACCTTTATTTCTTTTTCAAGTAGGCACAGACAGTCTGGATTTGGTATGGCAGCTCTACCATCATAAAGGACTCAGGCTCATTCTGTCCTCCTGCTCTATCTTCCTCATTATAGTGCTTCAGCTTTGTAGCCCCAAATGCCTAGCTCTAGTAGCACATCTGCATGCCAGCTGTAGGAAAGAGGAAGAGAAAGAAAAAAGGCATGCTCTTTTCTTTAAAGGATAGTTCTTGGAAGTTGCTCAGAGCATTTCTTGCCTACTTCCTGTTGGTCAAAACTCAATCACAGGGTAACCTCTAGCTGAGAAAGAGGCTGAGAATTGGTCTTTATTTAAGATAGCCAGATACTAGCCCCAAATCAGGCATTGTATGACTGTCAAAAAAGTGGAGAATGAATACTGAGGGACCACTAGCAATCTTTGTCACAGCAACTGTGAAAATTATTTTCCTGTAAAGTTCTGTTGTGTTTTTCTTTTCTGCCAAATTTATTTGTGAAATAGTGGAATAATGCCTTCACCAACACTTTAATATATGTGGAGAAGTGAATTTTAGGTAAAACATGAAAAAGTAATGAAGTTGTTGGTAAGAATCATTAGAATCACCCAAGCTTGCCTTTGATATGTTTTGGTAACTTGACATGCATTTGTGAGGGTAAATATATTGTACCTAAAAGTTAAAATCATACAGATACGATGTCTTCTTTTACAACAGCTCATCTTATTCAGAAATGTTCTGGATAAACTAGAGCTGCTATTTGATGCAGTAGTTTAGAACACTTAACATTTGAAAAATCTTTTAGGTGTGCTTTAAGGCTTATATATTTGCTTACCAATTTTCCAGAGAGATGGAAAAACTTGAAAGTGAAAGGCTGTAGTGGAAAGAGGACTACTGCAAATCGTGATTTTTATACTTTATACCCCAAATTTGAAATTGCCATTACAGTTTTTAAATTCACTTTTTGATGAATGGAATGTTGCCTTTCTTTGCCATTTTAACAAACTGCAGTGTTTCTGGTTAATTCTTTTTAATCTGTTGTTAATATCATACATGTCAAATGATTGTTCTTATTCTTTTATGCAGGTAGGAGGTCAGACATGTAGCCAATTGAATTCAAAACAAATGAATACAAGTCTTTTCCAAATGACTTTCTACAAGAAGAGAATAAAAATCTGTAATGTTACTAAAATCAGAAAGCCAAACATTCTCCCTTTGTTTTCCCTACTTAATTTCAAACCTTATAGTTCTTTTCTTGATCTAACTTTACTAAGAGGCAGTTAATTACCTGGCTGTCCTCTGAGAAGTATACTTAAGAGCCCGAATGAATCTAGGTTAACAATGTCTAAAGTCTAATTTATCTGATTTTGAAAACAAAAGGAAAATAATTTAAATAAAAGACAGCAAACTATGAGAAACAAGTCTCAACATATGTGACTATAAAGATTAATATCTTTCTGTAAATAGAGTGTATACAAGTCAATAAGAAAACCAGTAAAAACACTGCAGATATTCAGCAAAGGATAAAACAAGCCATTCATAAAGCATTACATTAGGGAAATATTCAGTCTTACAAACAATCAAGGACATGGAAAGTAAATCAATGAAGTAATAAATTCTCCTTCAAATTAACAAGTAAGAAAGTGGAAATTATCCTCTGCCATTGAATTTTTGCTGAAATGAATACCTCCATATCCACTTTGCTGGTTGATATCAAGTTTTTGTTGGCACATTTGAAAAATAGTTTGGGAAAAGCCTTCAGATTCTTCAGATCCTAGTAATTCTAATTCTGGGAATTTGTTTTAAGATAAAGTTAAATATGGGAATGGGTTGAATTGCAGTCTCATAAATATTTCCATTAAAGCATTATTTGCAATAGCAAACAAATTTACTTTCCTGAATGTGCCAACTGTAGTCCAAGTAAGACACAGATAAGCTGGTGTTTACATCTAAAGAGCTGTTAGAAAAATTTAAATAGTATGTTACATACTAAAGTGAATTTATGCAAAATTATAACGTGTAACTTCATCTATATTCTGAAAACATATTTGGGGAAAAAATGAAGAAAATTCACCAATATATTAATGGAGATTAATTGAGGGGTTAAGATGTTAGATGTCTTCTTTTTCTAATCTTTGTTTTCAACATCTTGAATTGTGAATATATATTATTTTGATTGTTAGGAAAAAAATAACCTAAAGCTTTCATCAAAATAATAATGATATTGTGAAATAATACTACCAATGTTAAGTGAATAATATGTGTATACAAGAGCTTAAGGTAAGAGATGACACTACCTAATTTTCTGTGTTTAACTTTTATCATAGCATCAGCAAGTGTATGTTAAATTCTAGGGAAGGGGCTTTGGACCTAGGCTCAGATCTTGGTTTTTCACCTTCTATGTTAGTCTTCTTGTTAGGTCTTAGCTTTATAATAATACCCATTTATAGCACAGAGAATTATTTCAAAGCGTTGTGAGAGATTGAATAAAATTGCATATAAAGCTTCAAGTACTCAATCAGTGTTAATTGCATTATTCAGTTTTTGATATGAACTATATATCTCTCCAGATATGCATAACTGATGTCGCAATTTGTCACTTAAGAACTATCTATACATAGGGGAATAAATAGACTGAATGAAATGGACTTCATTTGCATAATGGGGTATTTGGATAAGAGTATATGTATACTTGAGCCAGGGTAGAAAAATTCTCATCTCTCTGAGGCAGTTAAAACCATAATCTCCTCATCCAGTAATCTTATTTTGATGTGAAAAAGATTATCTGAGAACCATCATTTGTGGAAAACAATGACATCATTACTCATTCCTGTCAAAAGCAAGACTGCCAAATTTTAAATAGATATTTATGCTACAGTACTTCTTTTTTTTAAACCAAAAGCACATTAGAAGTCATATACAGAAGATACCTTTCTCCTTTTGCCAAGATAACAATTGAGGCCCATAAAGCTAGAAAAGAAACTTACTACCCAGAATTATCCTTATTCTTCATCTCTAGAGTTACTACAGAAATGAGAAAAAGCGAAATTTCCAACAACTAAGAAATCTTCATCAAAAAACTGTTTCCATTTTCCATGATAGGGTTTCCATTTTCCATGATAGGGTTTAACATCCAATTATAGTGTCTATTAAGATGACAGTAAAAACTAAATAGAAAAGGCATGTGTACTTGCATTAATCTTGGACTATGAATTTTCCTTCATGTGTGTAACTGAAGGATTTTATAATTGTAGCTAAGTAGGTTTAATCATTTGTTTGTACTATTTTAGGGTAACATTAGAAATTTTGCTTTTCTATTAAAAACTCACCTTTATTTAATTGGATGTCTATAATGAAGCTTACCCTGTAGTTTACTTTTTCCTTTGTGATAGAATATAACTTAGTACAGCAATATTTTCATGTTATAGAAAGCTATTAAACATATTTCGACTAGAACGTAGTTACTGAAGATGATATGCTTTATAACAGTTCTACTTTGTATTGCTATAAGAGTTTAAAAAATTTTTTTCAGGAATCCTAAAAATGAATAATTTCTAGATTTTATTAGAAATAAGGCACAGTTCTCTAAATTCTGCTGAATAGTGTCTTTTAATCTTTGGAAGATTAAGTCTGTAAATGGAAGGCAGCATTTCATATTGAGGCCCCACCTAAAGAACAGAAGATATAAAATTCATTTTTATGTTTGTCTCAAGAATATTGATTTGACAAACATTAAGAACATATGTGCTTACATCATCATATGTTTAGGGTGAGTATAAGAGGAATTCAGCAGAGAGACTGAATGCATAGGCTCTGGAGAGAGACTTCCTGAGTTCAAATTCAGATGCCACAACTCGGTAGCTGCGTGATTTTGTGCCTGTTAGCTTCCTCCTAGGAGATGATAATGGTATCTGCTTTCTAGGGTTACCATGTTGTTTAAATGATATAAAAAACTTAGAACACTTTTTAAGTGCTTGAACGCTTACTTGTTATTTCATTTTTGTTGTTAGTAAGAATGATATTTGCTACTGTAAGCGTCCATTCCTAAACCAAGTGTTCCACTTGCTTTAGTCCTACATTTTTTCAAATATATCCTAGCCCCCATCCCATCTTACTCTTCAAATTTCAGTCTTTAAAACTGGCAAACTCTTTTTCTTGCTGCATTTAAAAATAATTTTTTATATAACAAAATGATATTTTTAAAGGGTTTTCTCTCAAAATATGTTGTAAATCAGTATTTTAAGGCTTTTTTTTTTCAGCTGAGCATAACTTTCAGTGTATTTTATTTTAGCTAGGTTTAAAATCTGAAAGAATATTTTGGCAGGCACCCTGTGGCTATCCAGTAGCTGGATTCCTTTTCTTCCTTGTTAAAAGAGCCAGAACTGTTTAGGTTGGCATTGTGTACAGCTAAAGTATCCATCTTTCCAGACTCCCTTGAAGTTAGGGGATGCCATGTGATACATTTCTGACCATAAATTATATGCAAAAGTTTCTACAAGGGATTTCTGGATGAGCCATTGTTTTTCTTGTAATAAGTGACTTCCTGTATTGGCATATGGTAGAGTTGCCATCTTATTACCAAGAGATGACGGTTATGTTAAAAAGTACCTTCCAAGGATGGCAGAGCACAAAGATGGAAGGTATTTAAGATATTGCTGATATTGTAGGATCACTGTAGAAGCCCTGGACTGTTTACTTTTGAATTTTTTATGTGAAAAAATAATCCTTGTTTTTGTTACCTCCTTTCATCATATGTGTTAAATGCAGCCAAACACAGACCTCGTTGACTGATGAGATGTCACTGAAAGAACAGTGAATTTACTAATTAAATGATTGATTCTCACTACTTCTAATTTACTGATTTTAATTTTCTGTAAAATGGGGGCTTGCCTTCACTACTGTCTGTATCCATTGAAATGGTAAAATTGATTTTTGAATTGTTTATATAAAAATGCATATTTTAAAATGTACTTTTTCTTTCAAGTTGAAATTTCAGTCATTTGATCATTTTAATCTTAATACGAGACATATTCTATAGTTTGAAATCTTAATAGACTCCAAGAAGACATAATAGCATAGAAAAGATAACCTTAAGTAGTTGATATCATTTCATTTTATTTTACTGCCTTTTCCAGTCAGCTCAGTTTTCTTTGTGAAGTAAACTTTCATTTCAGTGTGCTTGAAAGTATTTGTTTGCAGGAGAAATGATTTATCACGGTTCTTAGATTACTTTTGTATCATTGTAGGGGAATTGTGTTAATAGAATAAGAATATTGGGATACTAGTATGGGAACAGAATGTTAAAACTGCACTGTTTCTGTCTTACATACACTCACATCCTATTATGAACAGAACTACCCTCCTGCCGCCCAAATGCAAGATATGCTTAGAAACTGTGAAGCATGTTTGGCTAGCATTAGGTCAGTTTAATGAAATATGTGTAACACCTGTCCACTAAAACTACAAACCATTGCTGAAAGAAATTAAAGAAGACCTAAATAAATGGAGAGATAATCAGTGTATAGCGATCAAGATAGTGTGGTATTGGGGGCTTCCCTGGTGGTGCAGTGGTTGAGAGTCCGCCTGCCGATGCAGGGGACATAGGTTTGTGCCCCGGGCCGGGAAGATCCCACATGCCGCAGCGCGGATGGGCCCGAGAGCCATGGCCAAAAAAAAAAAAAAAGATAGTGTGGTATTGATGAAAGAAAAGACATGTACATCACTGGAACTGAACAAAGACAACAATTGACCACACAGATATGGTCAGTTTTTTCCATTTATTTATATATTTTAAATAAAGATTATATATAATTTAAGGTGTACAACATGATGATTTGATACACAATATGCATAGTGAAATGAATACTAGAGTCAAGCTAATTAACATGTCACCTTCTCCTCACATAGTTACCATTTTTGTGTGTGTGATGAGTGCCCCCAAAATCTACTCTCTTAAGCATATTTCCAGTAATCAAGGTAGTAGTATTAAGTATAGTCATCATGCCTGTGCATTAGGTCTCTAGGCTTATTCATCCTAGATAACTGCAACTTTGTACCCTTTGACCAACATCTCCCCATTTCCCCAGCCCCTGATAACTGTTGTTCTACTCTCTGCTTCTGTAAGTTCTACTTTTTTTTTTTTAATTCCACATATAAATGAGGTCATACAGTATTTGTCTTTCTCTGCCTGGGGCTTATTTCATTTAGCATAATGCCCTCTGCCTTTATCCACGTTGTTGCAAATGGCAGTAATTCCTTCTTTCTCATGGCTGAATAATATTCCATTATATATATATTATATAAGCATTAATATATATCCATTATATAATTATATATATCACATCTTTTTTTATCCATTCATCCATTGGTGGACACTTGGGTGTCACTATTGTGAATAATGCTGCAATGAACAAGGGAGTGCAGCTATCTCTTTAAGGTCCTGATTTCATTTTCTTTGGGTATATACCCATAAGTGGGATTGCTGGATCTTATGGTAGTTCTGTTTTTAGTTTTTTGAGGAATCTGCATGCTGTTTTCCATAATGACTTTACCAATTTGCATTCCCACCAACAGTGTACAAGGGTTCCCTTTTCTCCACATCCTCACCAACATTTGTTATCTTCTGACTTTGATAATAACCATTCTAGTTACATAACATTTGTAAGCTAACAGTTTAGACAACCTAGAAGAAATGGATAAGTTCCTAAAAGCATACACCCTTTCAAGACTGCATCATGAAGAAATAGATCTACAGGGACTTCCTGGTGGCACAGTGGATGAGAATCTGCCTGCCAATGCAGTGGATACAGGTTCGATCCCTGGTCCAGGAAGATTCTCCCTGCCTCAGAGCAACTAAGCCCGTGCTCCACAACTACTGAGCCTACGCTCTAGAGCCTGCGAGCCACAACTACTGGGCCCGCATGCCTGGAGCCCATGATCTGCAATAAGAGAAGCCACCGCAAGAAGCCCGCGCACTGCAATGAAGAGTAGCCCCTGTTCTCCACAACTAGAGAAAGCCCACGTGCAGCAACAAAGACCCAACACAGCAAAAAATTTTAAAAAAATTTTTTAAAGAAATAGAACTATAGTTCAATGCATTGAATATCAATGAGGTGATATATCGTTGTTTTGACTCGCATTTCCCTGATGATTAGTGATGTTGAGCACTTTTTCATATATCTGTTGGCCATATTTATGTCTAATTTTGAGAAATGTCTATTCACGTCTTGCCCATTTTAAAATCAGATTATTTCTTTTCTTACTATGAGTTGAGTTCCTTATATATTTTGGATATTAACCTGTTTTCAGATGTGTGGGTTGCAGATATTTTCTCCCATTGTGTAGATTGTCTCTTCGTTCTGTTGATTGTTTCCTTTGCTGCGGAAGCTTTTTAGTTTTAGTCCCACGTATCTATTTTTGCTTTTGATGTCATATATAAAAAAAGCATTACCCAGGCCAGTGTCAACAAGCTTTTCCCCCATGTTTTCTTCTAATAGTGTTATGGTTTCAAGTCTTAAATTTAAGTCTTTAATCCATTTTAAGTTTATTTTTGTAGATGGAGTGAGATGAGGGTTCAATTCATTCTTTCTAGGTAGAAAAGTAGTTTTCTCAAATGCCATTTTTTTTTTAAGAGACTGTATTTTCCCCATTGTGCATTCTTGACACCTTTGTAGAAGACCATAAATCTGTAGACTTATTTCTGGTCATCATAGACACTGGTCTGTATGTCTCTTTTTATGACAGTACCATGCTGTTTTGATTAAGGTTTATAGTATATTTTGAAATCAGATAGTGTGATGCCTACAACTTTGGTGGGGATTTTTTCCCCCTCTGTCCAGATTGCTCTGACCACCATCTTTTGTGGTTCCATATGAATTTTAGGATTTTTTTTCTATTTCTGTGAAAAATGAAAAAAGACCATTAGTATTTTTTTAAAAATAAATTTATTTATTTTTGGCTGTGTTGGGTCTTCGTTGCTGTGTTCAGGCTTTCTCTAGTTGCGGCAAGTGGGGGGTACTCTTTAGTTGCGGTGCGCAGGCTTCTGATTGCGGTGGCTTCTCTTGTTGAGGAGCACGGGCTCTAGGCACACGGGCTTCAGTAGTTGTGGCATGTGGGCTCAGTAGTTGTGGCTCACGGGCTCTAGAGCGTAGGCTCAGTAGTTGTGCATGGGCTTAGTTGCTCCGTGGCAAGTGGGATCTTCCTGGACCAGGGCTTGAACCCGTGTCTCCTGCATTGGCAGGTGGATTCTTAACCACTGTGCCACCAGGGAAGCCCCCCATTAGTATTTTGATAGAATTGCATTGAATCTGTTGATCTGTTTCTTCATAATTCAGTCTTGGAAGGTTGTATGATTTTAGGAACTTATGCATTTCTTCTAGGTTTTCTAAATTGTTGGCTTACAAATGTTCACTATAGTCTCTTGTGATTCTCTATTTCTTTGGTATCATTTGTAATGTCTCCTCTTTCCTGGATGCATGGGCACTGACCCAAGTGGGCCTTGAGCCTGAGTCTTCCCAGGCCCGTCTGGCACCGGGTTTAGCCCAGTGCCTGATTACACATGAATTGGCTTAATCCTGAGCCTGTAGGGACTAGCCTGGTACTGGGGTGCAGTATGGGCAGGCTTGATACCTGAGACCACAGAGTCATGCTCAGTGTCTGGGACTGTGGTGTTGGTGTGTGAGAGCTAGAGTGCTGTTATGATGAGCCTAGGGCCTTAATCAGTGGTGGCAGTCCTGGAGCCTTGGCCCAGTGCCAAGATCTACTGCGGCAGGCCAGGCCTGTGTGCTGGTTTCACTGGACCCTGGGGCTACAGGGTCTGGTGTTTTCTGGTGCTGGAGGGGCCCCCAAGGCTGTAGGGTCTCTTGTGGTGTTGGGGAAGCCCTAGAGCCTTGGCCGTGGGAGCTAGTCTGGGGGCTGGTGCCGTGGGGGTTGGCTTGGTGCTACGGCAGACCAGGAGCCTGGGTCTGTGTGTTCTGACTTCAAGGTTGGATCCATGGGGAGGCTGGGACCTGGCTTGGCACAGGGTTGGGCCTGGAAGTTAGGTCCATAGGGGTCAGCTTGGCACAGATTGGGGCTGGAAGCCTGGGTGCATGGGGTAGGCCTAGAGGTCAGGTTGACAGGGACTGGTGTGGCACAGGGTGGGAGCTGGGACCGTGGTCTGTGGTTGCCCACCTGGAGGCTGGATCCATGGAGGCTGGCCTGGCATTTGGTCCATGGGAACTAGCCTGGCACTACAGTGAGCCTGTGGCTGGCGATGGGGCAGGCCAGCGTTTGGTTCCATGAGAGCTTGCCTGGGGCTGCAGGGGTTCACCTGGCACTGGCTGGTCTTGTGCTGGTGTCTGCAGTGAAGTAAGGTGCTCACTTCACTCTTC
>NW_006778765.1:557877-608302 GCF_000442215.2 Lipotes vexillifer
TTTCCCTATGGAGAGAGTGTATCTCTCTGCACTGGGCTGCTGAGGCTTTTAGGAGCAGTGACAGGGGTAACATGAAATTGTCTTTTCTGTTCTCTTCAATGTGTCTTTTCTTATTTCTGTGCTACACCCAGGAATCCTTAGCTCTCCTGAAGGTATTTTCATGCATAGAAAGTTGTTCAGATTGAAATTTCTGTGAGAGGACAAGTGCTGGAAAGTCCTATACCACCATCTTGCTGATGTCACCTGTGGTCAATTAATTTTTGACAAAGATGACAAAGCACCTGAGTGGGGAAAAGGAAAGTCTTTTTAACAAATGAGAACAAATGAATATCCAACTGCAGGGGAAAATGAACATTGACCCTTACTTCATACCATACTCTACACCCAAATATAAAGCTAAAACTCTATCTGACACTTCACAGTGAAAACACAAGAGAAAATCTTAGCAGAGATAGTGTAGATTTCATAGGACATTAAAAGCACAAATCATAAAAGAAAAACCTGACAATATCAGACTTCATCAAAATTAAAAACTTCTGTTCCTTGGAATGCACTGTCAAGAAAATGAAAAATAAACAGACTGGGAGAAAATATTCTGTTACATATATCTGTTACATATATCTGACAAGTGAATCACATGCAGAAAGAAGAACTCTTACAATTAATAAGACAACCCAACAAGAAGAGGCAAAGTATTTGAATAGACAATTTACAGATGAAGAAATACGAATGACCAGTAAACAATGAAAAGATACTCAACATCATTAGTTACCAGGGAAATACAAATTAAAACTACAGTGTGATACCACTGTGCATCTATTAGAATGGCTAAAATTAAAAAGACTGACAGTATCAAGTGTGGACAAGGAAGCAGAGCAACTGGAACTCTCATACACTGTTGGTGGGAATGTAAAATGGTAGACCCATTTTGGAAAATGGTGTGACAGTTTCTTATGCAGTTAAATATACATCTCCCCGAGATGTTTACATTGACATGGAGATTTGTATACAGATTTTTTTTTTGGTGGCTTTATTTGTAACAGCCAATACTGGAAACACCTTAAATATCCATCAGTAGAAGAATAATCAAATTTTTGTATGTCCATATAAATGAATACTAAGCAATAAAAATAAATGAACTCCACTGGTAAATGCATCATTGATGGATCTTAAAAACATGCTGAATAGAAGGAGGTAGACTCAAAAGAGTACGTGTACTCTGTGATTTCAGTAATAAGTTCTAGAACAGGTAGAATTAATGCGTATTCACAGAAAGCAAATCAGTGGTTGTCTGGGGCTGGAAGTGGAGTTGAGGCTTAAATGCAAACAGATAGGCTAAAAATGCAAAGAAAACTTTGGAGAGTGCAGAAGATATATGTCTTGATTGTTGTAAGAATTACATAGTATATACATTTTGTTAAACTCATTGAATTGTACACTTAGAATAGGTACAGTTTATTATATGTAAACTGAAATACTCCATTGAAATACTGTATTGTGAGAAATACAGTTTCCAAAAAAATAGATGTTTGAGTTGGACACTTTTTCTAATCAGTATCTCTGTTTATTCAATCAATGCCACCAGTTAGTTACAACTGAATACAGTTCTAGTTAGGGAACCATTTTTTAAAGAATAAATTTGTATGTCATGTTCCAAACATTAAATATTTCTTTTACTGTTAGAAATTTTGAGAGTAATTGTATCTCTGCCATGAGGGGATCATGAATTTTCATATTGCCCATCCATAAACCTTTATCTGAGTCAAAAGCAACCTACTTACTTTGATGTCTTTGATTCTGAATGAGCACCCATTTTTCTGTTGTGGTCTTACATTTGTAATTTAGCATACATGAATATATATCTCACATATACAGCTTAAATAACAGCAACAACAATGCTCCAAGCACCTATGCACCTTAAGGAGTAGAACCAGTTTGGAAATCTTTCAAGACCATTTAATACTCCCCTACAATCACATTCCCTTCTTCTGCACAGTTAATGACTATTTGGCATTTTGTGTTAATTTCCCCCTGCATTTCTTGATATATATATATATATATATATATATATATATATGATATTTCATATATTATTGTATATAAATATATATGTAAACCTTTATAGTATAATAAGTATGTCAAACCTAAATTATACACATTTGGGTGTTTATATGGATAAAATTACTGTGTACATACTTCTCTACAACTTCCTTTTATTCCTCAGTAGTATGTTTTAGACTTATTCATGTTATTGTATTACTAATTGTTCATTTCATGATTATATAGTATTCCATATGATTATACTATATTTATTCATTCCATTGTTTGTTGACATTAAGGTTAATTCCACTTTTTTGCACGTGTTCTGTAGAGACACTGGTCTATAATTTGCCTTTTTCTAGTGGCCTTTGTTGGGTTTTAGTATGAAGATTATACTAACTTCATAAAATGAGTTAGAGAGTTTTCTTCTCTTTCTGTTTTTTTAAGAGTTTGTGTAAGTTTGTCATTACCTATTCTTGAATATTTGGTAGAACTCAGTTGTAAACTATCTGTGATTGTGTTTTCTTCATGAGATGATTTTTTATATAACTGATTCCATTTCTGTAATGGTTTAGAAATCATTAAGGATTTTTAAAAACAATTTTTATAATTTCTTTGTCTAGGAATTTTTCTATCAAGTTTTTACTAGGAAAGACATAAATTTGCCTTCTGTAGAATCCATAATTATTTCCCATTTTCATTCCTGGTATTGTTTATTCATGCCATCTTATTCATCTCACTCAGACTTGCCAGAGGTTTGTCTGTTTTAATAACTTGTTCAGGTAATATCTTTTGGTTTTATAGTTTCATTCTCTGTTTAGTTAATTTGTGTTCTTGTTTTTATTTCCTTCTACATTTTTGTGGGTTTATTCAGGTTTACTTATACTTTATTTTTTATTGCTCACATTCACTTGTTTTAATCCTGATTTTGGCAGGTTTTTTATTTTGAACTGATAATTCTTTGGAACTCTAACTGTAGGAGTTTTTTAAAGGGTTAAAACATTTCTCAGAGAGGATTTGCATTTTGTTTTGCCAGGTTCTTGGGGTATTACCTACCTGGAAACACATTAAAATTTAGATTAAGTTTCCTTAGGCTATACCAGTAGTATGGATTCCTTCCTCAGACCCTTGGGAGTGCTCATTTGCAGTTAGTATTCCTTTTTGTTCCTCACCCCATCCACAGCCAAAGCTGAGAAAGATACCTAGTCTCAGTATCTCTCTGTGCTTGGTGGGATTTTTTTTTTTTTTTTTTTTTTTTAACCTAAGAGTACCTGCCTTCTAGAATTCTAGCCTTCTTGGGTTTGACCACACCTCCCACCTAGCTCTGGCCTAAGATACTTGGCTAAAACCCAAGGATTGGCAGATGCCCACAGGGTAAGTGCTGATGCCATGACAAATTCTCCTTATTGTGATGTTTTAGTAGTTTATGGCCTTACTTTCCTACCCACTCAGCCATATATTAGGTGTTTTGATTTCATTTTAATGTGCATAATTTGTAGGTTTTATTTTATGTGAAGGGATTATCTCTGGTTTGTGATACTTCTATATTTTGTTCCATGCTCTTGAAAGATTCTGTTTCTTTTTTTAAACAACTCTCTCCAAGGGTCATCTTCACTTAGTAAAAAATGGCCATCATTTATTGATATTATACTATGGACTCAACACTGTTTATACATTCCTAACCATTTTATACTGACAGCAGCCTTGTGAGATGGCATTGATATTCTCACTTCATACTCTGGTGAATCACACAGTGAGGAAGTGACCAAGGTGACTGGATAACACACTGCCTCCCTCTTTCTTCCTCTTCCATGGACCAGATTTTGCTGGATAGGAGTTGATAGGTGAACAAATCTGAGTTATTCTTTTTGCTCTAAACCTTGTCTCCAACCAAATCCCAGAAAGATTTACCATATTACTACATTGACTAATCATCTTCACCTCTCCATATTTGTCTTCATGTGAGTTAACAAATCAAAAACCAGTGTCTTTTTCTCATATGAACTCTTTATGGACTACATAATGGCTTTTCTTTAAACCCATTAAGGGTCAGTATCAGAATTAAATTTATATAAATATCATGATCTGGCAAGCATTTGGTCCTGATCTATGTCAATAGAACAATGGATGTAAAAGATTATTTAGAGATGTATGATTTTGTCTAATTTGCTGTTAGAGTTTTTCTTTCATTCATATTAGGATCACTAAGACTGTTTTGGGTTATCAGGTAATTCTCTAATGGTTATCCATAATTTTAGCAAGAGTGTTTTTAACTGTTGTTCTGGTGTAAAATAATCTCGAGAGAGAATACTGTTCATGAAAACTATAAGAGAAGATTATACAATACTAAAATAAAGTTGAAAAAAATGATACCTGGGACCCCACTACTGCTATGATGCCATAACACACTTGGGTTTCATTTTACTTACCATTATGAACTGTGGCAGTTATATACAATATTCATTTTCAATATTCTGTAAAAATGAATTTTCAGTGAGAAAGGACATCCTCCTGTTTAAATGTATTTTGGGCTGAGTTATTAGGCTTCTTTCAAACACACTTTCAATAGAAATGTATTTAATATTTCAGGCAGATAGTGACAGATTGGCTGGGAAGCTTGAGTTCTCTCAGAGGCATCCCCAGCAGAGTTGCATGTCCTCTTACATTTGTGTGTAGAGCAATGGGCCAGCAAATTATACCCAAGGACATTCTTTCAATGAGACGTAACCAGCTCTGAAGCTTGCTTTGTAAATCTGAGTTATGAGAACAGCGTATGTAAAAAGGTTAAAATATTACGGTACTTTCATAATTTCTGAGAAATGTTGTTTTTACCTAGCAGGAACTGAAAGTGATTGTTTCAGATATGAACTGTTCTAAAGCTGTGGATCAAAAACATGCAGGAACATAGCAATGTTTAGAGATGGCTCAAAAGGTATAAATCTTTGTTTCTTCCCCAAAAGACTAAACTAGGGGCTAAGAAATTCTGTTATTATTATTCATAGAAAAGAGTATTTCCAAGAAAGCAGATGTCTGCTTTTCTCAAAATTCTCTCCTACAGAAGGGCACATTTTTTTAGAAACCTGCTTTTAGAAGCTGCATATATTTTCTTGCTTAATACATCTACTTATTAATTTTTCCTTACATAAAGTATTTAATAATGTTTCCCTAGATGGCCAGCTTCTTTTTGCTTCCAGGTCACAACTTCTACCCAGGAGAATCAGCCTCACTGGGTTCCATGACAGGTCCTAATTATCAAGTACAATACCAATTAGTTGCATATAGTAAGTGGTAGGAGTGGAAATTACATGGGCTTTGGCATTATACACCTGGGCTTGAATCTCAGCCCCCCCCCCCCCAGGTTTCTAGGTTTGCAACTTAGTACAAGTTATTTAAACACTCTTGAGTCTTAGTTTTCTCATCTGTAAAACTGAGACAAGAGCTGGCACATGGGGTTATCATGAAGATAAGCAAAATAAATAATAGTATATAAGGGCCCTTTTTAAAGTATCTGCATGTAGGAGGTGCTAAAGGTTGATCATACTTAAGTGATTTTCTTAAAATGTTTGCTAATTGCTTATGAAAGTCTTCTTCCTTAGATGTCACACTTCGTGAAACCATTCTCTGACCTAACTAGATATTTTTTAAAAGTTGATGCACATTCATTAATTGTTTCTTTGAAACTTGATTACTCTTTCTTTGAGAAAACATTCTTTTGAAATAAACAGAATGAAGCAATCTGTAGTGTAAAGAAAAATATTAAATCTAATCTTAAAATCTAATTTTAAAAATTCAGATTTCTTTCTGTTTAGAAAACAGCATTTGATTTCCAGGATGGTCCACAAATGAATCTGGTTAACCTACTAAATTGCCCAAAACCAAAAAAGTGGAGAAGACATTGTATCTGCATTAGGTAGTATTCTGAAATTGGATATATCAGAGCTTGTGTCCTTCCTGGTTTCCTAGAGAATCCTAGGAGAGTAGTGTGAATGATCCTATTTCACTTTCCACCCCCAGTTATACAACCATCTACATTAGCACAGTGGCTTGCCAATTGACAGCTCATTTCATAGAAAGGAAAGGTTCATTCCCTGAATGACTAGAAATTTCTATTTCTTGAATGTCTAAAAACCTCTGGAAAATTCATTACATTGAATGTAAAATGCATGGGGGCATCTCTCAAATAAAGAATGTATTTCTTAAGAAAGACGACAGACATAAATGTATACGCAGATGTATGCATACACAGATGGGCTCTTCCTGGAATGTTCTGGGAAGAATGAGAGAGGTAATATGTTAAAGTTCATTTGACTGTCTTTTTATTCTTTAGGTCTCAGCTCACATTTTACCTCCCCAAAAGAGGCTTGCTTTCGTCACCCCATCTAAAGAGCCCTTGTCTTTTCTTCCTTGTATATTTCTTCTTGTTAGCACTTACCACTGTATGTTATTGTTTGTTTGTGTATTTATTACCTGTCTTTACCACTAGACTTTTTTTTGGCTGCGTTGGGTCTTCGTTGCTGCGCGTAGGCTTTCTCTCGTTGTGGCGAGTGGGGGCTACTCTTTGTTGGTGCACAGACTTTTCATTGCGGTGGCTTCTCTTGTTGTGGAGCACAGGCTTTAGGCATGAGGGCTTCAGTAGTTGCAGCATGCGGGCTCAGTAGTTGTGGCACACAGGCTTAGTTGCTCTGTGGCATGTGGGATCTTCCTAGACCAGGGATCGAACCTGTGACCCCTGCATTGGCAGGCGGGTTCTTAACCACTGCGCCACCAGTGAAGTCCACCACTAGACTTTTAGATGTATCAAGGCAAGGGGCCAGAGTTTCTCTTGTTTAATCTTGATATCTAGCACTTAGCATTGTGTCTTTGCATCATCTGGGTTCATTCAGGATAAAGAAACCACATAGTAATTGGAATGGAGAAAGTGTAATATAAAGACTTATTCACTAAAACAGGGGATTGGAATAACAAGGGATTGATGATAAGAAGTAAAGAGATCTCTAAAGAATATAGGAGTAATAGAAGAATCAACTACAACCCCTAGATTAGAGGATCCAAAGAAGAGGATCCCCTCCAGTGCAGAGATCCAGACTTTGTTGGGGGAGGGCATGGCCATGACTCGCTGGATTGCAGAGAAGTTACTGTGGCTGTTCTGACAGAAATTGTTAGAAATCCACCCTCTTGGAACTTGGAAATTTGTCTTTTAGGACAGGAATTGGCAAGCTATAGCACAGGCTAGACACCTGTTTTTGTCCTTAATCAAGGACATTTATAATCAAAGACTTGGAAGTAGCACAAGGTAACCAGTATTATCACACTCACTTGATGCAATCTGAATCACACACAAAGAAAAGTACAGTGCAGTGCAATTGTAACAAAAATTAATACATGAGACCATCATTACTACTTTGAAGTACCTGGGACTCCCTAATTTCAGAAGCTTTGTAGCATAGTTTGAAATCAGGGAACATGATACCTCCATCTTTGTTCTTCTTTCTTAAAATTGCTTGGGCTTTTCAAATTCTTTGTGGTTTCATACAAATTTTGTAATAATTTGTCCTAGTTCTTTGAAAAATGCCATTGGAATTTCAGTAGGGATTGCATTGAACTGGTAGATTGCTTTGGGCAGTATGGACATTATAACACAATGTTAATTCTTCCAGTCCAGGAGAATATCTTTTCATTTATTTGTATCTTCTTCTGTTTCTTTTATCAGTGTCTTGTAGTTTTCAGTATACAGGTTTTTACCTCATTGACTACATTTATTCCTAGGTATTGGAGGGGGCAGAGGGCGATGGTAAAGATGGCAGCTGCTAGTCTTCTCTGTCCTTGGGGAGGATTACAGTCAGTCCCTAGATGTATACTAAATTAGCAGCCTGACTCTCAGGCTACAGCTTTCAAGATATGCAAGAAGACCTCTTTTAGGGAAAGGCTAGAAGATGGACATTTCTGTTTGTTCCCTCTGTACTGAGCCCTGTGTGTGAGGGGGGGTGATGGGTGGAGGGGAATAGCCACAACAAGTTCTTGCAAGCTCGCTAAGAATTGTTTCTTTGTTTGCTATAGTCTGGTAGGTCTTGTGGACACAAGTCCTGTTGGCTTTCAGAGCTAGGTATTTTGGGGGTCCATCTCTCAGGTAAAAGTTTTAGAAGGTGGGGTGCCAGATGTGCGGTCCAAACCTTTCACTCCTCAAGGAGGAGTTAAGAGTTGTGAGTTTCCTCTCAGTTTTGTGTCATTGTGCTAGGGGTGAGGTTTATGTGTCCTGGCCTTTCTTACCCATTTCAATGTGGGCTTTTTCTAATTCACTCAATGTGTAGGGGTCACTCAACTAATTTCTGGGTTTCTTTCAGAGGAAATTGTTCTCTCTTTAGCTGTAGATTTGGTGTGTCCATGGAGGTGAGTTCAGGAGCCTCCCATGTTGCCATCTTTTAACAGAACCCATGCACTTTTTTTTTTTTTTTTTTTTTTTTTTTTTGGGTTTCGTGGGCCTCTCAGTGTTGTGGCCTCTCCCGTTGCGGAGCACAGGCTCCAGACGCACAGGCTCAGTTGCCATGGTTCACAGGCCTAGCCACTCCATGGCATGTGGGATCTTCCCGGACTGGGGCACGAACCCGTGTCCCCTGCATCGGCAGGCAGACTCTCAATCACTGCGCCACCAGGGAGGCCCACCCATGTACTTTTGATCCTGGGTAAAGTATCATACCAAAGTTTATATGTCTCCGGTCCTTCAGGAGTTTATATTTTAAATGAAGTAGAAGATAGATGTAAACTTCACAGAGAGATAGTTTAAGCAAATATATTTCTGGCATGAAGTTTTTTGTTTCACATGCTTGCTTTTTTGCAGGTTGCCTGTGTGTGTGTTGGTGGGTTTTGGTTGATTTGGAAGGAAAAACAGCTCCAGTTATTTGTTTAGGTTGCTTCAAAAATCATGTCACTGCCACATGTGAAAGAAAGGTCCTGTAACATTAAATGTGGGTAGATTCAGATGATCTTTATTAGCGTATTTGTCTATTGTGCATTTCTTAAGGAAGCTGAGTTTGTTATAAATGAATTAATCAATCCTCACTCTACCCCTAAGAGTGCTGGTTAATTTCTGTTTTAGTGGCAAGGGAGCTGACGTGTAGAGAAGTTAAATTACTTGTCCATAGTTATTTGCAGAGGTGGAAATAGAATTTTGAGTTTATAACTCATCATGTAACATAAAGACCAAAGTGAACTTTCAAAAATACATTTTTGCTTTTTGAGTTCTGATAAAAATGCTTTTTGCATTCTAATAAAACACCTAGATTCTAGTCCTGGATAACGTCTAATCCCTGTGACCTATTTCTGAAAAATAACCCCTCTTGTGATGAACAAGCCTCAAACCATTCTTTTACCTGGCTCCTTGAAAGTAAATATTACAACCTTTTTATTTACAGATTAGCAGGTTGAGTTTAGGTTAAAAGCATTTTCAGATTCTTGCCTTCAAATGAATGAAACTAAATTTTTGAATGATCTTTTAAAAAATCATTCTCACTTTTGTGTCCATCTTATGGAATCATCCATTTTCCTTAAGAATTTAAATGGTTAAAGACATTTTTATATGATCAATATTTAGAAAATTTGTTGAGAGTTTAAGAAATATAACTTAGGCTTGCTGATTTTCTTGTGGGTAATTATTGAACCACCAATCTGAGTATGTTAGATGAGTAGATCTAGAGAATAAATAGTACCATACAACATATTATGGCTGCCAGTGGCACTTGACATGTCTGTGTATGAAACTCATACCTTCCCATTAGGCTTGAGGAAGGTTTTATGGCTTAATTAGAGATGACATGTCCTGCTAAGTAATTGGTTACATATAGTCACTGATTAAACATGCCAGCTATTGGCTTGATTTCTCTGGTGCTCTAAGTAAATTATAATAAAATTATAATAGATAATAGATAACTATTTAATCTATTAATGTTAGAGTGTGCTGTGATAATAGAGAGATAGACTCTGATTTCAAGATATTTTCACTAGGTATGAGTTAAGAAGGACTTTTAAAAAGCTTTTTATATAAATTATCTAATACCTCTTCCTCTTAGACAGGTGATATTAACAATACTCTGTATAAACAGAAGAAACAACTGCCTTTCAAAGAGGAAGAGTGCCTGACTCACAGTCATTTAGCTGGTTAATGGTAGAAGTCTTCAGCCTTGCAGACTACATAGACCCTCTGTCACATCATGAGACCAGTGCCAGAAGTCAGGCCAAGCTGGTGGTTGGTTTAAGGTAACAGCAGCATGATACGCTTGAGATTTTGAAGCAGAAAGAGGTCATTTCTAATCGGAGAAGAGCAGTGTGGCATTGGGGGAATTCCGGAAGACTCCAAATACATCTTAGCATTAAGATGGGTACTAGAGGATGGATGGAAGGGAGTTCAGCAGGTTCACAGTCATTTAGCTGGTTAATGGTAGAAGTCTTCAGCCTTGCAGACTACATAGACCCTCTGTCACATCATGAGACCAGTGCCAGAAGTCAGGCCAAGCTGGTGGTTGGTTTAAGGTAACAGCAGCATGATACGCTTGAGATTTTGAAGCAGAAAGAGGTCATTTCTAATCGGAGAAGAGCAGTGTGGCATTGGGGGAATTCCGGAAGACTCCAAATACATCTTAGCATTAAGATGGGTACTAGAGGATGGATGGAAGGGAGGTCAGCAGGTAGAACTGAGCTGTTCTCCTTGCTTCTGTTTTCAGTGGTTTTTACTAGTTGCCAAAAAGACCAGATGAACAACAGATTTGTGGGCAATGAGCAAAAAAGGTACTTATTATCAAGTTGATTGGTAAATACTCAAGTTTGAATGTTCTGGGTTAAATGTTTATAAATAATTGGACAGCATAAAGGTCAAAGTTAATTGTTGATGTTTATTTTTTAAAGCTATTCAACAAATATTCTAAAGCTGAGGTGAGGGAGACTTTATTTTCCCAGTGCCTGGCACCCAGTAGGCACTGGTAAATGTATGTTGAATTATTGATAAAATTTTCTAATATCTTTCTTAATTCACACTGTGAGGTTACATCCTTTGATGCTTTTTTGACCGGATTTACCTTCTTTAAAGTTTGAGAACCAGTAGTAATCTGCTTGCTTATGGACCACATCTCAGTTCTCACTAATGTCTTGTTTACTCAATGTTGTTGCTGTCTTAAACTTGGAGACTGTTCAGTCTTATTTAGAATGTCTTGGTTTGAAAAGCAGTTGTCATTTGGTTCACACTAGTTCAGAGGATACCTACTATCTGTAACTCAGAAATGTGTAAGAGAAAAAGTACACATCAAAGAAATAATGAAGCCAGGGAAACTAAAATAAACATGTTTTAGAGCAGGTGATGGTAATGTTAAGTTTACAGTACAGTAAAATAAAAAAAAAAACTAAGAGAGTATGTAGATCAAATAAAGATCTTTTTCAAGTCTTTAACTCAAAGTTAAAGATAAGGGAAAAAAAGTTAAATACCTGAGAAAAGAGGGTAAGGCAGCAGATACCATGCAGGGTCCGTTTCTGAGGAAGATTGTCCACAGCCGCTTGTGATCAGGATCAGCTAATTACACAAACTGTGCATGTTACAAAGCAGAGAAACTTGGGGTTAGCATTGTGTGTGAGCACCAGGAGTGAAGTTTGTAATGTGGGAGCTTAGAAATAGATGAAGTAGGAGGATGCTACATGGAACAGTTGGGGAAATTGCTGAGATGTTTCATTATTTAAAGATGAAAGAAAGATTTGCCCCTCTTCTTTTTTTTTTTTTTTAACATCTTTATTGGAGTATAATTGCTTTACAGTGTTGCGTTCGTTTCTGCTGTATAACAAAGTGAATCAGCTATATGCATACGTATATCCCTATATCCCCTCCCTCTTGCATCTCCCTCCCACCCTCCTTATCCCACCCCTCTATTTGGTTGCAAAGCACTGAGCTGATCTCCCTGTGCCATGCAGCTGCTTCCCACTAGCTATTTTACATTTGGTAGTGTATATATCTCAGTGCTACTCTCACTTCATCCCAGCTTACCCTTCCCCCTCCTCATGTCCTCAAGTCCATTCTCTATGTCTGTGTCCTTATTCCTGTCCTGCCCCTAGGTTCAACAGAACCATATTTTTTTAAGATTCCATATATATGTGTTAGCATACGGTATTTGTTTTTCTCTTTCTGACTTACTTCACTCTGTATGACACACTCTAGGTCCATCCACCTCACTACAAACAACTCAATTTTGTTTCTTTTTATGGCTGAGTAATATTCCACTGTATATATGTGCTACATCTTCTTTAACCATTCATCTGTCGATGGACACTTGGGTTGCTTCCATGTCCTGGCTATTGTAAATAGTGCTGCAATGAACATTGTGGTACATGACTCTTTTTTTTTTTTTTCATGACTCTTTTTGAATTATGGTTTTCTCAGGGTATATACCCAGTAATGGGATTGCTGGGTCATATGGTAGTCCTATTTTTAGTTTTTTAAGGAACCTCCATACTGTTCTCTATAGTGGTTGTATCAATTTACATTCCCACCAGCAGTGCAAGAGGGTTCCCTTTTCTCCACACCCTCTCCAGCATTTATTGTTTGTAGATTTTTTGATGATGGCCATTTCTGACCAGTGTGAGGTGATACCTCATTGTTGCATTTTTCTAATGATTAGTGATGTTGAGCATGTTTTCATGTGTTTGTTGGCAATCTGTATATCTTTGGAGAAATGTCTGTTTAGTTCTTCTGCCCATTTTTGGATTGGGTTGTTTGTTTTTTTGATATTGAGCCGCATGAGCTGCTTGTATATTTTGGAGATTAATCCTTTGTCAGTTTCTTCATTTGCAAATATTTTCTCCCATTCTGAGAGTTCTCTTTTCGTCTATTCGTGGTTTCCTTTGCTATGCAAAAGCTTTTAAGTTTCATTAGGTCCCATTTGTTTATTTTTGTTTTTATTTCCGTTTCTCTAGGTGGGTCAAAAAGGATCTTGCTTCATAGAGTGTTCTGTCTATGTTTTCCTCTGTAGACATAGTGTGTTTGGCCTTACATTTAGGTCTTTAATCCATTTTGAGTTTATTTTTGTGTATGGTGTTAGGAAGTGTTCTAATTTCATTCTTTTACATGTAGATGTCCAGTTTTCCCAGCACCACTTGTTGAAGAGGCTGTCTTTTCTCCATTGTATACTCTTGCCTCCTTTATCAAAGGTGACCATATGTGCGTGGGTTTATCTCTCAGCTTTCTGTCCTATTCCATTGACCTATATTTCTGTTTTTGTGCCAGTACCATACTGTCTTGATTACTGTAGCCTTTGTAGTATAGTCTGAAGTCTGGAAGCCTGATTCCTTCAGCTCCGTTCTTTCTCAAGATTGTTTTGGCTATTCGGGGTCTTTTGTGTTTCCATACAAATTGTGAAATCTTTTGTTCTAATTCTGTGAAAAATGCCATTGGTAGTTTGATAGGGATTGCATTGAATCTGTAGTTTGCTTTGGGAAGTATAGTCATTTTGACCATGTTGATTCTTCCAATTCAAGAACATAGTATATCTCTCCATCTGTTTGAAAAATCAGCTGTTAACCTTATGGGGATTCCCTTGTATGTTATTTTTGCTTTTCCCTTGCTGCTTTTAATATTTTTTCTTTGTATTAATTTTTGATAGTTTGATCAATATGTGTCTTGGCATGTTTCTCTGTGGGTTTATCCTGTATGGTACTCTGTGCTTTCTGGAGTTGATTGACTATTTCCTTTCCCATGTTAGGGAAGTTTTCAACTATAATCTCTTCAAATATTTCCTCAGACCCTTTCTTTTTCTCTGTTACTTCTGGGACCTCTGTAATTGGAATGTTGGTGCATTTACTGTTGTCCCAGAGGTCTCTGAGACTGTCCTCAATTCTTTTCATTCTTTTTTCTTTATTCTGCTCCCTGGCAGTCATTTCCACAATTTTATCTTCCAGCTCACTTTTCCATTCTGCCTCAGTTATTCTGTTATTGATTCCTTCTAGAGTATTTTTAATTTCAGTAATTGTGTTGTTCATCACTGTTTGTTTGCTCTTTAGTTCTTGTAGATCCGTGTTAAATGTTTCTTATATTTTCTCCATTCTGTTTCCAAGATTTTGGGTCATCTTTACTATCATTAGTCTGAATTCTTTTTCAGGGAGGTTGCCTAGTTTTTCTTCATTTATTTGGTTTTGTAGGTTTTTACCTTGCTCCGTCATCTGTAACATATTTTTTTACTGTTTCATTTATACTGTTTGTTTTTGATGGGTAATGCTGTATTCCTGTCTTACTGGTTGTTTGGCCTGAGACGTCCAGCACTGGAGTTCGCGGGCAGTTAGATACAGCTGGGTGCTGCTGCTGAGATGAGGACCTCCAGAAGGCCTCACTCCAATTGATATTTCCTGGTTTGGACTTTGAGCTCCTACCACAGGAGCTTGGGCCCGACCTCTGGCTCGGAACTAAGATCCTGCAAACTTCGTGGCATGGTTAAAAAAAAAAAAAAAAAAGAAGCAAGCAAGAAAAAAAAGAGCAATACAATATCAATAAAAAACAAAATAAAATTAGAAAGATAAATATATTAGGAAAAATAAAACTATGATTGAAACAACTGCAACAAGGTAAAATAAAACCACAGTAGAAAAAGCGGGGGGGGGGCAACAAGCCAAAAGGAGAGATCACTAACAAAGTATAAAGAATAAAATAAAATTAAAAAAATAAAAGATTTATTAGGAAAAATATAAAGGAATCCACAACAGTGAATCAACCAGGTAAAACAGAACCCCAATCTAAAAGAGGAAAAAAGAAAAGAAAAAAGCGGGGGGGGGGGTAGGAAAAAAAAAAGCCTTTTTTTTGGGCCTAAGTTCAATAGGGCAGGAACTTAAGCAGGGGTGGGGTTTAGGGTGGGGTGGGACCTAGGCGGGGTGAAGTTCAAGCATGGGGCGGGGCCTCTGCTCAGGGCCTCTGCGGAAGGGGAGAGGAAGCAGGTGGAAAGGAGGGCCTCTGGAGTGTGGGATTCTGGAGTTTGGAGGTAGGGCCCTGAGTGAGGGTGTGTGGGTGGGGTTTAGGCCCAGCTCATTGGAGGGGGTCTCCCAGTGTAGAGGTAGGGCCCTGGGTGGGGGGGTAAGGGCGGGGCTTGGGCTCTGTGGGGCAGGAGGGAGACTCTGAGGGCAGAGGATTAGGCCCGGAAGCCCAACGGACTTGCCGGTGCCTAAGTGGATAGGGAAAGCACTGGCCCCTGTTCCCTTTCGTTCCTTTGTGCCCCTCCCCAGCCGTCTGCCCCAGGGTTTCCCCCGTCCGCGCTGGACCCGTAACCGTATGTGGGTCCCACTGGGTGTAGGAACTCCTCCCCTCCCACAGCCACCCCTCAGGTGTGCCCGTCCCGGAGGTCTGGCCTTTACTTTTGCTCCCCCTTCCCTCGCTCCCACTCCCTCAGGACCCGCACGGCTGGAGGGAGTCTAGGTGGGCAGAAGATCAGGCCCGGGATCTCAACAGGTTCCTGGGGGCCCAAGTGGGCAGGAGAAATCTGACCACACTCCCTTTTGATCCTCTGCCCTCCCAGTGGTTCCCCAATTTTCCCCTTCGGGCATGGGATCCCTTCCCCTCCCTCAGCCGCCCCTCAGGGGTGCCAGGGCCGTCCCGCCTCCACTTCTCCTCCCCCTTCACTCCCCCCATGCCCCACATCCTACCCGGTCGCTGGGGGTTCCTCCTGTCCCCTTAGGTGTCCGTGGTCCCCCACTGGGGCCTAGTAGGTGCCCTAGTTGTGAGGAGACGCGAATTCTGCGTCCTCCTAGTACGCCATCTTGACTCCACCTCAAGATTTGCCCTGCTTGCTGAACTTTGAAACTGTAGACACGTGTTTGCTAACAGAATGCCAGGGCATTTTGGTTTGGTTTGTTGTTTACACATCATCATTTGGGGTTTCTCATCCACATTTGGATTGTTTGGATCAAGGGGACTGCTGCTTTTGATATAAACAAATATGTTTGTGTTATGAGAGCTATGGAGATAAACTTGGAAGGCATTTACAGTATAGCACGTTTCCAACATGCTTTAAAGGGGGCATCAGATACTGCCTTTATTACATTTCCATTGTGTTGCAGTTTCTCCAGTTTGAGAACTCCAAACTCTAAAGCTTCACCAGTCTGTGCTCCGATTTTATTTGCTAATGATGAAGATAGTTCTCCTAAGAAGCAGCTTCAGGGCCATTGGGTAATTTTCTACTCAACCATGATTTTAAATGTCCTTAATTGTATCACCCCAGATCTTCACCTGAGATCTTAAAGTACAACTTAGGAATGATCTTCCCCACTTTTTCTTGAATAAAGTTATTATGCTGAAAAGAGTTGGACACAAATGTTCAAAAATGGCACTTGGCTATCTTTAGGTGTAATTCAGTGTTTGAAATTGGCAGCTTAAATCTTCAAGATGAGGGTATAAATGAATCTGTGTTGGAATGATTGTGCTCACAGTGTGACCAGGTGGCAGCAGCAGACAGGATATCTTGCCATAGTAACTTCCCAGAGTGCACAGTGGAGGCGACTGTGGACAAAAGCTCTGCTCATCAAGCGTGTCAGTATCTGCAAGAGGCTGCTCCCCTCTCCTTGAGCCCTTGGGGTTTATGTTTCACATTCAGTCTTTATCAGCTTTCTGACTAACGTTATAGGCTTGACTTTGTTTTGTCTCTTTGCATCAGATAAGTATAGTTCTTTTCTTGTATGGTGTAGTATTTCGTTTGTAATATTTTTTCCTTTTCTTAATTTTGCCTGGGATATCCAGAATCTGATGAATATCTGGAATGTGAGCTTCACATATATAACAATATTGGAAAGAACCTAGATTTTGGAGTTACGTATGCCTGGGTTCAAATCTTATTTAGGCCACTCATGTGCTCAGTGACCTTGATGTAGATTTATAATTTCTCTGAGTCTCAGTCTCCCAACCTACAAAATAATGAAAACAAAACCTTTTGATGGAGTTGCTGTACATATTACATTGTTTATATAAAGCACCCAATACAGTGATTGGCAGTCAGTGGTAGCAGTTGCTGTTATCCTTACTACCCACTGTAAGTGATGACTCTGATGTGTGTGTGCTGTTAGTTTCTTCAGGCCCTTTGAGGTTGATGGCACTTGTGTTGCAAATTATTATTTCAAATCAGTATTTAGTCATTCCTGGGACTTTCCCTTCACCCACAGCAGAACCTGCCCTGACTGTGATCCTAACGTTTTACTCAGGACAACTGCTTCTTATTTGCTATGCATCACTTTTTTTTAAGCTGGTTAGTTCATCAGCCACTGTTCCATTTGTATTTCAGAATTTGTTAAGTTAACTGACTTTGCAGCATTCTGATGATATATCAAATGTATCTGAACTTCAAATTGCCTTTTATAGAAGGTGTTTTTGGGAATTATTTGAGAATAGGAAAAAGTCCATGATTGGAGAGCAACTCCAATTAAAAAAAAAATGAGAAATTTTACTACTTATGGACTAGCTGTTAGAAGTTTCTGTTGGTTAGCACAGATATTTTAAGAACCACAGATTGTCAAATCTATACTCCCCATGTCTTCAGCATAACTCCCTGTATAATTAGATCTTTTATCTTTACCTTGTGAGTCACAGAATGAATTGAGTTTAATTCATTTTGGCTTTTTGTGATATGAGATTGAATAAAAATAAGCATCCTAGTATTTAATTTTTGAAATACAGGTTGAATTTTGGTAAAGATTATACCACCACATATTTGGTTGGAATGATGCAGCTCGAGTGCTTGGCATCCATTTTTCCATTTTATCTTTGCTACATCCTAGAAGTTCGGCAGGGAAGATTGCTTTTTCCCTCTCCCTTTGTTTTATAGGTTAAGAAACTGAGGATTAGAGAACTGGAGTATCATAACCAAGCTGAAGGAGATAGATTTTGTCTAGTCGAGGAGGCAAAGCGGGACTGGAAATTAGGTTTCTTGCTTTGACTGCAAGTTTTCCATTCTAAGACAGGGGTCCTCAACCCCCAGGCCACAGACCAGTAGCGGTGCGTGCGGCCTGTTAGGAACCGGGCCGCACAGAAGAAAGTGAGCAGCGGGCGAGCAGAGCAAAGCTTCATCTGTGGCTCCCCATTGCTCACGTTTCCTCCTGAACCATCCCCACCCCCCGGCCCCCATCCGTGGAAAAATTGTCTCCCGCAAAACCAGTCCCTGGTGCCAAAAAGGTTGGGGACTGCTGTTCTAAGAGATTTAGACTCAATTAAATTGAACAAATTTGTAGTACTTGTTAACGATTAATTGTAAACATTTTAAAATGGAAAAGTTGGTATCTTATATTAATCAATTTTTCATTGTAACATCTGCATAATGCTAATACACAGACAAATTGTAATATTGTCCTGAGCATTTTTCTTTAATATTTATAAATTTGTTTCAAGTGTTTAAAATTTTAAGAAAATTTCGATACATGGTATTCCAAGTAAATAGCTATTATTTAAATATAGAAACAAACAGAAAGGAAATATCATTTAGTGAACATTAGGTTTCATTTCCTCTTACTCTATTAGCCTCCATAATCTAGAATTACCTAGTTGGCATTGCAAACCTTGGACATCCTTAGGACTGCCTTACTCTGAAAATTACTCTGCTAATCTGTCAGAATTAGGGACACTTTTCTATTGGGTGCTACTATTATAAAAACAGAATGCCAGCTTCTTTTTGTTTCCTTATTCTGAGCATTTACGTAAAAACACATTGTTGAAGTAGAACAATGTATTTCAGGGAAGGATTTTTTTTTTTTAGACAAATAACATTTCTGTTTACTAAATCTGTGGCTCTCAGGTATTTTAAGGAATGCTTACATGTTGAACACCAGCCAAAGTACTAGAATACACCAGATGGATACTTTCAGGTTTTCATCCAAAAACCTTCTGATATGTGACAGATTGTTTGTATTATTCTTTAAATGTCTTTATTAAATTTTAAGTATTTGTATTAAAACATAAAACTGAGCAGTGTGTTAGAATAATTCTGGTTTTTTATTTGTTTATTGACTTCACTAGGTTAATTTAGAAGGAAGGGTTCCTAAATTACTTAAATTACCTAAAGCCAAATTATCCATTCCATAATTTCCTACCTTTATTCTCTTTTTGTCTGTTTGAAAGCTTATTTGCACTTTAGCAGGGTTTTTTATTTTTGTTTTATGGCCTCTAATTTTTATTTATTTTTTTAATTTTAATTTTAATTTTTTTTTGCGGTACGCGGGCCTCTCACCGTTGTGGCCTCACCCGTCGCGGAGCACAGGCTCCGGACGTGCAGGCTCAGCGGCCATGGCTCACGGGCCCAGCCACTCGGCGGCACGTGGGATCCTCCCGGACCGGGGCATGAACCGTGTACCCTGCGTCGGCAGGCGGACTCTCAAACCACTGCGCCACCAGGGAAGCCCTGGCGTCTAATTTCAAATTTATTTCTTAAAAATTGAAGTATAGTTGATGTATAATGTGTTAATTTCTACTGTACAGCAAAGTGATTCAGTTATACATATATATATACATTCTTTTTTATATTCTTTTCCATTATGGTTTATCCCAGGACATTGAATATAGTCCCCTGTGCTATGCAGTAGGACCTTGTTGTCCATCCATAAGTAATAGTTTGCATTTACTAACCCCAAACTCCCAATCCATCCCCCCCCACCCCGCCCTTGGCAACCACAAGTCTGTTCTCTATGTCTGTAAGTCTGTTTCTGCTTTGTAGATAGATTCATTTGTGTCATATTTTAGATTCCACATATAAGTGATATCATATGGTATTTGTCTTTCTCTTTCTGACTTACTTCATATAGTATGATAATCTCTAGTTGCATCCATGTTGCTGCAAATGGCATTATTTTGTTCTTTTTTATGGCTGAGTAGTATTTCATTATATATATGTACCACATGTTCTTTATCCATTCATCTGTCAATGAACATTTAAGTTGTTTCCATGTCTTGACTATTGTGAATAGTGCTGTTATGAACATAGGGGTGCGTGTATCTTTTTGAATTATAGTTTTGTCTGGATATATGCCCAGGAGTGGGAGTGCTGGATCATATGGTAATTCTATTTTTAGTTTTCTGCAGAACCTTCATACTGTTTTCCATAGTGGCTGCACCAACTTACATTCCTACCAGTAGTGTAGGAGGGTTCCCTTTTCTCCAGAATTTGTTATCTGTAGACTTTTTAATCATGGCCATTCTGACTGGTGTGAGGTGGTACCTCATTGTTTTGATTTGCATTTCTCTAAAAATTAGTGATGTTGAGCATCTTTTCATGTGCTTATTGATGTCCTCTAATTTTTTTCCTGTAGATTTCTCTTCTCTTCTCTCTCTCTCTCCTGCCCTGAAGGCATCATATGTTTTCACACCTGTAGCAATCCTTCCTTTGATATATCTTGTAACTTCTCCTCTTTCTATCCAGTCCCTCTCCTGTCATCTGGAAATTCATCCTCTTTGATGAGATTTAGTTTGTTTCCTCCTCCAAACTATTCATGTCACTCTTATTTTGTTATTCCTCTACTTATAAGCTCTCCTTGACATAGTTGTCTTCTGTAGGAAAAATAGCTGCACATTCATTTCTTCTGTATATACTGCCTCTGCTCACTCATTTTCACAGTTTCACAGAAATTATGATTCCCAAATTGTGATAAGCCAGATCACTCCACTAAACAGCATCCCCCTATTTCCAGCTGCCTATTGGCTTGTTAGTCATAGCTGCCCAGATGTACTGCAGGTGGCTCAAGGCCAACATGTTCATTCCAGTACCTCTGCTCTCTCATCTTTTATGTGTCATCAGGCTTTTGTGAGGATCAACTAGGATAATACAGATGTAAGTTCTGGATAATCATTGTTCAGGATGCTCTTATAAAAGGGTGTATGATTAATGGTGGGCAGTGCTGAGCATAACACAAGTTTGAAATTTGTATTCTCATAGATAATAATTCATTCAATCATTCATTCAACAAATACTGAATGCTTTCAGTATTCAGTACATTACTGTGCATGCCCCATATTGCTGCTGGGGATTCAGCATTTAACAGAAGGATAAAGTTCCTGTCCTTTTGGAGCTCATGTTCTAGTGTGGGAAAACAGATAATAAACAAGAAATGTATTTAATATATTCTGAGATACAGGGTATTTCATAGTATCAGAAATTGGAAAGTATCTTTTTAAAAACAGCTGTAATTTACATACCTTCAAGTTCATTCATGTTAAGTGTACAGTTAAATGATTTTTAATAAATTTACAGAGTAGTACAAACATTACCACATCCAGCTTTACACTATTTCCATCACCCCCAAAAGATCTCTTGTATCCATTTGCAGTCAATCCCCACTTCCACCAAGCCCAGGTGACCATTTATCTGCTTTTTGTCTTTGTAGATTTGCCTTTTCTGGGCATTCCACTTAAGTAGAATCGTATAATGTGTAGTCTTTTGTATCTGGTTTCTTTTATTTAGCATAATGTTTTTGAGGTTTATCCGTGTTGTAACATGCATCAGTAGTTCATTCCTTCTTATTGCTGAATTGTATTCCATTCTGTGGATATGCATTTTATTTATCCTTTCAGTAGTTGGTGAACATTTGAATTGTTTGTATTTTTTGGTTTTTATGAATAATACTGCCATGAACATTTGTGTACAAGTCTTTTTATAGACACATGTTTTCACTTGGAGTGGGGGTAGATACCTAGGAGGAAAATTTCTGGGTCATAGGGTAAATTAATGTTTATTTTTAAGAAACTGCCAAACTGTTTTCCAAAGTGGCCGCGCCATTTTCCATTACCACCAACAGTGTGTGAGGGTTCCATTTTCTCTATATTTCTGTTAACACTTGTTACTGTCTGACTTCTTTATCATAGTTATTCTGGTGGGTAAGAAATAGTATCTTATTGTAGTTTTGACTTGCATTTTCCAAATGACAAATGTTGTTCAGCATCTTTTCAAATGTTTATTGGTCATTCAGGTTTTTTTTGTTTTTTGTTTTTGGTAAAATGTCTCTTCATATTTTTGGTCCAGTTTTTCATTGGGCTGTTTGCCTTCTTGTTGAGTTGTAAAAGTTCCTTATATAGTCTGGATATAAGTTCTTAATCAGGTATATGATTTGCAGATATTTCCCTCCAGTATATGGCTGTTATTTTCATTTTCTTAATATGTCTTTTGAAGTAGAGAAGTTTTTAAAAAATTGTTTGTTTATTTTTTTACAGTAGGTCCTTATAATCTTTTAATTTTGATGTCCATTATCCCTTTTTTATGGCTTTGTGCTTTTGTTGTCGTACTTAAGAACTCTTTATCTAACCCAAGGTCACTCTTATGTTTTCTCCTAAGAGTTTTATAATTTTAGGCCTTACAGTTAGACCTATGGTCCATTTTGAATTAATTCTGTGTATGATAAAAGTCTAAATTAATCTTTTTGTATATAGTTGTGCAGTTGTTCCAACATCATTTGTTGAAAAGAATATCATTTCCTCCGTTGAATTGCCTTGGTATAATTGCCAAAAATCAATATAACAAAAGTATAAGGGAAAACTTTTGGACTTTTAATCCTATTGCATTGATCTGTATTCCTTTGTTTATGCCAATACCACATTGTCTTGATTATTATAGTTTTACAGTAAATTTTACTGTTGGGAAGTTTGAGTCCTTTAACTTTGTTCTTCTTTTCCAAAATTGTTTTGGCTGTTCTGGGTCCTTTGCATTTCTATGTAAATTTTAGAATTAGTTTGGCAGAGAAGTTGGGGAACATCTTACAACTCATGACTTCTTACAATTATAATTGGCACTTTTTTTCTTTCATAGTGATGTTACTTACATTGAATCATATCTTATATTCAAGGAAACATGGTAAAATATAATGATATGTGCAAAGGAGAGAAATAAAGCAGTGAGAGAAATAGGAAGTTCTGGAGTTGGTGTTGCATTGCTATTTATAAAACAGTGGTGAAAGAAGGTCTTCCAGAGTAGGTGACTTTTGAAAGAGAGTTGAAGAAGGTGAGGAAATGAATCATGGTGGTTTCTGGAAAGTGGTACTGTCAGAGGAAGAACAAGTTCAAAGGCTCTAAATTAGGAACACATTGGGTATTTTTTCCAGGAACAAATACGAGGTCATAGTATGTGTGGCTGTAGGGATTTGACAGGGGAGAGATTTGTAAATGGGCTAAGAACTACTTTAGATTTTAGGTGTCTTGTTTCTCTGAAGATTAAATGAAATGACATTCAGTGAATATTTAGGGAGAATATGATTATTTTCTTCCAAAGGCAGTGCAGGCATTACATGATGTAATTTGTCACTTTATCCACCTTGTTCACTCCTTTGTCTTATTACATCTCTGATCTGTTCACTATGATGTGTATGAAATGGCCCCACAATTGTAATTAATAGAAAGGAACTAGGATCTTTTAAATGTTCTCCCATCCTCATTTCTTATGGGGAAAAAACTCAAAACATAATCTTGCTTAGTCCATAGTATACATCTAGTAGAAGTCATTGAAATTATACATCTAACAAGAAGCATGTCCTTGTAACAAAAGACCTAAATGTATATTTTCTGAAAGTTATGGTTTATGGTATATACTTGAGTGAAGTTTCCTCTGCTGATATCTAAAAAGTTGTTATTTAGTTTCCTGATCTTGGTATCAAAGTGACTCTTTCCACTTTTCACATATGTGTGAATCTTGTACTGAGGCATTCTTTTGTGTGAGGTTTTTTTTTCTCACCTCCTAGTTTCCATGCGGACTTAGAATGATATATGCCATGGGACACAGCTATATTCTTAGATGGGAAGAGCAAGAGTAACTGACACTACTTTTCTTTCCCACAGCTCAAATAAATCCATGTATGCTATCAATATTTAAACCAAATTATTTAAAAAACTCAGCAGGCTTGCAGGACAATACTATTATTATGCAAGGAGACAGTTAGATCCAGTGAAATCTGTAGCTCAGAGAATGTTGCTAACACCCTAGGTGAGCGTGAGCACACTGTTTTCCCCTCTTCCCCCTCCCCCTCATTCTCCTTCTCTTCTTATAACTATCTCTCTCATAAATATAGGAGATATATATATATATATATCTTATACATTCTGTCTTTATATCTGAAATCCTGTTCTTCCTTGTACCTGCTCTGATCCCTTCTGAGGTTCTGCTCAGAACCTTCCAGGTTCTACCTGATTCTTTTCAGTTACAGGCCCCAGGAATCATATATATACATATATTTATTACTCCCTGTATGTAATAGCTTTGTAAATTTATCTCAACTTTAAATGCATTAGTTAAGCTTGCCTTTTAAATACACTGTTTGTTAAATTATCTTTTAAAATATGTCATAATGTGTACCATTACTATATTATATGAAAGTCTTGAATTTGTTTTATTGATACCTCTAAAGTTTTCCATAAGCTTTGTGCATCTGTATCTTAATTTTTTTATTTTTTATTTATATCACATTTTGTTTATCCACCAATGTACACTTAGGTTGCTTCCACATTTTGGCTGTTGTGAATAGTGTTGCTATGAATGCAGATGTACAAATATCTCTAGAAGTTCTTGCTTTCAATTCTTTTGAGTATATACCCTGAAGTGGAATTGCTGGATCATAGAGTCATTCTTTTTCTTAACTTTTAAGAAATCTCCATGCTGTTTTCCATTGTGGCAGCATTATTTTACATTCCAATCAATAGTGCCAAAGGGTTCCAGTTTCTCCACATCCTCACCAATACACATGTTATTTCCTGTATGGCTATCCTAATGGGTGTGAGGTTGCTCATGGTGGTTTTAATTTGCATTTCCCTAATGATTAGTGATGTTGGGTATCTTTCCATGTGTTTCTTGGCCATTTGTATATCTTCTCTGGAGAAATGTCTAAGTCCTTTCCCCCTTTTTTAATGGGGTTGTTTGGGGTTTGTGACTGTCTTTATACTTCTCTCATTCTAATTACTAATATTAGAAGATTGAGTCCAGCTATGTAAGAAGGATAATATGTCGTGACCAAGTACTGTTTATATCAGAAATAAAAACCTGGCTTAACATTTAAAAATCAATGTAGACTTCTTCCTCTGCTCAAGATGGAGTTACTGGGACTATACATACCCTCCCACTTGAATAACAGCAACACAGACAAAATATGAAACAATGGTTTTAAAGAAACTGGATATCAGTCAACAAAGGGTAGTATAGTGATCCTTGAGAGACAGGAAATAAGGTGAGCCTTAAGTTTACCTAAATTTAGTGCCTTGAGGGAGTTTCCACATTGCATCACAGGGAAATGGAATTCAAGTGGAGCCCAGTGGGCTACTGGAATTGAGGAGACAGAACTGTGGTTGGGATGAACTTCTGGGGTGGCTGGCAAAGTTCTCCTTCTTGACCTGGGAAGTGTTCACCTTATGATAATTCATTAAGCCATACATTTGGTTTGTGGGGTTTTCTGTATTTGTGTTTTAGTTAACAGTAAAAATATTTTTTAAAAATTAATTAGAACAGCTGAATTTCAGAATGGATATAGCCAAAGAAAAAATCAGGAATCTGCAAGCCAACATCAGGGAAAATCACTCACAACATACAACAAAAATACAAATGGAAACTATGAGAGAATTGTTAGAAAATACAGAGGACATATTCAAAGGATCCAGTATCTGCTTAGTAAGAAATAAAAGTAAAAATAGCTTAAAATAATAGAACAAAATAATTCCTGTGCTGTAAACTTCAGACTGAAATGTGCTGTAATTCCTGTGCTGTAAACTTCAGCTCTTTCATACTGAAAGAGCCCCCTGAATGTCAGACAGAATAACCAAAATTATCTACCTACCTACCTGTCTGTATACATATACATATACACATATGTGCATATATACATATAAATGTACAGGTCTTAAATATACATGTAAATATAATTACATTAAATAATTTTAATAAGACTTGCTTTTTTTCAATTTTGTGCTCCTCAAATGTCGGAATATTTATAAGCCTTGTTATTTATTTTTTTATGTATGTATGTATGTATTTATTTTGGCTGCGTTGGGTCTTCGTTGCTGTGCGCAGGCTTTCTCTGGTTGTGGTGAGTGGGGGCTACTCTTCATTGTGGTGCGCGGGCTTCTCGTTGCAGTGGCTTCTCTTGTTGCGGAGCATGGGCTCTAGGCTCACAGGCTTCAGTAGTTGCAGCACCCAGGCTCAGTAATTGTGGCTCTCAGGCTCTAGAGCACAGGCTCAGTAGTTGTGGTGCACGGGCTTAGTTGCTCTGCGACATGTGGGATCTTCCCGGACCAGGGCTTGAACCCGCCTACCCTGCATTGGCAGGTGGATTCTTAACCACTGTGCCACCAGGGAAGTCCCTAAGCCTTGTTATTTAAAATATCTTAAATGTAAATCTGGTGTTTCCTCAATCACTAAAAATTTTAAACTGAATGGACAGTCAAATGTTATAGGATGCATGTTAATTTTTACTGTTTTGGACATGTGCTCTTAAATTTAGTGAGTATTAAGAGCCCTTATTGTATTGAGGACTAATTAAAAATTATTTGGTAATTTTCAACTGTGCCTTCAAAATTGTCCTTTTGAGTAGATTTGTTGAAGAGGAATTTTTGCTTTTCAACAATATTCTTCCATGTATACGCTTACCAGTGTGTCATATGAATCTGATTTTCTTCCCATGTTTTCACTAACATTAAATATTTTTTTGTTTTCCATTTAATAGATGAAAAAGGTCTCTGGTGATTTTAACAGGGGCAGTATAGAGATACTTCACTTAGTTCTGATTGTACAACTTATCACGTTCATGGACTTTGAGAGAGCGTATTTATTTTTTGAACTGGTATACATTGTGTTACCATTTAAAATGACAACTCTGCCTATAGTCTATACAACTGTGATATAGAAATTATCAAGACAGGCCTCTATCATACCTAAGATAACCATTTTTTCCAAGTATGAATGTATTTTCAGAGCCATTGAGACAGACTATTTTAAATTCATTTAGTAAATCAGGGATGTATTATTCCCATAATATCCCACTGACCCTCCTCCAATATTTTTTTGCTTATCTTTTTTTAAATAATTTTTTTTGTCCTGTACCAGTGTAGCATGTTTTTGTTCTCTGTGCAGTCCGTCTTGTGCTTTCCTTTACTATATCTGTCTGTTCTGTCTGTCTACTCCCCCAGTCCCCAAATATTTGGACTGTGAACCCATGATTCACTACTGCCAATAGCATACTTACTTGAAGACTATTGGTCTGATTCAGTCTCTATCATTTCCAACTAACATTTATTAAGAACCTACTATATCTCAGACCCTCCCTATATCAGGACCTGGGAAAAGAAAGATAAATGGCCTATATAGTCTTTATCATTAAAGAGTTTAAAGAGTGGTAGAAAAGGTAGATGAATAAACTGACTAAAAAAAACTATGTCCACACAGTAAATTGCACATGGTTGTTTATAGCAACTTTATTCATAATTGCCATAACTTGGAAGCAATCAAGATGCCTTTCATTAGGTGAATGGATTAATAAACTGTGGTACATCCAGACAATGGAATATTATTCAGTGCCAAAAAGAAATGAGGTATTGAACCATGAATCAACATGGAGGAACCTTAAGTGCACATTATTTTGTAAAAGAAGCCAGTCTGAAAAGGCTACATACTGAGTGATTCCAACTATATGACATTCTGGAAAAGGCGAAACTATGGAGACAGTAAAAAGATAAGTGGTTCTCAGTGGTTATGGGGGAGGGAGAAATGAATAGGCAGGACACAGAGGATTTTAGGACAGTGACAACAGTTTGTATAATACTGGTAGACACCTGTCATTATACATTTGTCCAAACGTGTAGATTGTACAACACCAAGAGTGAACTGTTATGTAAACTGTGAACTCTGGATGATAATGATGTGCAAATGTAGGTTCATCGATTGTAACAAATGTACCACTTTGGTGGACGATTTGATTATCTGGGAGTCTGTGCATGTGTGGGAGCAGAGGGTATCTGGGAAATCTCTACTTTCCTCTGAATTTTGCTGTGAACCTAAAACTGTTATTTTAAAAAATGGTCTTTATTTTTAAAAAATGCAAGTGTGGAGTAACAATCTAGAATAAAATCCAATTATATTATGTCTGTTCATTCCTCCTTATCATAAACCCCTTTAATCCTGTTTGTCTGAGTTTGTCTGTGACATGTATCTCCAAATGACAAACTACATTCAACTGTGAAGATGTTTGGCTATTATAAATGCCATGTCCAGTATGCAAATGTAACAAAATCACACACACAGACACACACACAGACACACACACACACACACACACCACTGTATCCGCACTCATTACACAGTGATATTATCTTGGTACAGCCTGTCTTAGGCTGGCTCCCATTCTTACTAGAGTATCTTTTGGAATTTCCAAATAAACCTTGTTACAGTTTGCATTGCCTTTCTGAGTGTTTTGAATAATCATATTCTTTTGGATTTTCTCTATCGAAAATCTAGATTTGTTCTTTCTACCTTACATCAGACATGTTTTATAGTTTAAAAGAATAGCATGAAAAATATTTTTGAAAGACATTAAATTACATAGCATAAAAACAATATACATACACATAGAATTCTGTATGTCATCAGTCTAAGCTCAGGCTTGTATCTTACAAGAAAGGGTGTTACAGAAGGATCCTAAAGTTGTTCAAGCATAACACTTTGATTTGTTGAGAAAAGTATCATTTTTAGGAATAGCACACTGCTGTGGTCCTAAGGTACTGGAGCCTGGAAACACACTACCTTGAAACCTCATAATAACTTTGCCCATTCTCCAGGCAACATTCTGCAATCTCCAGTCCATTTTTATGTCTTGGTGTTTCATCTTTTTCAGCCTTAGAAATTGTATTGTTTTAGCAAAGATTGCTTCTTATCTTTGTGATTACCTCCCATAAAACCACATGATAAGGGTTATGTGCATTTTTAATTACTTTTGTTTCCTTGGTCTCTATATCAAAATACTGATTTTCTGCTGTTGAACACACATTGGTGGGATTCATCAATTGAATCTGTAACGAGTGTTTCTTTTTACACTGATTAATATTTAGAAATTCTATTGATAAAAATAAAGAATGTATTCTAGGATTTATCATCCCTGATCTTTTAAAATTTAGTTTAGTTTAATATATTAATAAAGGTAACTGGTAGTCATATTTTAAAATTGCCATGTATTGATTATTTACCTGATCTGATTTAACCCTTGCAACAGTCTATGAGGAAATACAATTATTTTCATTTTATAGAGGAGGATACTGAGACACAAAAAGGTTGGATAGGCTGTTCAGGTCCCCTTTTTTTTTTTTTTTTTTCTTGCGTTATGCGGGCCTCTCACTGTTGCGGCCTCTCCCATTTGCGGAGCACAGGCTCCGGACGCGCAGGCCCAGCGGCCATGGCTCACGGGCCCAGCCGCTCCGCGGCATGCGGGATCCTCCCGAAACGGGGCACGAACCCGCGTCTCCTGCACCGGCAGGCGGACTCCCAAGCACTGCGCCACCAGGGAAGCCCCAGGTCACCTTTGATCACTAACATACATTATGGTTTACAGCAGTGACTTTAAAACTTTTTGCATGCATCCTACAGTAAGAATACATTTTATGCTGCAACCTAATCCACATATATAAATGCACATACATACATATACATGGACACACCCATAGGCATACTGAAACAAGTATTATTTGATAAAGCAATATTTGCTGCATGCAATGTACTCTGTTATGTCTATTCTGGTATAATTTAAAGTAGTTGCTGATTCCAACCCTCTAAATAGATTTTATGACTTACTAATGGGATGCATCCCACAGTTTGAAGAGTACTAATTTGTTAAGTGCCGTTAATTACATTATTTTATTTAATTTTAGTAATAACCTTTTACAGGTAAAAGAAACATGGCTTCAGAGGAAAAGTCTTAACTCCAAGGCCACATAGCGAGTACATTGTGAATCCAACATTTCCAACTCTAAGTCCTGTGTTCGTATTTTTCCTTTCTTTCTCTTACCCCGCTATCTCTAGCAAAAAGGAAAATAATTTTAAGTAAACTGTCATATTGTGGCTTTTTTTTTTTCCCCGGTACACGGGCCTCTCACTGTTGTGGCCTCTCCCGTTGCAGAGCACAGGATCTGGACGTGCAGGCTCAGCGGCCATGGCTTACGGGCCCAGCCGCTCCGCGGCCTGTGGGATCCTCCTGGACCGGGGCACGAACCCGTGTCCCCTGCATCGGCAGGTGGACTCTCAACCACTGGGCCTCCAGGGAAGCCCCACATTGTGGCTTTTTTGTGCAAGAATAAGCCAGGAAAATGCTTAGAGTCTTGGTTTAAAATTAATTTTCATAATGGTTAAGGTTAAATAGAAGAAATACATTGATTTAAAGCTTGCTGTTGAATTTTCTAAGTAAGTGAACTAAAGTCTTAGTGTTTCAAAATTCAGCTGTTTCAAAGTGATTTTTATTATCTTGCTTGTGTAGGAATAACCTCGTTGATTTGTAGATTTAACTCTCATATTCAGAACTTAGAAACGAGCAATGAATTTTTTCACAGGCTTAATGTTAACTAGAATCTTGTATTTAGGTGAGACATACTGTTGTTTTCATACTCATGACCATCAAAGTAATGACATTTACTGACCATTTATCCATAGATTTTTTTTTCTTGGACATTTTTGTAAGTTGAGATTTTCATTTTATCTATGTGTAGCCACCAAATATTAGAATCAAAGATATATTTAGATGTAAAACAATAAAACCATACACATCATTATATGAATATATAATTTAATCTGTATGTTCATGTGATCATATTCAATGAAGATGAAAGGAAAATGATGATTTAAAGAAAAGTGAGAATGAAAATTAAAAGCAACTTTTATAAATGGAATTAATGTTAGTGTCATCTGGAAGTTTTCTGTTGTATTGCTGTTTACAGCTGGTAAGCTCGCTACACATTTTATTCAACACTTGAGCACCCACTGTTTGCAGATAACTTATACATAGTCCCTGCCCTTAGGAAGCCGACACTCGTACTAGACGGACCAGCATGCAGCTAATAGTGCTATGAGATAAATGCTGTTTAAAAAGATATGAGATTAGGGCTTCCCTGGTGGCGCAGTGGTTGAGAATCTGTCTGCCAATGCAGGGGACACGGGTTTGAGCCCTGGTCTGGGAAGATCCCACATGCCGCGGAGCAACTAGGCCCGTGAGCCACAACTACTGAGCTTGCGCGTCTGGAGCCTGTGCACCGCAACAAGGGAGGCTGCGTTAGTGAGAGGTCCGCGTACTGCGATGAAGAGTGGCCCCCGCTTGCCACAACTAGAGAAAGCCCTCACACAGAAATGAAGACCCAACACAGCCATAAATAAATAAATAAGCATTTGAAGCTCTTTTAAAAAAAAGAAAAAGGAAAAGATATGAGGATAGTGTCTGGCCTTATATTTAGGTCTTTAATCCATTTTGAGTTTATTTCTGTGTATGGTGTTAGGGAGTGTTCTAATTTCATACTTTTACATGTACCTGTCCAGTTTTCCCAGCACCACTTATTGAAGAGGCTGTCTTTTCTCTGCTCTATATTCTTGCCCCCTTTATCAAACATAAGGTGACCATATGTGCATGGGTTTATCTCTGGGCTTTCTATCCTGTTCCATTGATCTATGTTTCTGTTTTTGTGCCAGTACCATATTGTCTTGATTACTGTAGCTTTGTGGTATAGTCTGAAGTCACGGAGCCTGATTCCTCCAGCTCCATTTTTCGTTCTCAAGATTGCTTTGGCTATTTGGGGTCTTTTGTGTTTCCATACAAATTGTGAAATTTTTTGTTCCAGTTCTGTGAAAAATGCCATTGGTAGTTTGATAGGGATTGCATTGAATCTGTAGATGGCTTTGGGTAGTAGAGTCTTTTTCAAAGTGTTGATTCTTCCAACCCAAGAACATGGTATATCTCTCCATCTATTTCTATCATCTTTAATTTCTTTCATCAGTGTCTTATAATTTTCTGCGTACAGGTCATTTGTCTCCTTAGGTAGGTTTATTCCTAGATATTTTATTCTTTTCGTTGCAGTGGTAAATGGGAGTGTTTTCTTAATTTCTCTTTCAGATTTTTCATCATTAGTGTATAAGAATGCCAGAGATTTCTGTGCATTAATTTTGTATCCTGCTAATTTACCAAATTCATTGATTAGCTCTAGTAGTTTTCTGGTAGCATCTTTAGGATTCTCTATGTATAGTATCATGTCATCTGCGAACAGTGACAGCTTTACTTCTTCTTTTCTGATTTGTATTCCTTTTATTTCTTTTTCTTCTCTGATTGCTGTAGCTAGAACTTCCAAAACTATGTTGAATAATAGTGGTGAGAGTGGGCAACCTTGTCTTTTTCCTGATCTTAGTGGAAATGGTTTCAGTTTTTCACCATTGAGGAAAACATAGGCAGAACACTCTGTGACATAAATCACAGCAAGATCGTTTTTGACCCACCTCCTAGAGAAATGGAAGTAAAAACAAAAATAAACAAATGGGACCTAATGAAGCTTTTGCACAGCAAAGGAAACCATAAACAAGACGAAAAGACAACCCTCAGAATGGGAGAAAATATTTGCAAATGAAGCAACTGACAAAGGATTAATCTCCAAAATTTACAAGCAGCTCGTGCAGCTCAATAACAAAAAAACAAACAACCCAATCCAAAAATGGGCAGAAGACATAAATAGATATTTCGCCAATGAAGATATACAGATTGCCAACAAACACATGAAAGAATGTTCAACATCATTAATCATTAGAGAAATGCAAATCAAAACTACAATGAGATATCATCTCACACTGGTCAGAATGGCCATCATCAAAAATCTAGTAACAATAAATGCTGGAGAGGGTGTGGAGAAAAGGGAACACTCTTGCACTGTTGGTGGGAATGTAAATTGATACAGCCACTATGGAGAACAGTATGGAGGTTCCTTAAAAAACTACAAATAGAACTACCATATGACCCAGAAATCCCACTACTGGGCATATAACCTGAGAAAACCATAATTCAAAAAGAGTCATGTACCAGAATGTTCATTGCAGCTCTATTTACAATAGCCGGGACATGGAAGCAACGTAAGTGTCCATCAACAGATGAATGGATAAAGAAGATATGGCACATATATGCAATGGAATATTACTCAGCCATGAAAAGAAATGAAATTGAGTTATTTGTAATGAGGTGGATGGACCTAGAGTGTGTCATACAGAGTGAAGTAAGTCAGAATGAGAAAAACAAATACCGTATGCTAACACATATATATGGAATCTAAGGAAAAAGAAAAAAGGTCGTGAAGATCCAGGGGTAAGACAGGAATAAGGACACAGACATACTAGAGCATGGACTTGAGGATATGGGGAGGGGGAAGGGTAAGCTGTGACAAAGTGAGAGAGTGGCATGGACATATATACACTACCAAACGTAAAATAGCTAGCTAGTGGGAAGCAGCCGCATAGCACAGGGAGATCAGCTAGGTGCAGGGTAAGCTGTGACAAAGTGAGAGAGTGGCATGGACATATATACACTACCAAACGTAAAATAGCTAGCTAGTGGGAAGCAGCCGCATAGCACAGGGAGATCAGCCAGGTGGTTTGTGACCACCTAAAGGGGTGGGATAGGGAGGGTGGGGGGGGGAGATGCAAGAGGGAAGAGATATGGGAACATATATATATGTATAACTGATTAACTTTGTTATAAAGCAGAAACTAACACACCATTGTAAAGCAATTATAATCCAATAAAGGTGTTAAAAAAAAAAGATATGAGGAAAAGAGTCTGGGAAGGAGAGAGGTGGGGAGGTGGGGTACTTAACCAGAGGTGATAAAGAAGAATACTAAAAGGAGCAGAACCTTGAACTATTTCATAAATAATTAGTAGCATTCTGACTAGGGGAGAACACGGGGGTAGTTTTCCAAGCAGAAGGAACATGACATGAGAATGTGAAAAAATACATGGATATTCAGAAGATTGAGTTTTTTTATGGCATAATCCTTGATACGTGAAGGGAGAAAAAGGAAGTTCTTCATTCTATTTAGATTTTCTATTTGTCAGGAATAGACTCAGTTACTATTTTAAATAGTGGAAGTTCATTACACAGGAACCCAGTAAAATAAAAAATGCTCAGCCCTCAAAAAGATTGGGAGTTTGGGATTCGTTTTGCCTCCAGAGTGGTTCTAGATGGGCTTTAAATATTGGAGTTCCTGAAGGCTCTGACCCATACTTCCTTTTCTTCTCTTCACTCTTCCTGGGTCATACCCACAGCTTCAGTATCTATTTACCAGTGTCTACCAGATCTGTATCTCTGGCCTTGACTTCTCTCTGACCTTCAGACTGATATATCCTGCTGCCTGCTTGCTACCTCTAAATATAATAAGCATAGGTGTCTTATAATCTGTCTTATAACTCAAGTGCTTGTTCATTGTTTTGAAATTTTATTTGTGGAGATATTTTAAGGCATAGGATAAAAGAGCCTTTCTCTAGAGAAAAATTTCATTTACTTCTGTAAATTTACTTGGAACCATTTTCAACAAAACTAAAATTGAGGTTTTCTGGACTACATCAGTGATGCACACTGAACATCAAATCTACAGAAAGAAACTGCAGTGGTGGTTACAACCTTTAGGGGAAAGGCTCCCTACTCCATCTCTTTAGCACTAGACGATCTCCTCAGACCCTTGGGGTAACATGATTTACTTCTAATTTCCCTTTATCTGGAGTGTAGCCCTTTGAGGTCCTATTTTAATTTGGGAGTATCTCCAATTAGATTCTCCACTTGGGTGAGCTCTCACATCTGTCCCCCCAAGTCCGAAGAGGCTGTCAAACTGTGGTTTTGCCTAGATTAGCATTTGCCCATAGGGAAAAAGCAGATTAGGTCATTTAGCTTTTTTCTCTGGGTTTTTTATTTGTTTGAAAATTTGGCTTAATAATTCCTTACCATATTGTTGGCTCTTTGATGCTTTTCAGAAACTGGGTTTTTGAAATATTTTGTGTAGTACTTTTTAGGTATTTTCAGCAAGAAGATTTAAATAACTTGGCCTTGAATAACTGGAAATGGAAATCTTCCTACTTATCATCTCCCTTGGATTGTTTCAAGGCATCTCAAACCTGGCATTTCCAAAATAAGACTCTCCCAGCCTCCTTTGCTCTTCCAGCTTGGTCTTTTCCCAGTGCTTATCAGCTTATTTTTGCACATGAGAAATCCATATGAATTCATCACTTTGTTCTCTATATTTTTATTATTAAATATTTCTTTAATCTCTCCACCTCCATTGCTTCCATCCTGATCCACCATCTCTCACCAATACAACTGTAATAGAATCTACACCTCCATTTTTAGGCTTCTATATTCTGTTCTTCAAACTATAGCCAAAATGACCTTTTAAAATTGATTTGATCATGCCGTTGCTGTGCTTAAAATCTTTTAATGGCCTCCCATAACTTTAAGAAAAAACACCCATATCTTTATTATTGTTGACCTGGCCCTGTAGGGTCTGATCTGTGCTGCCTCAGCCTCAAGGTCTTGGTAGTAAGTAGGTCTCTATAATACATGACCAGAAAAGGCTGTTGGTCCCAGGTTATGAAGTTGCTTTTTATTTTTTAAGGCTGTGAGGAGCCAGAAGAATTTTTTTTAAGCAATGGAAGGATATAATTATCTGCTTTTGCAGCATTGATAGTGGAGTGGAGTGGCAAAGGTGAGGAACCTGTGAAGATGAGAAATAGTGTGAGCCTGAGCCCGGAGAATGGCAGAGGATGCAGGAATTGCACACAAAAAAGCTTTTAGAAATAGAATTAGTGAGATAGCAACTAACTGTATGTGGCTGTTAAAGGAAAAGGAGAAATCAAAGAAAATTGTAATAAAATATTTCACATGTAAATTTATCAGGCAGTTACTGTATATTGGACACTGTTATAAAACTTAAGCATATTCTCTTTTATTCCTCACAGTCATCTTATGAGATAGGTGTTATTTATATCCTCAGTTTTTCAGTAAAGGAAACGCCAACATAGATTCCTTACTTTTCCCATTTCGAACAGCCATTGTGTGATTGAGATAAGACTTCAAACCTGGGCAGTGTGATTTCAAACCTGTGCTATTTCTTACTCGAGAAATCCAGTGGGCAGTAGTTGTGTTATCTAAGGTGTAAAACATAAGATGGGGGCAGACTTTGAGGAGCAAGTCTGTATATGTATGAAGATGAGGAAGAAAGTGTGAAAATAGAAGATGAGCATTTCTGAATCCAGGAGGAGATATCCACACCCAAATGGGAATGTGGGTGTGGATTTCCAAAGGGAGACTGGAGTTGGAGAACGAGGTTATGTAGTCATCAGTCAGTGATGTTTAGAGCCATGGAAGGGCCCAAGATTACCCAAGGAGAAAGTGTGACCTTGTTTGAGGGTTCATAGGCCTTGTGTGAGGCCTTGTGTGAGGGTTTAATTACATGACATGTAAAGAGCACTTAGCACAGTGCCTGGAGCACTTTAAGTGATCAGTAAGTGTTATCTATTATAATTATTATTGTGTAACATAAATAGAGAATAAGTTTGAGAATGCAACAAAATTTTTGACATTAAACATATAAAGCATGATTTTCTTAAACCAAATTATGATGGTGTCAGGTGTGTTGTGAAAGATCAAGCATTCTATAGGAGATAAGTAACTCTGTATTCCTGAAACAGCAAAAAGGGTTTGGATTCTCATTGTTAGTTTTATTTTTTATATAGTGTTTCGCACTGATGTGCAGAACTGTTACTGTCACTTTAAAAAATATTCTCAGTAGGAGAAATATGTTTCTTCAGGTGATTAAATTCATTTGGAAAAGTCAGCTGATTTAAATAAATTCTGACATCTGTAATAAAGAACCTAAGCTAGGACTTCCCTGGTGGTACAGTGGTTAAGAATCCGCCTGCCAATGCAGGGAACACAGGTTCCAGCCCTGGTCCGTGAAGATCCCACATACCGCTGAGCAACTAAGCCTGTGTGCCACAACTACTGAGCCTGCACTCTAGAGCCTGTGCTCCGCAACAAGAGAAGCCACCACAATGAGAAGCCCTTGCATTGCAACAAAGAGTAGCCCCACTCGTCGCAACTAGAGAAAAAGCCTGCACGCAGCAACAAAGACCCAATTCAGCCAAAAAAAAAAAAAAAAAAAAAAAAAGAACCTAAGCTATAATTGTCTGCCAGAGGAGTGACTGCTGTTAGTTTTTGTCTCTTTAAACAGATTCAGGTATGAATTTTTTTTAGCAGTTTAATCAATGCCACCTACAAAGCTTATTTAATATCTAATGAGGAGGCACAATCCTTAGCAATAAGGCTCTGAAGTGTTGCTAGTGCACTGAAGTGCTGTTCATCTTTCATATAGCTGAAAAGGTGGAGGCCAGGTTACCAAAGAAACTACCAAAGAGCTAAAGCATGAGATCTGCAGTTAGGGGATGTGGAAGGCATATTTTTAGGACTCAATGAAGCAAATAGGATGGCTAAGCCATCTATAACCATGAAGCAACAGCAGGAAACAAACCATTAGGTCTGCAGCAAAAAATTTGTCATCAGCCATCATTTGAACTCTTACTCCTCCAGGGTCTTAGTTTTGCAGTTGAGGGAAAGGAATAGGATGGTGTGTGGAGAATGAACAAGTATAAAGTTTGGTCCCAGATTTCCAAGTACTTATAGACTTTGGGGAAGGAAAGATTCATAAATGAGGTGATAAAGGACAATAAAAATGATTCCTACTCCCTAATGAGTAGTAAAGACCGTGAGTGCTATGGGTCTTGAATGTTAGAGATTAGAGAGATCAACCAGTCTCTCCACCTGCAAGGATCAGTTCAGGAAGGATGCTCAGGAAGAGAAAGTACATTTAAAAAACAGAAAGATTGCAAGAAGGTAGGAGCTAATAGGAAGGAAGTGTTCTAGAGAAGTTGGACAGTCTCATAATGTCATGCATTGGTCCTGTGAATAGGACTAACGTGGTACATACATTTAAGAATTGTTGAATTCCTGTTTGTAAGTCATTGTCTTGACTTTTGTGATAGTCATTTCCATGTTCTTTTTCTCTACAATTTTCTTCCTATGTGAAGACCTTGTGAGCTTGTCATTCATTCATTTATTCCAGAAATATTAATCACTTATTACATGTCATACTTTGTTATAGGTTCTAGAGATGCAGCAGTTAATGAAATAGACATAATACCTGCCTTCATGAACTTTGCAACCTAGTGATAGAACTTACATTTTATGATTAATTTTATTAAAATACCTCTCAGAACCTAGAAGATTTATCGGATAGCATCATATCTATAGATCATTAAAAAAGTTTTTCTCCTATGTCTCATTCTTTTATTCATTTATCAAATATTTATTGTGTACTTAAAGGAACTGTGTTAAACCTTAGAATTCAGTGGGGAGCAAAAACTGACAAGAGTCCCAGGCCTTATAAACATGTTGGTAAAGGAATCTGATTTTCTTTCTTGACGACAGTTTACAGATTAGGAATGATTCCCCCAACTGTTTCAGCTTAGTTTAGCAGCATCAGATGAATTTGTCATATAAGTGTTAAGCTAAATCTTTATCTGCTATGGTCTAAATGTTTATGTGCTCCCAAAATTCATAGGTTGAACATCTGATATCTGTTGTGATGGTATTAGGAGGCAGGGCCTTTGGGAAATTCTTAGGTCTTGAGGGTAGCGGCCTCATGAATGGACTTAATGCTCTTATAAAAGACACCCCAAAGAGCACCCTAGCCTCTTCCACTATGTGAGGACACAGCAAGAACTCTGCAGGTTGTACCTGGAAGAGGGCCTTCACCAGAACCTAACCAGGCTGGCACCCTGATCTTGTACTTACAGCCTCCAGAACTGTGAGAAGTAAATTACTATTGTTTGTAAGCCATACAGTTTATGGTATTTTGTTATAGTAGCCCAAATGGTCTAAGACATTATCTTACCATGTAAAAGACACTGGCTTTTTTTTTTTAAGAGGTAGTTAATTTTATTTATTTATTTACTTTTTAAAAAACTGAAGTATAGTTGATTTACAGTGTTGCAGGTGTACACATATTTATTATACATATACCCATATTATTCTTTTTCAGATTCTTTTCCATTATAGATTATTATAAGATACTGAATGCAGTTTCCTGTGCTATACAGTAGATCCTTACTGTTTATCTCTTTTATATATAATAGTGTGTATCTGTCAATCCTAAATTCCTAATTTATCCCTACCCTCCCTTTCCCCTTTGGTAACTATGTTTTCTATGTCAGTGAGTCTGTTTCTGTTTCGTAAATAAGTTCATTTGTATCATTTTTTTAGATTCCACAAAAAAGTGATATCATATATTTGTCTTTCTCTGTCTGACTTATTTCACTTAGTATGAATAATCTCTAGGTCCATCCATGTTGCTGCAAATGACATTATTTCATTCTTTTTTATGGCTGAGTAATATTCCATGATATATATATATACCACACCTTCTTTATCTGTTCATCTGTAGATGGACATTTAGGTTGCTTCCATATCTTGGCTATTGTAGATAGTGCTGCTATGAAGAACATTGGGGTGCATGTATCTTTTTGAGTTAGAGCTTTCACCTTTTCCAGGTATATGTCCAGGAGTGGGATTGCTGGATCATATGGTAACTCTATTTTTAGTTTTTTAAGGAACCTCCATACTATTTTCCATAGTGGCAAGACACTGACTTTTTATTATTCTTCCTTGTCCTTAACCACTGATGAACTTGCTGAAAGCAACAGTATTGAACCAACTATATAAGTCAATCATTTCTAAGACTGAATATTTATAAGGAAGGGAACTGGTCTAGGTAGGTGAAAAATAACTATAAGATTGCTAAAGAGAAGTAGTATTCTTTTTAATGTGGGAAGGAAGAGTAGCTCAGCATAGATCTCTTGAACTGTTGTTTCTCTTATCAAACCTGAAGGGAATTAAGAAGTTGGGCATATGTTGATTCATTGTTAATTATAGAGTATAGTGATAACAGGTTTGGGTATTAGTCACTGTTCTCCTAGTCTTTGACAGTAGCTCTTAATGCAGGAAGAAAAGGCTTTTCTTTCTTTCTTTTTTTCTTTTTAATAGAATTAAGGGCATTTCCAGTACCATTCCTTTGCATATGGCAGTGCCTTGGATTTGCGCCTTGAAATATTTAGCTTTAGCCAGGTATAATTCCAAAATAGACTTTTGTTTATTCTTCTTTGTATTTGAAAGTGATACTGCTGATGAATTAAACTTATTTTTATGAATAATCATAACATGACATGGTTTCTTTAAGATGAATATAGATGGATTCTGTTATTAAAATAAGGACCAATAGTGATAATAATAATTCAAAGCTTATTATCGTCTCTTGTATTGCTTCCTACCTAATAGAAATATAATTAAAATGACAACTTCATGACATTTCATATCATTTCATCTTACAAATTCCTGGTCCCTATTATTTCAGACTTTCAACTGAATGGGAACTCATGATTTTCTGGCCATGACCCTTAAACTATGAATTAAAATTGCCATAAGCTTATCAAATGCTGATCAGACTAGAGGGTCCCATAAAAGATGTATACTGATTATTAAGAGAAGAGGCTTGAACTGGGGAGGAATTCATTACACTTGGCAAGTCAGTGACTAGGAAACGTCAGTAAGAGGCAATTCAGAGGCCATATCTAAGTTAAATGCTAGCTCTGGCCTTGTTACTGAACAAAGTTCGTATGCCCAACACACAGTGAGACCAAACAAACTGAAATGTTGGAGTTTGGAGCAGAGAAACGTTTATTGCAGGGCCTTGCGAGGAGATGGGTGGCTGGTACCCAAAAATCCCTGAACTCTCTGAAGGGTTTCAGCAAAGCACTTTTAAAGGCAAGCTGAGGGAGGGGTGTGGTTAGTTGCACACTTCTTGGTGTTGGAATCCTTTGTTCTTGCAGCTGTCCACTTAGGTCATGATATCCTTGTAAACCTCCAACAAAACAAATGTTATTCTCTGTTCTGCAACTTTTTATCTCTATATGAATGGACCATTAAAGGCCAGAGCCCTGGGACTTCCCCGGTGGCGCAGTGGTTAAGAATCTGCCTGCCAGTGCAGGAGACACCAGTTCAAGCCGTGGTCTGGGAAGATCCCACATGCCGCGGAGCAGCTAAGCCCGTGCACCACAACTACTGAGCCTGCGCTCTAGAGCCCATGTGCCACAGCTACTGAATTCCACGCGTCTAGAGCCCGTGCTCCGCAACAAGAGAAGCCACCGCAATGAGAAGCCCACACATTGCAATGAAGAGCAGCCCCCGCTTGCCGCAACTAGAGAAAGCCCGCGTGCAGCAATGAAGACCCAACACAGCCAAAAAAATAAAATAAATTTTGAAAAATTAAAAAAATATAAAGGTCAGAGCCCTAAGAATAAGCTATCCTGTATATTTCAGGCTATTGGCAACATTATTTGACAAAAGATGCAGAGCCAGCATAACCAAGCACAGGCAACAGAGCACAAAGGTTAAAGTAAAAGAAACAGACCTGATATGCAGTCAGATTTTTTTCTTCCCTATTAAAACCTTAAAGTCAATAAAAGAAGGTAAAAATGAGGTTATCATCCCTAAGAACTTTTGAACTATGGAAATAAGTTTTCCCTTTGGGAGTTAGTTACAAAGGCAATATATAATTGTTCATAGCATAGTTGTAATTGCCTTAGAAAAGGAAGGCAGCATACTGGACTTTTTAGGAACTAGCATGAATTTATCTAAAGGAAAGTGTGTCAGCCAGAAGAGTGATTTGTAAATGATAGAAACATAGAAAAAAGGAGAGTGACAGAGTCAGATGTTAGTACTGCCCATCCAGATACTTTATAGGGAAAAGGGAGTCTTTTTTTTGATGTGGACCATTTTTAAAGTCTTCATTGAATTTGTTACAATATTGCTTCTGCTTTGTGTTTTGCTTTTTGGCTCCAAGGCGTGTGGGATCTTAGATTCCTGACCAGGGATGGAACCCCACACCCACTGCATTGGAAGGCAAAGTCTTAACCACTGGACCGCCAGTGAAGTCCTGGAAAAGGGAGTCTTGTTAAGCTGGCCCTACCCTTTCCATCTTGGGGGCACATCCCTCTGGTAAACTGGTGCATATATGTAATGGATAAGCAAGGTTCCAGGTTCTAGGCAGGAAAGAACTGGTTTTTCAGCAGTCAGCTATGAAGTAAAGTGGAATTTAAGATTTGAACCAGAAAAAGGTAAAAGCCAGGAACTGCAGCATAATCACCTATTTGTGCCACAGCTACTGAATTCCACGCGTCTAGAGCCCGTGCTCCGCAACAAGAGAAGCCACCGCAATGAGAAGCCCACACATTGCAATGAAGAGCAGCCCCCGCTTGCCGCAACTAGAGAAAGCCCGCGTGCAGCAATGAAGACCCAACACAGCCAAAAAAATAAAATAAATTTTGAAAAATTAAAAAAATATAAAGGTCAGAGCCCTAAGAATAAGCTATCCTGTATATTTCAGGCTATTGGCAACATTATTTGACAAAAGATGCAGAGCCAGCATAACCAAGCACAGGCAACAGAGCACAAAGGTTAAAGTAAAAGAAACAGACCTGATATGCAGTCAGATTTTTTTCTTCCCTATTAAAACCTTAAAGTCAATAAAAGAAGGTAAAAATGAGGTTATCATCCCTAAGAACTTTTGAACTATGGAAATAAGTTTTCCCTTTGGGAGTTAGTTACAAAGGCAATATATAATTGTTCATAGCATAGTTGTAATTGCCTTAGAAAAGGAAGGCAGCATACTGGACTTTTTAGGAACTAGCATGAATTTATCTAAAGGAAAGTGTGTCAGCCAGAAGAGTGATTTGTAAATGATAGAAACATAGAAAAAAGGAGAGTGACAGAGTCAGATGTTAGTACTGCCCATCCAGATACTTTATAGGGAAAAGGGAGTCTTTTTTTTGATGTGGACCATTTTTAAAGTCTTCATTGAATTTGTTACAATATTGCTTCTGCTTTGTGTTTTGCTTTTTGGCTCCAAGGCGTGTGGGATCTTAGATTCCTGACCAGGGATGGAACCCCACACCCACTGCATTGGAAGGCAAAGTCTTAACCACTGGACCGCCAGTGAAGTCCTGGAAAAGGGAGTCTTGTTAAGCTGGCCCTACCCTTTCCATCTTGGGGGCACATCCCTCTGGTAAACTGGTGCATATATGTAATGGATAAGCAAGGTTCCAGGTTCTAGGCAGGAAAGAACTGGTTTTTCAGCAGTCAGCTATGAAGTAAAGTGGAATTTAAGATTTGAACCAGAAAAAGGTAAAAGCCAGGAACTGCAGCATAATCACCTATTCAGAATAATCAGAGCCAGCGGAGATTTCATGAAGCCCAGTCTATAGAAGAAGAGGCATTTATACAGCAGAGAGAGATATGGTTCATTATGTTATAGAGATGCATGCATCAGACCATCTGACTGTCCTTTGAATATCCTTTGATGATTCATATGACACATCCATTTCCCCTTGTTAGAGTTCACTCCAAGTGTGCAGCCTTCTGATGTTTTGTCTCTTTAGGTACAGTGTTGGTAAGGCCAGTGCCAACATCAGGCTCTTACTATTTTTCACTGTAGAGTGATAACTTGGCATATTGTTTTGCTTATTATATTTTCTTTTGGAACTTAAGGGACGGTTGAGATATTTTTATACTCACTGGTTCATGGCACACTATAGTCATCAGTACATTTAAGCCTCCTCTCTTACACCTTATTTTCCCCTTTATTTTCTTGCTATTATTGCTCCTAGTTTGCCTCTAGCTTCCTGCTGCTAGAAATAGTACTGTGATAAACATCCTATAAATTTCCTCAGGGACCTATGTGAGAGTTTCTCTGGGATATCACTGGGAGTGGGATTGCAGCATTGTAGAGTATATGCCTATTTAACTTCACCAGATTACTCCCCCAAATTGCTGACTGGGCTGTACTTTCATGATTTTTACAATTCTGTTGGATATAAAAGTGGCATCTTATTGTCATCCTTTGCTCTTTTTCTTTTTTTAAGCTAGCAGTATTGGTGACCATTGCTTAATGTATTTCTTTTTAGGATTTCCCTTTTTGTTAATTATTATTCATATCACTTATCTATTTTTCATTTGGGATTTTTCTGTTTCTTGTTGATTTGTAGCAATTCCTTATAATTTTTATATCTTTTTTGGTTGAATTGTAGTTGATTTATTATATTAGTTTCAGGTGAACAACATAGTGGCTCAGTATATTTATAGATTATACTCCATTCAAAGTTAATTATAAAATATTGGTTATATTCCCTGTGTTGTATAATGCGTCCTTGTAGCTTATTTATTTAGTACACAGTAGTTTGTACCCCTTAATTCCCTACCGTTATCTTGCCCCTCCCCACTTCACCCTACCTACTAGTTACCACTCATTTCTTCTCTATATCTGTGAGTCTATTTCTGTTTTGATATATTCATTTGTTTGTTTATTTTTTTAGGTTCCACATATAAGTGATATCATACAGTGTTTGTGTTTCTCTGTCTGACTTATTTTGTGAAGCATAATACCCTCCATGTCCATCCATGTTGTTACAAATGGCAAAATTTCATTTTTTATGGGCAAGTAATATTCCTTTGTATATGTACCACATCTTCTTTACCCATTCATCTGTTGATGGACACTTAGGTTGCTTCCATATCTTGCCTATTGTAAATAATGCTGCTGTGAACATTGGGGTGCATGTATCTTTTTGAATTAGTGTTTTCATTCTCTTTGGGTATATCCCCAGGAGTGGAATTGCTAGGTCGTATGGTAGTTCTACTTTTAGTTTTTTGAGGAAGCTCCATACTGTTTTCCATAGTGGCTGCACCAATTTACATTCCCACCAGTGGTGTACTAGGGTTCCCTTTTCTCCATTCGTCCTCTCCAGCGTTTATCATTTGTAGACTTTTTGATGATGGCCATTCAGACTGGTTGAGGTAGTTACTGTGCAAAATATATAAACAGCTTATACAAGTCAATAGCAAAAAAACCAACCCAATTAAAAAATGGACAGAAGGGGCTTCCCTGGTGGCGCAGTGGTTGAGAGTCCGCCTGCCGATGCAGGGGACCTGAGTTCATGACCCGGTCCGGGAAGATCCCACATGCCGCGGAGCGGCTGGGCCCGTGAGCCATGGCCGCTGAGCCTGCGTGTCTGGAGCCTGTGCTCCGCAACGGGAGAGGCCACAACAGTGAGACGCCCACATACCGCAAAAAAAAAAAAAAAAAGGACAGAAGGCATAAACACATTCTTCCAAAGAAAATATATAGGTACATGAAAAGATGTTCAGTAGCATTAATTATTAGAGAAATGCAAATCAAAACCACAATGAGATACCACCTCACACCTGTCAGAATGGCTATCATCAAAAAGAACGCAAATAGGGGCTTCCCTAGTGGTACAGTGGTTAAAAATCCACCTACCAATGCAGGGGATATGGGTTCAAGACCTGGTCTGGAAAGATCCCACATGCCGCAGAGCAACTAAGCCCGTGCGCCACAACTACTGAGCCTGTGCTCTAGAGCCTGCAAGCCACAACTGCTGAGCCTGTGAGCCACAACTACTGAAGCCCGCGTGCCTAGAGCCCATGCTCCACAACAAGAGAAGCCACCGCAATGAGAAGCCCGTGCACTGCAGTGAAGAATAGCCCCCACTCACCACAACTAGAGAAAGCCCGCGCACAGCAATGAAGACCCAACACAGCCAAAAAAAAAACAAAAAAACAAAAAACACAAATAAGCATTGGCGAGGATACTTTTTAAGGAATACATACATAGGTAGTTAAAACATGAAAGAACAAATCAAGACCATGGTTACCAGGAGGTTGACAAGGATTATTATTAGGGACGTGTGCATAGTAAGATTCAAGGGCCAAGGCCAGACGTGGTGCCCTGGCAGGCGTGCCATGATCATAGTTTGGAAGCACATTTAGATGACTTGGTGTTGTTTGGTAGCCTAGTCCAGAGAAGACTGTCTGTTGGAGGGAGGGCAAGGAATGTATTGTGGTAATAACTTTACTCAAGAGAACTTACTAGGTTCCAGGTGCAGTTAACCCCTGTAATAACCCTAGATAGATGCTCCTTTTTTTGTTGTTATTGTTAAAAGGATGAGGTAACCAAAGTCACGCAGAGATTAGTAAATTTGCCTGAGGCACTGCAGTTCACAGAGTTGAGATAGAAAACTAAGCATTCTGACTCTAGAGCCAGTACCCTTATCACTATGCTGTATTGTCTTGATATTAAAGAATTATGAACCCCCCAGAGCAAGGGTCAGTAGTAGGAAGGCAGGAGATGGTCTGGATAAATTTCACAGATTGAATGTTTTTAATGGTGTTCAATATAAATTGTAAGAGTGGGGTGGTGGGGTGAAGTAAATTTGTGTTTTTATTTAAAGTTCCCAGCTGTTTGTTTGTTTGTTTCAGTAGGTAAGACTAGAGCAGACAGGGTTAGGATTTGGCACAGCAAAATCCCTTTATGCCCTTGGAATTACGGCCTTGTGTGAAAGTACTGTTCATGAAGCATCTCTAGATAACTTGGATGCAAATGTGCACCTTCTGCCTTTCCCATTCTTTGCTGAAGCTGGGTGACTCATATTCTGAAGGGGCTTGCTTGGCAGGGTAGCTGCTCTCATTTCTGCCCTGTATATACTGTCACCAGAGTGTAGAAGCTGTGAATGGACAGATGCTATGCTGCAGTCAAGAGACAAAGCTTTCTCAAGGGCATTTTTCTGCTGTGGAATGTGTTTCATTTTTCATTCACTCTGGGAGTGAGATATATAAATGATCTAGCTTTTGTGTTGATTCAGCAGGGGATCATTGCACTCGTGCAGGTTTGGCTGCTTTCATTTGTTAATATTTAAAGTAATAAACGGCAGTGACGGTTGAATTGAGACTGCTTAACTTTGTGACCCAGAGAAACACACTTGGTGTAGGGGATGGGGGAGGGGCTTTTATGTTAGGGGTTATTTAATTTCTTTTTTAAAAAAAATCAAAGAAATATGTATATATGGGTTTTTAAATAATATATTAAAAATAACTAGGCCTTTAATGAAAAATAGTAGTTTTTGGCCCTGTCTCTTCCATTCCTGATTTCTGTTCCATACTTATTTTATTCAGTTCTTTTAGCTATTTCTTCTAATATTTCATATTTCTAAATAATATTCTTTCAATGTACATCTTGATTTTTTCTATTTTAGATGTCATTTAATGATTTCTTATTATAGAAGATAAGATTTAAGCTCTGAATGTTCTTCTCCATACACGTATTCTCTTTCCCCCCCCCAGTACTTCCAAAAAAGTTGTTTTGCCTTTTTTTTTTTTTTTTTGGTTAAGTCAATATGCAGTTGCTATTATGTCTGTGTAATTACTTTTACTTCTGAGCCATATAGTGAATTAAAGTTACATTTCCTTTCTTTCTTGTGTAACTTTGTTTTTTTATATTAATAATTGTTTCTCTTTTCATTTGTTTTGTTTTCTCAGTTTTCCTTCTCCTAGACTTCTGGCAGAAATGAAAATCTTCTTTGAGTATATTCAAATACTTTAGGTATTTTATAAGTTTAATTTTTTTTCCCAGTGACATCCTGTATGGAGCCCTCCAACCTCCTGTGTTGGCCAGACAATTTTCTTTGTCCCCTCCCATGTTCCTTTGTCTCCTGGGTTAAACCAGTGTCCCCTTAATTCTTGGTTTAATTCCTCATTTGATTAATTACTTTCTCAATAATTTCCTGAGAAAAATGTGTAGGAGAAATTTTTTTGAGATTTTGCATACTTGAAATGTCTTTAGACTACCATTACCTTGATAGTTAGTTTAGCTTGATATAAAATTCTTGGTTACAAATAAAGTACAGAAGTTTTAAAGTATTGCTTCATTATTTTCTAGCTTCCAGTGTTGTTATTGAGAAGTCCAATGTCATTCTAGTCATTCTAGTCTTTTATTGACAAGTTGTTTTCATGAAAGATTTTAGGATGGTCTCTTTGTCCCCAGTGGTCTGCAGTTTTACAGCGATGTGTCTTACATGGGCTTTTTTTGTTTTTTCCTGTTGATTATGCTGGCTCCCCTGTGAGTTCTATCATCCTGGAAACTCATTTCCTTCAGTTCTGGGATATTTATTGTATTACTTCTTTTGCAGTTTCTTCCTCTCTGTTTTCACAGTTTTTTCTTCCTAGACCTCTTTTATTAGAATTGGACATCCTCGAATGATTCACCAGTTTTCTTATATTTTCTCACCCATTTATCCATTGTATTATGTTTTTTGTTTTACTCTGGCAGAATCCCTCAAAGTTCTATTCTATCATTATTACTGAATTTTGTTTTAAATTACAGCTATCCTCTTTTTGCCTTCTGAAAGCTTTTTTTGGGCTCTGGATCTTTTTCTCCTGTGTTATATTCTGTTCTTTTTTCAGGGATGTACTATATAATGTTTATGCTCTCATGAATGTTAATTATTATTTCTTTGGAATCTTCTTTTATTCCTGGAATTGTTTCTGTTTCCTCCAGTTTCCATTTTTCTGATTGCTTTAGGTCTGATTCCTTCATGTTGGAAGCTTTATTCATTATATGGTATTCTTTTCCATTCATATTTAAGAATGATGCATTAAAAATTTGACAGAAAGCTCTGTGAATGGGGCTAGTTTTTACCTACTGGCGGATATTACTGTACAGTGATCAGAAGAGAGCCTGGCTTCTCATGGGAGAAGGAGAGCAACTGTCAATATTTCTGGGTCTTTTCCCCTGGCTGTATTTTCCCAGTGAGGAATCCTTCATTTTCCTTCCAGGAAGGCAAAAGTCTGGCTGTCAACACTTCGGGAGCTCAGTGTGGGAAGGGCACCAAGGGCATCGTTTATTACATAGTCTTTGACTTAATTTCCCTGTTTTAACATCAGCTCTGTTTGGTGCCCTGCAGTAGTTTAGACTCTGTTTTAACCTCTGTAGAGAGTAAAACTATCATATGGGAAAAGCCTGGCAGAATAGAGTAGGGGTGATTATCTGAAGGTCTTAAAGCCTTTTAAAAGACTTTTAACCAGTTCTCCTGTTTCCATTTCCCAAGCTCATGCACCAGACCTACCGCACTGGCACATGCACATATACATCTTCAGAGGTTCTTGGTACCTCCAGAGCCTGAGCCTTTCTGCACACAATGGGCTTCATTTTTATAGATTTCCTTCCTCTCCCCACCACTCCGATCTTGGAGAGATAGCAGTGAGTGGTCCTGAAGAGAGATCTTAGTTCCCTGCCCAGGAATTGAACCTGGGTAGCCTGGATGAAAACCAGGAATCCTAGCCATCAGATCACCAGGGGCTAGAGGCTAGAAGCAAAGTGGCCCTGGCTCTTACCCCATTTGAAAAATGAATTTCTCAAGTAGGCAAAAACTGTAAAAAATAATAAAAAAAAAAGGTACAAAGTTTATTATCAGAGACAAAACATAACATGTGGGAGAGCACACAGACAGACAGTTTGTTTATTTAAGGCAGAAGCAAGGCAGAAATACACACCTGGAGAAAAAGCGTATGGGCATCCTCTCTAATGAGGAGGAGTGCAGTAAAGAGGTGATTTAAATCACTTATATAGGACAGTTCTTCTGAGTCTTTGTTTACCTTTGGTCAGTTATCTTGTTTCTTTCTTCACACCTGACCGGTCCTAGGACCCTCCCCAACATGCGTGCACAACTTTTTGCTAAGATGGAGTCCACCGCAGAGGTCTGTGGGGGTATGTCCACACTTATTATGGGGTGGCGCTCCCTCCCTTTTTGACCCCCAAGGAGCCTTCCTGTGCATGTGCAGACACGGAAGTTTTCCTTGACCTCAGGAGTGGTCGTCTTATCTCTTTACTTCAGCAAGCTAAGCTCTTGCCACTAACTTTGTCCTTGGAGTGTCTAGGGAAAACAAAGCTTCAGTTTTACTCCACTTGACAAACACCAGCTGTTCAGCCCAGGGTGAACAGGTGTGTATTTCTACCTACTACCTCACCTCCACTCACCTGTCTTCCCCAACCTGTCCCCAGGGCTTAGTTTTCAGTCTTTTACTTTGGCCCAGTTATCTACTTTCCAGCTTTCAACTTTGATATTTGGAGGAGGGGGTAGTAATTGGGGCTGGTTTCTTATTGATCTCTGTATCTAAAAAGAGGTATCTAGGGGAGATAGATTAAATGCTGCCTTTAAGTAGAGCTTTGTTCAGTCTTGTGTAGAAGGGCTCTGAACCTGAGAACGCCTCAGCTGTCCACAGCCCACTGTTAGGTAAGTTCACTGTGTTCAGAATCGTGAATGGGTGCCCTTGACATCAGCAACTGGAGCTTCCATTTTTCATATCACCGATATTTTACTTACCTTTCAGTTAGCTTTGATCCCTTCTTAGCAAGATCCATATCTGCTCTAGGGA